>NC_064671.1:16674230-16987115 GCF_943734685.1 Anopheles coluzzii | reverse complement strand
TTGGTAGGCGAAAGTGGTCCTCCTATCCACTACCCCACACCTCCCCTCTCTGCTCTATCTGACATTTGAACATACACTTTCGCTGGCGATGGATGCGTTGGCGATACCGGCCACTCTCTCTCTCCCACCAGCGTAACAACAACAGCTGGTTTGTAGTAGTTTTGCGCTTCCTTCCTCCCAAGAGCGCGCGCGTTGTTGTGTTGCGTTTGATTTTGTCTTTTGTTTCGGCGCCACATACCCCCTCCCCCCCACACGCAGTCAAAACCTGTGCACTGTCAGTAGTAGGCCGGCATTGTTGTGCCAGGGCAGAAGTGTCAGCAAAATGGGACCGAAACTGGAGCTGACAGTTTCGTGGAGATTTGTGTTTGTGCTCTTGAGATGTGGAGTGAAGTGAGCGTGTGTCTTCTACGAGTGAGAAGATTCTTTACAGCATGGAGCTGATTCGATTCGTTGGGTGGAAGAGGGTTAGGTCCCATGGTCCTGTGATGCAATCGTTTAACTGTACGATAAGACAGCATGACCTTGATGGGTTTAATACTCGTTATGATATAGCCCCCAATACGAGCCCCAAGGACTTTGAATATCTATTTGAGGTACACACCAATCTATATCATAGATAGCCACTCGCTATGTCCACAAAAGACCTGAGCGAGCCATGATGAAACCGATTCCATCAAGTTTTGGTCACTCCCTTGTTTCATTTCTTTCTGCACATTGACTTTTTTTAGATTGTTTTGTTCGCAAGTAAAGCCCAGACAAAAGACGGTCAAAGATAGGTGGAATTCAAACTGTTTTGTTGATTCTTCTTCCGTTCCTTTGGAATGTTAAGTCATCTCAATTTCGCATTCGCACACTACCCATTAGACTATGAGGGGACAAACTGACAAGATCTTCTTAGTAAGACCCTGAGTAGGCAAAATAGAAGAGTCCGGAAGGAATAAAAAGGAAACTCCGAGTTCCAGGAGCGGTTAGGAATCAATTCCACTCATGCTTCAAATTCAATTTTAGGACCGGTATGGGATAAAGGCCGGAGGATACTGTCCGTACTCGCTAGTGTAATTTCGATTTTCACTAGCGCATCTGGCGGTTACCGGTGGAAGCTTTTTTTGATCATCGAGGGAATGGTCGTGCCAGATCTCAAATTTAAGTAATTTTTTTAAAATTTAAGTAATTAAAGTACCATTTTTTGATGCGAAAATGGCTGAAATGCATCCAGAACATGAGAATCTACCTTTAACAGAACTTTTCCAGTGTAGTTTAACTAAAAAAAATATGGAAAAATAACATATTTTCTGAAGCGGCTCCAAATTGTTCAACAAAATGCTTCCACCAGCCGCCGCCAGATGCGCTAGTGAAAATCGAAATTACACTAGCGAGTACGGACAATGTACCCCGGTCTTACGAATTGTTTCCAGGAATGATATTGATTTAGGATCTATTCCAAGCCCGACATGGATTCGGGATCAATTCTAGGGCCTTTTTAGGGTGGTGATCAGTTTCCATTTCCGTATAGGTTCTATATCAACTTCAGGGCCTGTATTCGGATTCGGGATCAGTTTCAGTTCCAGGACCAGTTCCAAGCTCGATATGGGTTCTGTATCAATTCCAGTGCCTCTACTGGTTCAGGATTAGTTCGGAAGTCGAGCATGAGTTCAGCATTCCAGCCAAGATCAGTATGGAGTCATGATCAGTTCAGAACCATGATGGCGGCAATCAATGTTTTGGCATTAGTTCCTAAATAGGAAGAACTTTGGGAGCCATTTTTTTTCTGACGTACATCTCAAGGTGAAGAGGTGCTTCTATAACCGGGAGATATTAACTAGAAAACAAAAATCCATCATCTACCCACTATTCCTTTGCTTATGAGGCACTCATCAGAAGAAAATCGTGGCCCAAATCTTCGTAAATTGTCAACTGGGGATGCAAAATGTGTCAACAAAATCATAATGTGTTTCTTCAGATTTTGATGCATAAAATTGCGCACTTCTAACCATTTCTAACCATTCCATTTCCTTGATATGAAAATAGATAGACGAAAACAGGGAAGTATCAAGTTCAGCAAACTCTCCTACAATTCCAGCGAAATTCTAATAACCAACCCGCGCCGCCAGTCATAAAAGTGTTATGCTTATTTCCGTCGATACTTTCTCGGCGACAGGAAGAAAGGCGGCAAAAGCAAACGGCTTCGAAATACCACCCCCATAGCAATGTGATGATCGATGTTGCGCTCTACTATACGCCCCGTAAAAATAAGGGAGATGAGCGACCCGAGGACGACGGCGGGACACGCATTTGCGTTTGTGCTAATCTTTTCTTGTCTTTCTGTATGTTCCCCTTTCCGGTCGATCATTCCCCTTCTTCATCTGTCGCTCTTTCATGAATCCCTCCCCCAAAGAGGGAGAAAGGCGAGGAGTTCGGTGAGTACGCAAGGGAGCAAGTGCGCAACGTGTATCATTGCGCGTTCATCGAACTTTTCTCCCCCGGGCGCTCGAAAGTAAAACTTCCAAACAACCCCGCAAACCAAGAAATTCATTTTCATTGCAAAGATCGATATCTAATGATTGGGGGTGGGGGGGAGAAGGCGGCCAAGTATGGCAGTTGATTGCAGTTCGCCGAGGTTAGCTAATAATCGGGTGTAGATGTGCTCGAACGGTGAAGCGAAGAAAAGATTCGATCTATGCGATGAGCGCTACCACTGCCGGGGGTTCGGTCTTTGATTGTCTCTCTATTGGTTGCCGCCGACACCGATATGAATATTACGATTTCTCTTTCGCTGATTGATTGATAGATTGAGGGAACAATGAGCATTAGGAGGAGGAAAAAAAGCACCCAACGATTGAGTTTACAAGCCATAAATCGAGCCAAATTGTTTGGTAGATCACATTACGTGTATAATTTTCTTTTGCGTAACGGTTGCTTTATCGGCACATACAATTATTTCCCTCAGGTTTAACTGAAAAAATGACGTGGCTGACCCTTACAAAGTAAACCCAAAGCTTATTTAACGTTAGCGACACTAAAAAACGAGCAACAAGAATCAATTTCACCGTCTGGACGATCTTTTACAAACCTCCATAATTGACTACACGTGCCATAAATATTAAATCAGTCCACTAAAACTCGTTATCAAAGCGCGTGTCCAGGCGTGCAAAAATCGCAACTTCTCTTCTTACAAATTTGCATACTTTCCTTCCATCAAAAGCGAACGTTTTACAGCGCGCCAGCAGACACCACCACCACCAACCTTCAAATAGCTAATTTTCTCTTATCGTATCCCACGGTAATCATGGCAGCGTCCATCGTTTAATCCACGTCCCGTCAACACCGTGCAGCCCATCATTTAATTTATGATGTTAGGGCCCCTCCTCGAAGGCCCTCGCGCACCCCAAACATGGCGATGACTGTCTAGTTTTCTGTCCATCACACACTTCACCTCAAGTCGACCAAAAAACGATGACATTATCCATGGGGTAAAGGCGTGGATAGTGATTCAGTTACAAATTTCAAACCTCACTCTCTCTTTCGCTCTCGCTCGGGCCGTGTCATCGCCGGTCCGTTGTTGCTCGGTGGTGCTGGGTCATGACCATGATATTGAAAAAAGATGCTGAACTTGTGATGGGGAGCGTGTTTCTGCACCCTCGTAATAACACCTTCCCGTGCGCTCCCCTCTCGTTTCCTTTTGAGGGGTGGTTGGTTGGTTGGTTGGTGGTTGCACATTGCAATGCACCAAACAAATAGCGATGCAAAAATACGACCAGAGAGACGAAAAGGATGTAACTCATCAACCACCTACACAAACACATACACACACATGTGTGTGCCGAGGTTGAAAACAAGACATGAAACAAGAAGATAAAACGCTCATTTCCGCATCTCGAACGTGTGCTATCCCCCTCGAAGTGAAAGATTCCCTTACCAGCGCAGGGAGCTGAAAATTGTGTTGCAGTACATGGTTTGTGTGTTGTGTGTCAGAAGAGAAAGGGACACACGGTGGGGATTGGATATTGAGTGTGGGTTTTATAATTTTAGACACAGGACACAGTGGATCGAGAGAACGTCTGAAGAGAGTGTGTGCGCGCCCGCTTGTACGCGACGATGGTTTTGTATGCAACGACCATCTTCTTTCTTTCCCGTTGAAGAGGCAGGCAGCAGCATTTGGGACGGGTTGAATTCTCCCGGAAGACTAAATATAAAAATAAATAATTTTACTGCTCTCTCTCTCTCTCTTTTGCTGCCGTGCCTTCGGCTTACTACACACCACACTCCGTGTTCAGACCGTGCTACGCTCTCTTCTCACAAACTTAATGTTTTTTTTTTTCAAAAACAGCATGTGAGTAGGAATTTGCGAAGGTGTAAAGTGCGCTGCCGGAAGCATAACAAACATCACTGCGCCCCGAAAGGTGGAAATGATTTAATAACCTCTGTCTACTAACTGGGCATAGAAGACTTCCCTGTCTACTAACATACCAAAGGTTAAAATTAAATCTGACTCGAGCCACTCATTATCGAGTTGATGTTGATGAATGTTGATAAATAAATACAGTTGTGTGTTGAAAAACATATTGAAACGGCACATTATGTCACATGCAACTCAAATTTTAATGCTCAATTTGCTAAACAATTGTCAGTAAATGGAGGGAAAACGGTGCAACTGGTAGGGCATCAGAGCATTTTACATGCCCGTTTTGATGCCCGGGACTTTTCGCTATTGTTTTATTGGGTCAAAGAAGCTTTAATAGGTAAATCGGATTAGCTTCATCCTGTGTAAAGCCGGTTTATTAATTAAATTAATTGAGCGCGCCGCTAAAATGGCCGGAATGACATATAAAGTACATTGAATGGTCAGAAAGAGCGCACGAGCCCATCAATGGCTGGATTACACAAAACGGCAATAATTCATATTTTTAATAATAATTTTAATTTATCTTTTTATTTTAATACACTAATATACTATATTTTACTGGCAATAGTTCTTTAAGTTGCCATACGTAGGACTGACTATCTTGCTATGGGAGGAATCAATAAGTCACTGAAAGCCCAAATCCACAAGAAAGTGGTACAGAGGCAGGCCTTGACCGACAACGGTTGTTTAGCCAAAAGAAGAAGAAGAAGAAGTTCTTTAAATAAAAATAATCAAATATAGACATTTGATTAAATTAAAACAAATAACTTGACTTCCTAACAGACAATTTTAAAGCAACATTTCGCAGGGAAGAACCCTGTTGACTTAGTCCTTACCAGAAATCAGACATATGAAGCCTCCGATTTTTAAAACCAACATTGCCCTGTTATCATACGCTTTTTTCTCATACGGCAAAATAAATATTAAACCATTTCTGTGTGTCTTTGTGCCTCTTTTCTTCTCCTTTCTCGTCGTAAGTAAACATTTCATTACCATTCGCGTTGTGGTATCAAACCACCCCGATATTCTTGTCTGGAAACAGCTTGATTCCAGTTATCAAAGGGCAGCCCCCTTTCAGGTATCGCCATCCCAATGATACCGCTTCCCGGACGACAAAGTTAACGATATGAAACATTTATTATCAGAATCGAATGTTAAAGGTCACGGTCAGAGTCATAGTCACCGTCACCTTTTCAGAATTTATTTTATACAAAGTCACGAACATAACGCTTTTGTACGTTATTGATGATACCTACCACCATTGATTCTGCCAAGTGTTCGCTTGTTATTGCTCAAATCTATGAGATCTCTTGAAATCATGTTAAAAGGGAACAATATAATTGCGAACATTGAATTTGAAGCTCACAACAATGAGGCCCCGAAAAACAAAATGATTGTGCAAATGCAAGAATTTGGTGAATTATTTTGATCTTTTCTCGGAACCCAAGCACCAACCAAAAGGGAGCAGCAGCAGACCGTGCACACACGACGGCAGCAAGCAAGTAAACGCACATACCGAACATTGCGAAAAGGGTTCACCAATATTTCCTTTATCCCCTCAAGGTACGCCACGGATTGCGAAAACCATCCTCTCACGAGAAGCAGTTGTTGGGTGTATGCGGCAACAGCTGAAAGGATACAGCAGAAGGATAGACACAGACGCCGACCGATGGTGTGGCTCAACAATGTCGGATAACATTCTGCGAATGATTGATCTGCGCGTTACATGTCATCTATCTCTCTACCCCTTCTCCTATCACTCTCACTCTTGTGAAACGTTTTTCTCCCAAACTGAAACCTAAACTCAAACAACAAATGTAGCTTTTGCCCAGAATTATCCATTTAAAAGGACGGGATAGCATCTCGCTGGTTCGCAAATAGAGTCTCCACGTCCCAGGTGCAGGTGTGTTGAATGGATGATGGTAGGCCCCAGTTGGAAAGACACCATCCCCCCATGCGGCCCATATAGAGAGAAATGGGGAAGCGAAAATGAAATACGATCGTACACACACACTGCTGGCGGGACCCTTTTCTTTTTAAGTGTGACCGTACGGATGCACCACCCCGCTAGTAGCAGTAGCAGCAGCAGCAGCAGTTCAACGTTCTAAATTTATGATGTTTAGATGCCGAGACACACTACAGAGACACTTCATCTCCGGTGCTATTTTTGCTCCCGCGTTTTACTAGCTGGGAGGACGGTCTGTGTCCTCGGCGCCGGCTCCTCGCAACCGTTGCCGTTTTAATTAATCTACTCAAATGATGTAACGAGAATAGTGGAAAATTTGTGCACCAATTAGTTGTGAGGGGTTGGGGAAACCGTTTTGATGTAATTGCCTTCAAGAATTTGTGTGCAGGCTTTTAAAGTTCATATTGTTTTTAAAAAATATATTGACTTATTTTTAGCTAGAAAAAATGGTTCATTTACTGAGATGGATCAGTTCTTAAAACTGGAACAATTTTTTTTACAAAAAAAAGTGTAATTTTCGTGCTAAAATGTAGTTCAATATCATCATCAAGATGATTTTCAACAAATGCTTTGGCAACCAGCTCATATAAACACACAGGATGACAGTTGGCAGTTGTTTTGCAGCATCTGTCAACTACAACTGAAATGTACACAAATCAATTACATGAAAAAATGGACAAGTTATTGCAAAAAGAACTTAAAGTTATAACTAGATAGCATAATACACAATTAAATTCGCCAAGCGGCTTATCAAACGTAACCAAGCTCCTTTTGTCGAAGAAAAATCTTGAATTTTCAAAACAATAATTAATAAATTTCAAAGTTCATGTTAAATACTACATTTCTATAGCTTTATAGTGATTTACAGTCCACCAACTTCACACTACAAAGCCATCACAATGTCTTGAAGCACCACCACCGAGAGAAGGTACTGACTGGTTGGTGGGAAAGGTAAGATTTTCCAACAGTTTTCCCATCTCTCGGAAGGAGCACCATCATCTTCGGCCGGCAGGTAGGTAGGAAGGGTAGATAGGTGCACAAAAGATGAATCTTGTTAATGTAGTACAAACATCACCAAGAAGCTGCTGTCGTGTAAACATTGGAGACCACACCTGGTTCGTTTCACTTGCCATATACACAAAACTCCAGGTATTTACGTGCCCTGAGATATGGCCACTTTGAAGTGGAGCAGGGGGGTGTCGTGGGACGCGCACACACAAACAGTCGTAGGTTATTACGAGTAAAGCGAGCGAAACGAACCTTAAAAACTCCACGCTCTACCCTTTCAGTGGCAACTTTGGGTCATACACGCATCTTAATATTAAAGGGTGAGTGTGTGTGTCTCTTCGTATGAGCATTTCAGTCAGGTGTAATGAAAAGGATGTGAGTGACAAGAGACACGAAGGAGTTCGGTTTGCAGCAAAATGGTTATAACTAAAAGCTTCACAGCACACGCACCACACGGGGATATGTAAGTGTGTGTGTATATATAAACATCTTCGCCATCGTTTACTTGCACCGCAGACATTTGGTTTAGCAAAGAACAAAGGATCCCGACACAATAATTATGGAGAAACCACAAGCGCATCATCATCCCGTAGCGATTGTCTGATGTTTATTTAACGTTTGTGTTTAAATCGCACAAAAAGTGACATCAGCTGTATGAAGGACTGTGTATTTCTCGCGCTCGTCTATTCTTGCCTTCCTGAGTAATGTTTGAAAAATGACGCCCTACTTCAGAGATCTTCAAAAACGATTTAACAGCTGTTGGTGCGTTGAATCATCTGGAAAAGGCGTTCGAAATAATGCGCTCGTTGATGTACTCTGCGTGTGGCAGACAATCTGCGATCACAATATTCCTTATGAAGCTGGATCATCCAACGACATTAAACATGCTAGTTTAGAAATAATTCAACGGCAAAGGACTTAAGTTGATACAAGGTTACAAGGCCAACATTATTGTACATAGGTCGTGTACATTAGAATTTAACTGCTAAACTGCTAAATAATATCAATTTTTACACCTAAAACGCTTCAGTTCAATAGTATATTCAATTTTATATTTAATGTACATTAAGGTACAGACGATTCGAAATTGAAAACTGATCGTGTTTGATCGAATCGTAACGTAATAACGTAACAGAAATGGAGGAGTACAGGTGGATGGGTTACAAAACCACTTAGCTCATGAAAACAGACGCCCCAAATTATGCAACTGCTTTAAAACGTATTTTTTATTTGACATTATATAAAACCGAATTGATAGGCAAAAATTACAAGACACCAAATGACGTTGATAAATCTGCCAAGTATAGCTCCTATTTACCAAATTATGGTCATCAAAAATACCATGAACTAATTTAGAGGCTGGGCCGGTCTGGTGCTACAGTCGTCGACTCGAACGACTTAACAACATGCCCGTCATGGGTAGACCGTGCCTGACTATCCTGCTATGATAACAATAAGTCACTGAAAGCCAAGCTCACTTCACTCAATTGTGATGATCAGAGGTGATACTCAATTCGATTGGTGTGCTTGGAGACATTTTTGCGACCATTACTTGGCCAGTCACTCTGTCATGACTTTTGTTATAATGTGATCAGTGCTTCAAAATGTCACTGACATAGTCATGACACATTCTTGTCAACGTCACGAGCTATATTGTCACAATCAGAGGTGAGACTCAAACAGTTGAAGCGACCATCACCTGCTTGGTGATAGTTTGTGTACCAAATAAGAAGAATTTAGAGACTAAAATCTACCACTTCAAACAATGTTAAACAAAAATTTGTTGTAATTAGACTACAAACCTCCGGTCCGCATTAATAGCGTATATCGTATATACCTGCACATCATCAATAAACAAGACATAATTTCGTTAATTGAAATGTGTTTAAAAAATGAGGTATTACTTACAGAATTTGCAAATCAATACAGTTAACATAAAAATAAAGCTTTTTACTATTTAAAACATTGCGTTCCAATTGGCTTGGACACTAACACTACAAAACTAATCTTCCACAATTCTACCATCGTTGCCACAAACACTAACAAAAACGCGCCATCGAACATCACACTAACTGCCATACTACAAACACACCCGGTTTATACCAGGCGCCCGGTCGATGAGTCGTGAAAATATTACATTTACATGCGATCGATTCCACCAACACCACCCCTCTCTCCTCCTCTTCTTTGCGCAAGGGGATGTGTTTCCATCGACGTAAAATGTGCCACGGTCTTCTGTTCTTTTCCCCTCTGTTTCCCACCGAGCTTTGCAAACCTGCTCGCGCTAGAGGGACTACTCGATTATTCCGTTGACACACTATTATAAGCGAGTTTTTATTCTGCTGGTTGGTTTGGTTGCTGTTAGCTGTTATTGTTAAGAGCGTAGGAAAAATAGTTTCCGTTGCGATTCTGTGAAAGAAAATCCACAGTCAATGTGGCTTGTGTCGCGCGCTATCGAGCATATCGATTGGTACTACTACCCCACAGCATTGAGCCGCGGCCCAGAAACGAATCATTCGAGGGGTGTTGTTATTTTGCCATCAAAAGATTCTGTTTTTACAATCAAACGAAACTAAAAAAAAAAATCGTTGATTTTATGGTGTAGCACCTCGTTTGTATTACGTACGTCTTACCCCACTCTTTTATCTGTGATCCATCCCCAAGGGTCGTAAAACAGTGGAAGAAGCACGTTAAAAAATAGTTCAATCGTTGTCATTGTTACTTCCGGGCTTAAGGGAGTGGACGTGTCCGGAAATGCAACTATTCTGAGATGGATTTATGTTTTTTTTTTATAACAAACAGAAACTGGAACAAGGATCAGGAAGAAGCGCTATACCCAAGACTCTTCCGAACCTTAATCATTGCCACAGTTGTTTGCTGGTGGTAGGTAGCAGCGCATAAACCATAAGCCTCAGAAGAAATAGGGGAATGGAGAAATCAACACGACGAAGAATTGCTCACGTTTCAAATCCTTGTACAACACGCCACGTTTTTTTCCTCCAACCGGCGCAAGCATACCAAAGGGTTGTGCGGGTCATTTAATCCCGACTAAAACAGAACCTCCCCCTTCTCCATCTGGTAGTTCTTTTCGCATTAAAAAAGAAGACCTCTTTTGTTTCCGCTTCAGTTCAACCGATTGCATCACAGAGTGAGTGAAAGAGAGAGGGTTTCCTTCTTGGGTGATCAGGAATAGCAAACTAGCAAAAAAAAAATAGTACAACAAAACAACAATCCATTTCGCGAGGCCAGCAGGGCTAAGAAGGACGCAGCGTAGCGTAGAGCTGCAGGGGGCATGAGGTGACACACCGTTGGGGTTATTAGCACACAACCACGCTAATGAGATTTTCACTCAAAACAGTCACCTTCATGACCGGAATGAGCCAGCGACTGAAAAGGTAGGGAGAGGATGAGCGTGAAAGAGTGAGCGAGTAGATGAGTTATTTTAAGGAGTTTTAGCAACGTCCATGTCTAGCGAAGGGACCATTGCTCCATTATGCCACACACACACCAAGACTAACGCTAAGAAAATTGCATATTGTGTGTGTGTTTTACTACCTTGCTCACTCACCATTCCCTCCCCCATGTGCGCCCAAGAGCAGCTCCAACACGACCCAAGGGACCGAGAAATGGTCGATGTAGATAGGACCAGGACACTGCCGAGGACACTACAGTGAACGGTGAAGCATGCTCTTACCATTGAGCGTTTCCGAACATACTGCCTGCATTCGGGGCAAGTGTGGTCTGATGCAACTAGCGACGACGCCCCCCGGGCGTGGCGTGTACCGTAACTTGATTTTTATCAGGCTGGGAACAGAGGACCGAGAGGAAGAAGTTGGTGCGCTTAAGAGCTGGAGCTTCTTTGGTATCCTAATGTAACGAAGAAGAAGGTACAGGATCGCACCACTTGCTGGGAGGCACCAGCAGCAGCAGTGCCGCGCCAAAGATTCAGATCTTGCCTGACCATCTTCTTTGCGGAAAAGAGTTTCGTTTTAATTGGATTTCATCAATAGCGTGTGTATCGGGGGTAAGTAGATCTCCTGCTGAAAGGACATTGGGCGGCACTGTATACGTAGGGGGATTCTTTAATAATGCATTGTGATGGTGCCTTGGCAGGAAATTATTTCTCGAACCCGGGAGGTAGCTTTTGCAGGTCAAGGTCAATGTTTCTCACAAGTACCTAAGATGTTGTTTAGCAAGAATTGATAGAGCATCTGATGGAAGTACCTCGTTATTTCTATTTCAAACTAAAAGTATGATTTTCCTAGGGAGACATGTTTTATCACGTTGTCTACATGCCAAATAAGAGACAATTCTGCTAACAACCTTCATCAAACAAGGTGTTGTTGTGATAATACATAGTCGATGTCTGCGACTCAACCATACTTAGCATTTATCAAACTTTGTATAAATAACAAACATTAATTAGTCCCAGGATAAAATAAGCATCACATCAGAAACTTCAATAATTCATCCGTCTAACTTTCACTCTTGACTTTGCTCTAAACTTAAGTAAACAAGTTCTAAATGAACCGATACCTCAAAATTGTTGCACTTAAAAATACAATTATCATAGGACAGATATTCACGAAACATTGGTTTTAAGCGGTATTAGCGTTAAGGTCTCAATTGTTGGGATACAAACAATGTCCTAGATAACTATCAAACAACCTCCACATGACTACACTATTGATGTAATGTTTCGCCAAACTTATACTCAATTTTTACCAAACTCGTACGACTCAATAACTTGACCGTCATGGGTACAAGCCTAGAATAGACCATCCCCCGTAGCAAGGATTGACTTGACTGTCCATCTGTGTGGTAATGAATTAACCCTCGAAAGCCTGTATAGGCCGGTATGTCCGCGTAGGATGTTACGCCAAATTGAAGAAGAAGAACTAATGTTCTTATTCTCCCTGGTGGTGATAATTTGGAACGAATTTATGGCTTATGGCTTATCTGGTTTATCAAGGCATCAATGATCTTCGAATTCTTACAACATGACAACTAAGGTAAAAATGTCGCAAAATAAAGATATCTTTATCCATCAGATGTAAGGACATTCTAACTGAAAGATTTACGAACTAAAAGTCTGTAGCGAATTGGAAGAACCTTATCAGCAGTTTGTTGGTATCATAACTGCTGACATTCAAGCCAACATCCAGAAAATGCTTGCATGGTAAAGTGTGCAGTCTTTGAATGAGCACTTCTAGCTTGTACACCCTCTCATCTGGAGATCTACTGAGATACTTTTAAGGCACAACTTTGTAGTTAAGATTAACCTTGAAAATTAGACAGATTCACGTACAGAAACAAAAACGTAAATTTTTGAAACATGAAATGTGTTTAAAGATTGCATTTGCAGTTGCAAAACATTACTTCTGCGACTATTCATTCAAATTGTCACACTTTTCTGCCAATCCAATGATCTTACATATTTCTTTCATTTTCCGTGTTATGTATTATTCCTTTTAAATGACAGAATACTGCACACATTACCCCTTTCTTGATGACCAGTAAATCGACCGTGTTTATGGGCGATATCGCAAACTGTGTCCGTCCCCACAGCTAACTGCGCCATTTGCTCCAGACGTGCGCTGCGTTCACGATGGACGGAGTAGTTATGCCAATCGGACAGACATGGCACACACACAATGGCCGAGCGGTATGCGGTATGATCATCATTACGTGACTGTGACGACCGTCATTGTCGTTGTCACCGGGTAATCGCGCTGATAAGCTTACAGATAACGTGCCCTCCCCCATACAAGCGGGTGAGTAAGCAAAAAGGGGCTCTTGCAGCCACACACAAGCCCAGCAGTACTGATCCAAACAAATAGAATTAAAAATAAAACCCTTTACAAGCGGCGGTGGCGTGTGGCCGCGTATCAGTAGCAACAACAACAACAGCAACAACATCTACTGCAGCCTTGAATGACCTTGCGAGATTGACAAGAGTGGTGCGCGCTTACGCGACTCTCCAAGAGGCCACACCTGTAACATGGCGGCGGCTTGTTGCATTACGCAGTGTGCTGTGCAAAAGCAAAAGAACAAACTGAACCGAACCGTGCATGTGTGTGGATAACACGAAATGAAGAACGGGGGAGCGCCGTGGTGGGTGAGAGCTTATCGAAGATTATCGATCGGGCATGTTAGTTTTGCTGTTAGGTATAGTACTCCCCACCCCGCACAACCGGTGTGCTGGAACACAGCACCTTCGCGTAATCTAAAACCACACCAAACAACGTTTCTCGAAGCTCTGGAGGGCGCAAACCAGAGGGGCGCACAGGATGAAGGAGGAGAGCACTGCGATGTAACCCGAGACACCACCCCGAGGTTCGTCGTCAGGTGTGCTCGTTAGTGCAAACAAATAAGCACCACACCAGCATTTCGCACCCATTCAAACGGAACGGAAAGCCATTCCTACACATCAAACATGCCTTCCTCCTACTCTGTTCGCCGATCGATCCTTCACAATTCGATTGCCTAAGACTGGAGCGGCCGCAGCCCGCCAAAAGCCAAATCCTCTTCAGCTGATTGCTTTTGAGTGGTGGTAATTTGCATCAGTTAAACACTGGTTTAGATCACCTTTTTGGAGGTGAGAGTAACAAGGGCGTCGCTTCGGGAGAGCTGCTGCTGTTGCTCGTGGCATATGTAACACACAAGGGGGAAACAAGCCCAGTGTCCCGCCGGCGCGTGCTAATTAAAATTGGCAATCACACACGAAAGGCGCGCTTCTTCGTTCGTGCCGTGGGATTATCGGTCCATAGGACTAAAGGTATCAACATCTCGTCATGGCACGACCTAGGCCCTATTTATGCAACCGAAGTATATTCGTCCCCAGGACGGAATAGGACCCCAAAGAATCAGATAAAAACCACTGTCGTGTGCGTCATGGTTCAGGAGTTGTTGAGTTGTTTTCCTTTTATTTTCTTCACCCATTTGGTTCACTCCCGTTAAGCCCACAGGCACACTTGCCTGCGAGAAGGAAATCTAAAATGCACACTTAATGCTGCCACAGCCACTTTTTCCACTGTTTATGGTGGTAGCCTACCAACGGTCCCACCACACTGTCCGTTTCGGGGTAGTGGTCGTGGGCGCTGAGTGAATAAATAAATGCCTCCCAATCATAACCGAACCTTCACAATCACTGCACACCACATTCGGTGGTGGTGCTGGGTGGGTGGTAGCGGCGTGTGGGCATTAGGCAGGTGTGTTACCGCTCTAAACTGTTGATCAACACAGGCACACAACAACATCAAGAGCAAATGATTGCAAAAAAAGCAGTGTAAAAAATTAGTGGCCAGAACGAAAAATGTTTAAAATTCAACCCATTTTGTGTGTGTTTTTAAAGCTTTAGATGGTAATTGCATTGTAAACATATGAATACACATTACGCTTTATAGATGTATGATAAGTTTTAATGCCTTTAATATACGTGCTTTGATATGGGGTGGAACATTTTTTTGATTCTACAAACTAATTTGATTCTTTTGTGGAATTGAATATTAAATTCATAATGTGCTCTTTTATAGCACAGCTTCATTTCTTTACCTTAAACCTTCTTTTAAAAGTTCCGCTCAGATTTGGCCCCAGATCTGAGTTCTTCTGACAGCTTGAAGTTGTAAAATCCAGACGCAAAGTCATCCCAGCCGCTCAGAGTGCAATGCAAGCAAGCGATTAATATTAAATCACATTCAACATTGCACCATCATCATCATCATCAGCACCGGTATGATAGAAACTTTTCCTGTTCCAACTGCAACACACTTCATGCCTGCCACGTGTGGTGCTCACAAACAAGAACGCGCGCAAAAAAGGCCACCGGCTACGCGCAATATTCTACACGCAGCGCAAGCGGAAGTTTGCCTTAACGCTGGCACGCATCCGGTTGCCGCGACGCGGTGGGTTCTATATCTAGCCGCAACGGACAAAACACGATACCTAGTATTCCTTCTATCCGTTTCTTTTTTCTTCTATCCGAGGGAGTTGGGGGTTCATACATCCGTTAGGGAAACTTTAATTTCAACTCCCTCCGGCGAAAGAAAGAATTAATTCTGCCCTTTCGAGCTTGGGTTTTCGTATTTTAAATTTAAAAAAGAAGCATTTCAAGGATTGCACAAAGCGCACACGCAATATAATTCTCTCTCTCTCGCAGTGCGCAATCCATCCACACTTGGTGCAGGTGTGAAAGGGGAAAAACGGCCAAATGTTTTACTTGCAGCAGCATACAAAATTCCCAGTCTAGTGGAGGTTCGCGGGCAGTTCCCCCCATATCTTGTGCATCATCCCACACTGCTGGCGATGCTGCCGCCAGAGTCGATGCTGTCTGTGGTTTGGTTTCGACGGTGGCCTCCGTCTGGCTTTCTCTGGTTTCGCTCCATTTGCGTACGGTGCGTGCGTGTGTAGCCGTAGCGGTTCCTGTGTCTTCGAGACCAAACACCGTTCGTTGCGCGAATGGGCGAAGAGCCGGTTCTCGGTCGAGTTGGAGCATAGCATAGCATCTCGTCGTTAAGGTGCGCGCGCGCACACATACACCGCCATTGCATGGACCAGTTTTGGTAGGAGCTTTTCTCGGGACTTATCAGTCGAAGGTTTTAAATCAGAAGGTGTACTATGAAAGACATAGGGACATTTATATTTCTGCTATTTCTAACATTAATAAACATCTGAACATAATTAAATCCACCTTCCACTATTCAACTTTATGATGCTTATTTATGTGAGGTCAAGCTTATTTTTTAACATTTCCCGGTACAATTCCTACCCAGAGAAGATTGATTTCACATGGTTAGTAGGTTCGAAGAATACCCCATGGATCTGTAGCTGCAAAACATTGCGCTAAGTTCAATAGTTAGTTCCATGAAATCAGAAGCCCTAGAATGCCTGATTTACAAAACATTCAAATAAAACCCCAGACACTCATTCCGGGTAATTTTGCTTTTGAAAATTAAAATCTTACACGCCAATTCTTCATCCACTCTCAATCCAATCTATCCTGTAATTTCGTCTGAAGCTCATATCGAAGCTAAAAATAAATTTGATACCATAAGTCTAAGCAATTTCAAGGTTAAGAAGTGTGATCTACTGAACCTCAAATCCATTATTATCATACGCCTGAAGCTTAAAGGACAATATTTGAAGCTTATGGACTACCATATTCATCCATTATTTCATTCATAGAATTCACCTATCATGTACTATTACTAACTAAACATAGAATTTCTGCATGAAAAAATCAGAAATATATGCCTTCTCAAAAAGATTATTTATAGTACATTTCTAAAATTAACCAGTGAATTAGCTCTTAACTAGAATAACAGCAGACATGGTAAGTTGAAGGACTCCAGAAATTCTGAAGTATCACTCTATTCCAACAAATTCTTCATAGCAGCATCTATACGACTAGTTACTGCGGTCGTCCTTGCAGAGACTAAATAGAAGTATTTTGTAGAAAAAAACACTAAATTCCTCAAGTAGATATTAACATCTGCATGTGAACGTACCAGTAGGTTTAGATGTTATTTCAGTGCTAGTATAGTTGAAAGTATCAATTCTAACAGGGTTATTCAAGTAACTTTCAAATGTAAACATTGTTACAGGGTTTTCCAAGTCACTTTCAAATGTAAACATTGTTACATGGTTTTCCAAATCACTTTCAAATGTGCACATAGTTATTCACCGCATCCTGGATGTTTTTCAACAGCTGTCAAATGGTGTACTTGCTTCAAAATGAAATTTCACTTTAAATACTTGATTTTTAACACATGACAAAGAACTGTCAAACTCTAGCTAGCTTAAATCGTGTTGAAAATCATGCTGAAGAAATTAACAATTATTATGATGAAAATGAAACGTCAGATCGATGTGGAATACCATTTTGCATGTGGTGAATACAGGGTTTTCAAGTTACTTTCGAATGTAAACATTGTTATTCACCGACTCCAAGATGTTTTTCAACAGCTGTCAAATGGAGTATTTGCTTCACAATTCAATTTGTTATTCAACACATGCATTTCAACACATAACAAATTACTGTCAAACTCAATACAGTATGAGTCGTGTTGAAAATCATGCTGAAGAAATTAACAATCATTATGATGAAAATTAAATATCTGCTTGATGTGAAATAACTTCTTACACGTGGTTAAAAAAACGATGTTTACATTCGAAAGTGACTTGGAAAACCCTGTACTCTGCCAACTGAATATCCATCAGCGATACAGGACAGTTCAGCTTTGATTCGGTCCTAGAATCCACATATGAGGCTTGTTTGAATGTTCGAACACCACTCCCCCACCAAAATCTCCCCTTCGATTCCATCCCTCAAAAATATTACCCCCTTCCCCCCTTCATCAAACACCACTTACCTGCAGCTCCGCACGATCCACGTCCCACTGCGAACGCTCCAGCTCGAACCGGGCCCACTCGTGCTGGATGAAGTGCAGTATGCCCGGGATCGAGTACTGGGTCGGCGTTTTGTTGTTCTGATCGTCGCACTGGCCGGCCCCGACCATGCCGCCGCCGCCGCCCGCGCCACCCTTGCCGACTAGGCCGCTGCCGGCCCCACCACCGCCCGACATGTCACCGAGCCCGCCGGTTCCGCCGCCCTGGCCACCGCCCGCACCACCGCCGATACCGCCCAGCTGGCCAACTGCACTTCCGCCACCGTTCTGGTGACCGAGCGAACTGTTGTCATCCATTCTATCTTCGATACGATTAATTCTCATGACATGTCCACCATTCGCCGGAGAAACAAAGAAAAGAAGAACCTATACGACGACGACGACGGTGGGTGGTTTGTGGGTGGAATGGGAGAAGCGCTGTATCACACGCACGGGAAGCGTGTGTTTCGCGAATTCGCTTCAACTCACTGGGCACTTTTACACAACTTTTGCAGCACCTTTTATGTGTCGTTGGAATAAGTATTTTGTTGTTGTTGTTGAAATGAGGTTTGCTTTACTTTTTGAAACTTTTTAGGAATAAAAAAAAAGAACGAACACACAAATTATCACCACAATTAACACATTAAAACAAAAGCACACTTTAAACCGGCTTTTAAACGCGTACAAACACACTCTTCTTGCTCCTGCAAAGCTTTCAATGTGTATCGTAATCACGCACAAGTGGACGATCGAACACACTTGCTCACTATTGCGCACACTACGTACACCCTAGAACACACACACACACACACAGATACACGCACAGAACTGACACGCACGCACGCACGCACCGGCACGAACAAGAGAGAACAACTGCGTTCTTTCACTTCTCACTCGCTCTCGCTCGGGTGAGTGGCGGATCCGCTCACTCGGATGGGTTGTGTGTTGTTACAGCGAGTGGAAAAAACCGAGCCTTTTTCGCCTTTTTTTGTGTGTGTGTGCCACTGATACACCCCACGTGCACCTTCAGGACATACACAAACGCACACCGCGCGACACACCTGTGGGCGAAAATTCACCTACTGCCGTGAAAAATACACTGTGCACAAACGTTCCTCCGATTGTTTCCTCCCCGCGTGTGAGGGGGCACACCACTCGACACCGCCACTCAGCACACGACGACGATGAAGCTCTTACAATTCACGCCCTGCAAAGATAGCTAAACAAAAAAACACACACACACACAATTAGAATCGAAGGCAATTTATCACTGGATGGGAGTTTTTTTGGTTCTATAAATTAATGGAAAACTGATATAAAATGCGTATATAGGCCTACCACCTTCAATTAGCACCCGTTGCCATGGTTCAGCGGGTTTCGAGTGTTTCTTATGACATCTCTTTTACCGTCTTTTTCTCTCTTTCTCTCTTTGCGTTCTACAATATTCGCCCACCTGACCTGACCACTACAATCACACACATACACACACACACACATATAGGTAAGTCGACGTAACATACGCTCTTCTCTCGACCAAAAAATCACGCACTTGCCACGCAACCCGCACTACGCGCACGGGTGGAAAAATAGGCGAAAAATACGAATTCGCACTGCCAACGAGCAAAAAAAGTGGTCCCCGCTCAATCACTACACAACCTTGAGTCAACCAGCGGTACGATTTTCCTTTCACAACGACAATCTTAAACCCGTGTTTTTTTTTCCTCTACTGGAAACCAATTGGAAAAAATCGGAGCGAAAGGAACACGCGGAATTCGATTACAACAAATTGCCCTCCTCTTCTCGTCAAAGTGGAGGCAGAGGAAAAAGAGATTCCATGTCACAGGCAAAAGCTGTCGAGTGGTATTATTATATTGATTCGACAGCAGCAACAGCAGCAGCACTAACGTAGTAAACTGTGCGGAAAAGTCCAAGCAACACACAGTTCACAACTCTCTCTAATACTGCTTCTAGCGGCGCAACAATGCAACCCCCGAGGAGCGCAATAGTGTGATGTGAGCGGTTCGAATCCAATCTCCATCGTTCGAATTTGTGGCGACAAAACACACACACACACACACACACACACACACACACACACACACACACACACACACACACACACACACACACACACACACACACACACACACACACACACGTTCGCAGTGGATGGTGTGGTACAGAATTTCAACCCCATCGCGGGGGGGAGCTGGTGTCTCCTCGCTGGACTTTATGGACTACAATTTAAATCCGGTTTTCGGATCACAGCGACGGTGACAACTTTCTTTTCTCGTGCCAGCCAAGTTCCTTCCCATGAGACCGAGACTGCTTCAATGTGTTTGGAGCGAGCAGAAGGAATGCGTTGCGTTGCGTTGTGATAACACAGTCACCGCAGTTTTTCCTCCAGCAAGGGGGCGGTTTCTTCTTCTTCTTCTTCTTCCTCTGTGGGTGACAGGGCTATTTGGCAAAGTTCACGCTGCTGTCATACGCGAGTGGGTTTTACAGGCGGCACCATGCACACCATCAGCGCGCTTCTACTGGACGAAACGAGCGAGCGACGGCTGGGGCACGGTTGAACAGGAGACACACCAGTGAAAACTGATTTCGCCTGCATGTGCATGTGTGCGTCCGTGTGTCCGTGTGCCCGTGTATGTGTGCTCTTGATTACACAATGCCACAGTCCTACGCTGGTACGCTCTCACACGTCTGCGTCACGCATGAAGTGCGATTGTGACGTTTCACCCGTAAGAAGAAAAAACATTTAGAAATTAACTCAATAAAGAGTTTTACTAGTGTTACAGTGGTGCGTGTGTGTGTGTACTAGAGAGCAGGAGGTACGAGGGTTCCACGCTCACTATCTCTCTTTCGCACACACACACACAATTGGGGGGTAAAAGTAAATCTTCCATGCGCGAGCTCCATTCATTACTTTAACACAGCAAGCGGAGTGAAACAGCAGGCAATGGCCAATTCATCCACCCCACACATACACGCACACACTGATCATCTTCATTGGTCGTTTGTCAATCTTTTTATGAGTGCGAGCGATGCGATTGTAGAAAGAAAAGAAAAAAAAACATTCCGCAAATCGCCGCTTTTTACTCTACGCTGTGTGGATGTATGCGCGTGTGTGTGTATTACTATATGCTATTTGACAGTGTGTTTTTCACTTGGACTGTATTTTTTCGCAAGTTCACCTTTTTCCCCGCACAGCCTTGAACTCCGTGTTCCAGACGGATTTTTGGGAAAAGAGTAAAAAAAAACACCAAATTCACTCACACACCACCACACACAAATCACGGTACCTCTGGGGACTGCTGCTTCTGCTGCTACAGTAGTACACCCACACACACCAAACCGCTCTCGACCGTGTCACACGCACGTCGCGGAAGAAGCGCCACAGATGCGACGACACACAGCCGTGAAATCGAGCGAAACACAATCGAGGGCAAAAAGAAAGGGAAAAAATACACACACACACACACAGGCGTGTGTAAATTCGCTTCCTCTTGCTCGAGATGCGGGAGATTCAATGTAGAGAATAGTGCTCTATCCCAGTGTGTCTGTGTGTGTGTTTGTGTGTGTGCGTGGCTGTGACTCGGTTGCCCTTAACCACACGTACACGGCGGGGTTGGTGCACCTTCTAGAGTAGATCTTTTCGTTCGGGGTTGCATTCTGCACAACTCAACTCCATTCTTCGTCTTGCTCTTCTTCGCCCCTCCACTTCTCTGCCAACCGTTCTATTCGTTCCGTGGCAGCGATGATGATCAAAGTCCAAGTGTGTGCGTTGGCTGTTTGCTATAATCCGCTGCGAGTTTTGATCGATTGAGTCCAGCACTGGGTAGCACTTCCGCCCAATTCGTACCAAAAAAAAAGCAAGTCCTTGGGAGGTTAGGCAAGCGCGAGTGTGCGATTCGCGTTTAATTTTCTTCCACCCGAAACGAGGGAAGCTCGCCTAAGCTGATGGACAGAGTGTGGTGTGGCACCTCCTTCCATCCCCCCACACCCTCTCACACACACACACAGAACACAGACTCGTTTTTACAGTCCACTCGCACCACACCACCTTCCTCCTTTTTCGCCCTGATTATTTTCCCTGAGTTTTCTTTCTCTTCTTCACGCACGGCACTGGCACACGGTGTGGCACTCCCTGCGAACGTTCTCACTCACGGCCAACATTATCCAACATCCCGCAGCGGGGGCACGAGAAGAAGAGCAACAAAAAGAAAATTACGGAAGACTAGTGGAAAGAAGCAAAAAAAAAACGCCACATCGGTTTTCACAAAGCAGTAGCACCCTCTCTTCTGTCGTACCACACGAAAAAAAAACCCACATCACACATCCAGGTCCATGCGAAAGGCACACCACCGCACACACACAGCCACACACGCACAACTTTTCCTTGCATTTTTGTTCAGCCCCCCTCGCCCTTTTGCAATAAACTGATACCGAATTGGGACCGAATTTTGCGTTCACACATGGAAATTTCTCATCCCCTTTCATGCAGAATACACTCTCCCTGGCATGTGAAAACCGTACGAAACCGACCTGTTTTTACACCACTAGGTGGCAGCCTTTTTTCACCGATTTTTAACTCGCACTGTGTGGAACAACGATGGAACTTCTTTCCCTGTACGGATTTTTCCTGCTTCTCGGGCAGGCTCTGGGGCTACGCGATGCGCTGGCACCAACACAGGCAACCCGTCTGACACGGGCGATGGGCGATCTTGCACGCACACCAGCACCCATCGCCGCCCATATCGGGGCGAAATTGGGGCTGTCGCGAGTGAAGCTGCGCAACGGTGCGTGAGCGAGAGCAGGGCGGATAGCGAGCGAGATGCGGATGAGTGAAAGAGAGAGATGATGTCGCGGCTGGCGAAGACGGGGCGAATTTTTATGGCAACTTGACAGAGGCAGCGAACTGACAGCGGCAATGGCGAATGTGTTTTGGAAGGTTTATTAATTGCAAAATTAATTCTTTTTTCCATTTTACTCAATTTTCCGATTTTGCGAAACTGTCTAAAATGTGTTACCTTTGCACACTTTTATGTAAAGAGTAGCATTATAATAAACTAATCTTGATTGATAACAATTCGTTGGATGACAATAAATTCATATGCGACTATGCATTAGTTGTAACGCAGCGCTCCGGTACATGAAAGTTTTTTATTTTTATTTTTCGATTATTCATACATTTTCTGTTTTTTCCTACCGTTTGCTACAAAGTTATTATTTTATAAATATCACTAACGCTCTTTGTATATTTTTGAAACATCCTGTCCGTTCATGAAAGCCGCGTGACCTTGAGCAGATTCATTTGTAATCTCCTCCACCCTACCAACGCACTGTTGTGGATATGTCGTCATGCTAGAAAAATGTCCAAAGCCACAAACAGCGGCGTCATGCAGGTTAATCCAAACAATGAGTAATTTCGGACACGACGAAGAACAAAAACAGCAACGCTTCGGGTTTCACTTCACTTAGTCTATCGGAGATTTTATATAGGTTAATATTTAAATTGCAGTAAATAGTCCATTCGTCTGAATTCGTTACTTAAAAGCTAACAAAACTAACGCCGTACGCCCACCACCCAAACCGATTCACGCAGGGTCCGAGCGTGTGTGTATGTGTGCGTCCGTGTTAGTGTGAAGGGTTACAGCGCATCAGCGGCTTTCCGAGGGACGGAGGAGCTGCTGACTCAACCGCAAACCCGGCCGGATGCTGCTGCTGGGACGCGTGCTGTATTCCGTTTGTCAAAATGCGCTGAAATGCAGGCGTTGCTGGTCGTTATTTACAGGAACTCGTCGCACCAATCGCTCAAGCACTGGTAGCAGTCGGCCGCCTGTTTCGAGTTCGCGCCGCAGGTGTCCTTCATCCACTCCTTGAACAGCTCTGCGTCCTTCTTCAGGATTAGGTACTGGCCGAGCACCGTGTACGCCCGGTCGAAGCCGGCTGCCTCTAACCGTTTGCCGAGGACGTCGCCCACACCGGCCAGATCTGTGACGGGCTTTTCGCCCATCGGTTCCGCCACGAAATTTCTATGCTTTTGCGATGTGCTCGACATGGTTGCTGCTGGTGGTGGTGGTGGTAGCGCGCTGGCACGTTCCTACGGGCAGGTAGGGGGGAAATTCACATATTATAAGACAAGGAACAATGTTTGGGGGGTTATTTTAATTGTTTATCGCTTACTTACCGTGGAATGAAGCACAAATTGGAGCGATTTCGCTGTGTGTTTTTGCGTTTGCCCGCCTCGTACGATGCTTCCGCGTTTTTTCCCCCGTTTGCGATGCTGCTGTTGACAGTACTGACAGTTACGTTCAAATGGAGCCGTTGAAACGTCAGGCGCATTATGCCGCGCTCTTGCAACTGCACGCGGCCGGCGATGTTTTTGTGGTATAAGAATTCAATAAAAAATTCAAATTGTCTGTTTTTTAACGATTTATTAGAAATTCACAGAAAAGGCAAATAAAAGATAAAATGTTTGCTCAATTTTTAAAACGCTACAAACAATAAATTTAAGTAATCTTGAAGGTATGTAAACAGTTTCTTTGCACGGACTATTCTCGACGCCTGCTATGCCCAACAAAAAAAAAACACGATAAAATTACAAACTAAAGTGTTCACAAATCTTCGCCCCCCGGTACTGGGCACAGAAAGTGTTTGCCTCCTTAAAGTTACACTCCTCCTCATCCTGCTCCTCGCAATCGTAAGTGTTGCAGTGTTTCGCACAATTGGCCGGTCCAATCTCGCACTGCGCACAGTCCGTCCCGAAACCTTCGTCGTGATCCTCATCATCGCCTTCGTCCTCATCATCTTCATCGTTGTAATCGGAAGCTCCACTGCGATGTGCCGGTGCCACATACAGCCGATTGCCCACGCGCACCGTACGCGACACGGTCAGATAGATCCGATCGTCCTCCGTCAGGCAGAAGGAACCGCAAAGACGCTCCTGCTCGTGACGACACTCGCCACCGTCCCGGCAGATACGCGGTGAGTACACCATGCAGCACAGATCCACCCCGTTTTGGGTCGGAGCCGTAGATGACCAGCTTCCTCCACCCATCGTGCCGGCCGTTTCGTTCAAACATTGTGCGCAGGAAACGGTTGGTCCGGTTGTTAAAGCCAGCGGACCACCAACATCCCCACAGGCCGATCCGGACGACATGCGGGAGCAGATGCGCTTCACACAGGCCCCATTCCGCAGCTTGTAATCCGCAGGACACGAGGGGGTTTTGTACAGCTTCTTCAAGCACACCCCGTTCTGGTAGTGATGCTCCGCCGGACAGTTGTACACGGCTCGCTCCGACTTGAGCTGGCAGAACCTTGGCTCGTACCGGTCCGGGCTGGTGCCGGTCGGGCAGACCGGTTTACTCGTCACAAGCTGCCGGCAACTGCGCCCATCAAACATTGCCCCCGATGAGCTGCAGCGGGGCGGTTCCAGCTGGCAGAAGCTTTCGGCGCAGCTAGCGCCCACCGTGGCGCACTGTGCATTCTCCACCTGGCAGCTGTAACATTGCCCACCCGTTAGCGCATAGCTCGGGGGACATTTCGGCGTGCCGCCAATGCACAGCTCCCCAACCCGCGTACCCTTCCCGTGACACGATGCGTCGACGAACGTGCGCAGCTGACACTCGCCACCCACCAGCGTATGGTGCGCATCGGCACACCGGGCATGCTCCACACACTTGCCGTGCTGCAGGAACCCGCGGCTACACGTGGCCAGTCCGTACTCCGCGGCCTTACACTCGTGCACGTACGGCACGATGCAGAACCCGTTGCAAAGCGTAAAATCCCCGGCAGGACACCGCGGGCGCGTAACGTCCACCGTGACACAGTAACCGTCGCGCAGAAAATGCCCCGCCGGACAGGCGACCCGTTCCGCCGTACACATCTCCTGCCGTATGGCCAGGTGGGCAGGGCAGTTGGGTTTCTCGCTTTGGCAGGCGATGCAACGATCGTCGCGCAACCGGTACCCCTGCGGACAGGTCGGTGCGGTCCGCTGCCAACAGTAGCCACGCGAATCAATCTCCGAGGTGCACTGCGTGGCCACGTGCTGGACATCTTCACACTCGGGCGCATCCGGATACACGCAGTGCCTGCCATGGCGGTACGTTCCCTCCGGACAAGGTGCAGGCTCTTCGATCCGCACGCACATACCATCGATCAGCGTCGCTCCGATCGTGCGGCAAGTGCCTTGCGTGGTGCAATCTTCACCCCGCTGGATGTACCCTTCCGGGCAGGTGGGACGGGTAAACTCGCGCTCAACGCAGTACGCTCCCTCGATGGTTCCGTTGCGACAGAGCGTTCGTCGATGGCAAGCGCCTTGGAAGAAATCCCACCCCGGCGGGCAAGATTTCGGTGAGCGAAGCTCGCGCTTTTCGCACGTCAAGCCCGTTCCGGTGAGCTTGTAACCGTTCGGACAGGATGTCTGTATGCAGGTGGAGCCCGCATTCAACGCCGGACGGTATCCCGAAGGGCAGATGGGTGCCACATGAACGGCTTGCGTACACTCTTCCCCGTCGAGCTCGTAGCCAGCGGGACAAACCTTATCGTAGTAGGCAAGACAGGAGCTGTTGACACGCTCGTACCCTGGCGGACAGACCAGTCCGATGATCGTCTGCGGTGGACAATCGTTATCGCCCGCCCCTGGTGTAAGGCAGCGCGTTGCCCTGGGTCCAAAGGTCGCCGTAAGTCCACCGGCGGCACACGGCTCAAACGGGCACGGCGGGAAGCTGCACTGCGTGATGCAGTACGCACCACCACCGCCACAGAACGCTCCGTAGCAAGGGTTGAGGAAGTTCACCAGCGACGTGTACCCCGCCGCCCGGTACGTACAATCCGTCCCGGTTCGTTCGTACCCGGTCGGGCACATCAGATCCACCTCGCAGTAGCACCGATCGCTCCGGTCCGTGTAGATCGTGCGCGGTGGACAGACGGGAAACGTGCGCACCAACCGCACGCACCGCTCCTCCCTCCCGCGCTCGTACCCATCGGGACAGACCGCATCTTTCCGACTCACGGACGCTTCCACCACCGTCCGCCGGATGCACACATCCCCCTCGTACGCGTACCCCGCCGGGCAGGTCGGTTCGGTGGCGTTAGCGAGCCGCCTTACTTCGCGCACGCACGCGTCCGCCCCGGCCAGAAACCCTTCCGGACACTCCTTGGCGATGGTGCATCTGCCCTCCACCGCGTACGAACCCTCCGGACAGTGGACGTCTTCCCGCACCGTGCACACCTCGCCCTGCAGCTCATAGCCGCCGGTCGGGCAGGTAAGCTCCCCGTGGACGCACTGCTCCCCATGCTCGTACCCCTTCCGGCAGCTGTACCGGCGCGTATCGTTCCGCACGCACACACTGTCCTTCCACTCGTGCCCGGCCGGACAGGCCGGTTCGCTCCACACGCACTGCCCGCCGGTAAGGTTGCCCCGCGCACACGCCATCGCTCGCTCGTCGCACCGGGTGCAAAGGTCAACGCCCGGATCGTACCGATAGTTGGAGCGACAGAGCGGACTCACACTGACACACCGATCGCCCCGCTCGACCGTCCCCTCGGGGCAGCTGTACGCGGGGCGGATCTTCTCCCGCAGGCAGTGGCCCGCCTCGCTCAGCGTGTACCCCTCCGGACAGTTGGCCGGTAGGCCGCACCATCGATTCAGCCGCTGGTAAAGCCCACACTCGAACGTACACGCGTGTGTGCCCCGCCGACACAGTCCGTGCTCGTCCAGCGTGAAGCCTCTGGCGCAGCGCGGCGCTTCGAGCGCGCAGTACTCCCTCTGATACGGCACACCACCCTCCGGACAGTGGGGGCGTGTGCGGGTCTCCCGCACGCACACCCCATTCCGCAGCTTGGCCGGCGGTTTGCAGTGTGCCCGGGAAATTACGCACACCCCATCCAGCACCTTGCCCGCTGCGCAAGCGCTGGCTACGTGTTGCTCCTGCTCGCACGAGCAAACGCCGTTCAGTGTGCCCCGGACACACTTGGCCACCTCCACGCAGGACCCGTTGTAGAAGTGTCCGCTCCGACAGACTGGCCGTCCGACCGTGGTGACCGTTTCGCACTGTCCTCCGTTGAACGTTTGCCCTACCGCGCACTCCACCGGCAGCCGGTAGGTGACGGAGTGGATTCTTAGATCGGGAGACGCTTGCTGATGCCGCACGCACCGTCCCCACTGGGTGCTGTACCCGGAGGGGCATATCGTGGCGACCACCTCCTCCCGGCAGTCGCAGCAGTCGGAGCAGGCCGCCGGTGCACAGTTACCACCGCCGGGGTGCTGTTCGGTAAAGCCGGGCGGACAGAAGATTCGGGCGGAGGCCGGGAAACACAGTCCACTTTCCCATCGGTAGCCCGGCTGACAGATATTGTCCCGTACGCAGCTCTGTCCGCGCTGCACGTACCCCGGTGGGCAGCTGTAACTTCGCACTACGCACCGATTGCCTTCGCGTTTGCTGCCCGGTGGACAGTGGATTTGTTCCAGCACGCAGCCGGCCGCACCACCGACACCGGCACGCTGCACGTACCCGGGTGGGCAGATCCCGTCCTGACGCTTCGGGCGGCAGTACTGCTGGCGAGCGTCGACGGTGTAACTATCGGGGCAGGTGCGGGTACAGTTGGTGCTGGCCCCGCGGGAACAATCCTCCAGCAGGCGCACTTTGTGCGGTAACACCGGTGTGTGATCTAGTAGGATCATTTTCTTCACCGTGCGTTTGGGCGGCTTTTTGGCTGCGGTCTCGTCCGTTGCTAGGGAACGGCAGTTTGGTAGAATGACGGCGAACAGTAGTAGCAGCACGACTACCGCCGTGGAAGGTTGGTATGGTTTCAGTGGTTTCATTTTTTTGTTTTTTTGCACAAACACTTTTCACTTCTTTTTGTCTTTTTTAGGTCACTTGTATCACTTGCACCATTTTGCGGGTGAACGGGAAGATTGCGGCTAGTGCTTACCGACCGGCCACTGACTGGATTGTCTTCCTGGTTCGCATCCTTTTAAAGAGCATTGGCAGTGTCAGCAGCAAGCACAGATTGGTTACTTTGTAACACAATGTGGAGCCTACTGTACCGGATGAGTGTTGAGAAAGCTCGTTGAAGTGAATTGTCATCCGGAAGTAAGTCGGTGAGTAGATTAGGAATAATTTTTGTAACATTAATTTAGTTCAAATTCATTTTACCTTCTTCTGTAGCTCACAAGAATTTAAATTCTGTAGTTTAAAGTACATAAATAGCATCGTTCTTTCCCCCGCTAGGGGGATACGTAGACAGGAACTAGTGTTTAGTAAATATTAGTTCTAGATTGTGTGAACAAAACAAAAAGAAATTCGCATTCACAATGTAGCTGCCAAGGACGCGGCTTACGCGTTATCGATAGAGCCGTTCCTCCGGTTACGTTCTAAATGACATCCACTCCCCCCGTTCAATAGACCCCAGCTCGGACTTAGTGATGGGTAAAGTTGGCAAAAATCCGGAGTCGACTCCGATCCGACTACGGTAAATTCGGAATCGACACCAGAAGGTAGGTCCGCCCTGCATTATCCGGAGTCGTTCGGGATCGTCCGGAGTCGTTCGGAGTCGTCCGGAGTCGTCTGGAGTCGTTCGGAGTCCTTCGGAGTCGTCTGGAGTCGCTTGGAGTCGTTTGGAGTCATTCGGAATTGGAGTCGTCTGGAGTCGTTCGGAGTCGTTCGGAGTCGTCCGGAGTCGTTCGGAGTCATTGGGAGTCGGAGTCGTTGGGAGTCGTCCAGAATTGTCCGGAGCCATCTGGAGTCCTCCGGAGCCGTTTGGAATCGTCCGGAGTCGTCCGGAGTCGCCCGGAGTCGTACGCATTTGTACGGAGTCGTTCGGAGTTATTAGGAGTTGGAGTCATCCGGAGTCATCCGTAGTCGTCCGGAGGTGTCCGGAGGTGTCCGGAGTCATCCGGAGTCGTCCAGAGTCGTCTGGAGTCGTCCGGAGCCGTCTGCAGTCGTCCGGAGTCGTCCGGAGTCGTCCGGAGTCGTTCGAAGTCGTCCGGAGTTGTCCGGAGTCGTACGCATTTGTACGGAGTCGTTCGGAGTTATTAGGAGTTGGAGTCATCCGGAGTCATCCGTAGTCGTCCGGAGGTGTCCGGAGGTGTCCGGAGTCATCCGGAGTCGTTCAGAGTCGTCTGGAGTCTTCCGGAGTCGTCCGGAGTAGGTTGGAGTTGAAATCGTTCGGACTCTGGACGATTCCGGACGACTCAGATTCCGAACGACTCAGAACGACTCCGATTCCAGATGGATCTAGTGGTTCCATTTTGCCGGCGTCGGAATCGGACTAACAATAGTCGGATCGGAGTTGTGGGTGCGCTCCAGCGGGCACATCTCTAGTTCGGAAGCACTATCACTCTCATTGGTGTGTCCGGTGCGTGCGTGATAAGGAAAAAGGCGTCCGATGCAAGTGGTCACTGTTTGATTAGACGCCAGATTATCGGGAGGTGTTCCCATGCGATAATGCAGCTGGGCGTGTTGAGATTAACTGCTTTGAACTCTCGCCGAGGCGCTTTTAACCGACAGAAAGGTCACAAGTCAGACATTCATCCCCAAAGATGAAAACGTTTGTTTCAAGGTGTGCGAGCAATGTTGCAGCCGTCTTAATGGGTGGTCCCGAGAGCAGCATAGGACTTTTTTTATTTTCAAACGAACGATTTAAACCGATGGTACTTACGCGGGTGTGCAGAGGGCAAGAGTACGCAGCTGTCAACTGCGGCTACGAAGGCTAGTTATAAATGGTTCCAAATCCAATTCCGGTGCTGTCCGGCATTAACGACCAAAGTGCAGAAGTGCATTTGTTGCTTACCTTGCGGTGTGGCGTCCGTTTTGCGCTACCACCACCTAGTCCCCGTTTTAGTTGCCTCCTCCTTAGGCGAAGATGATGACATTTCACCTTAAATGGTACCCTGGAGCCATTAATAATGTGACGCATCTTTACTTACCAGCACCCTCTGGGTGACTTACTCTGGCTTGGCTAGCGGTTACCCACGACGAGCACGACGACTCTACGGCTGTTTTAACGACGCCCGGACGCACTAACCTCTACTGCCTTTTCCCGGCCGGCCCGCCGTTGCTTATTATCTCGGGCGGCAAATCTCGTGCCACGAAACGTGAGACACCCCAAACCGTCAGCTTCCTTCCGAGTGCAATCTGAACAATATGTTCATTAGAAGCGGCAGATCTTTATCGGTTATTGGCTTTTTATGCAAACGGTTGGAAATTTCGTGATGGTGGTGGTGAAATGCAACCTAAAAATACTATTACGATTATGCGGTGGCATGGCGTGAGTACACATAAATCTCAACGGCATGTCCGGGAACTGGAGCTGAGGGACGTGCGCGCCCGCGCCTTGTACTTAACCGGGCGCGCTAAACTCATTTTTTATCCACTTTTTTCCCCGCCTGACCGACCGGCCTGGCATTGTTCCGGGCTGTGGCTCGAATTGGTCACCAAATCGCGGGTGCACACTCTGTGTGAGTGACATAAAAAAATCATCATTTATCAATCTGTTAAAAGTAAATAGCGGCGTAATTATAAGGCAGTTAGCGGATAACACGATGGGTAGTGTTTTGATTTTAATAATGAATGCTTTGGGTATTTCGGCGGGTGCTGCCTTAGTGTTCCCATTTTTTTTTAAGGGTGGAATATGTATGGGAATTATACCATGGCGGTGTTTTGTGATGAAAATTGGGCAAAAAAGGTCACGTTTAAAATGTACAGCTGCTTTTGTGAAGATTGTTCCAATGCTTAAAAAAATATTAAAGAGGCTAATTTATTCGTCCATTATTTACCTTTTTGGGCCTTATCAAGCGTTAGCCACGCTGAAAGGTGCAGAATGCACGCACTTTACAGGTATGGAATGGCATCTGGAATGGATCTAGTGCGTTGAAAAAGACAATTTCAAATTATATAATTTATTTAAATCTTGTTTTTATTATTCGCACACTGAAAACATCATTTCAGATTGCATAACTTATTAAGGTTGTGTTCTGTTAATATTTATATTATTAGCAAAATTGTTATATTTTTTTTAGCATTTTTAAAACTTTTTAAAAGGCCGTTTTTGGTCTTATCTGCAACATAATGTAAAAAGAAACATCATTTACTAGTTATTTGACCACTTTTTTAAAATTAGTTAATTTTAACAAATCGTTTCGTAGACATCTTTCTATGTATAAAAGCGATTGGCCTCGGGTCGATCCACATATTGAAATAGCTTTTTAAGAGATGTTCTTGTTCTGATTCATCTTAATGCCAACATACAGTTCTGTCTCACTATTTGAAACAGTTTTGCGGTCCACATTCTCGCGTATATTGTTGATAAAATGTTGGCTTTTTGTATTATTTTAAATTGTTTTTGTTATTTATTGTTATTTGAGTTTCAGTTGTTATTTGTTATTTAAATTTCAGTACATGAAACCGGTAGAATTATATATTTGTTATGAATAGGTACAAGATTATATTAAATACAAACTTAATAAATTTAGAATTTATCTCATAGTTTTTTTTGTCAAAATAATCAACATAACTTTTGTGCAAGTGAGTCTATTCTATCGACTTCTTCTAAGCAATTAAGTTGACGAATTATTTAAAATATTGATTTCGCTAGGGTTTTGTTAATGTATTTATGTATTTATTTATTTGTTTATTAGTTAAATAATCAATTTGTTTATGTATTGGTTTATTTATTTATTGATTTATTTATTGATTTATTCATTGATTGATTGCTGGATTTATTTATTTAATTATTTATTGATTTATTTATTTATTTATCTGCTCATTGCCATTACTCGATAATCTTTTAAATTTTTTATAAACGACTTGCGAATTTTCTATGTTTTAAAAAGACGATTACAATATTTTTAAAACGCGTCTTTTAATATTATATTATTTAGGCCTAATTTGCCAGATCTCTTTGTTTCAATAAATAAATAAATACATAAATAAATAAATGAATTAATGAAGTAATAATTACCTAATAGATGAAAAATTGAAACTACCTAATGCTTATCCGGCGCTACAACCGCTTTGCGGTCTTGGCCTGCCTCAGGAGTGTCCGAAACCGCTCACGGTCTCGCGCCTTCGTCTGCCAGTCCGTTATCCCGGCCATCAGAGTAGTCCTGGGGCATTGCGTAGGGTCGGTATCGTTGGTTCCGTTTCGATGATTCCTGGTGCTTTCCGTAGTCGTTGATTCATGGGACTGGGTGACTGGCCCCGCGCCCACGTGACCGTTTTGTTTAGCGTCGGGTTGCCCCCCCGACGTTCAGGCACCCAGTTTCCCGGGATACCCACCCCCCTCCTGGTTCGCCATGTGCCACCATCCGCCCAAGGGGTTGGGTCAAGCCCGTGTACCCAAGCTTGGATATGTGGTGACACATGTTACCACTCTGCACGACGAGGACGTGTCGGAATAGGAGTTGGATGGGAGAGCCTGTATTATCCCTCAGTGGGGCTTCGGATCCCATCCCATTACAGAGCATATAACTACCTAATATGTTATGCTAAAATTATTACTATGAAAGTTGTTGGTAAAAGCCACAGTTTTTTTGTACATCTATAAATAGTATTGGTTCGCGATTTGTTGTTAATGTAAATATTTTTTAACAATTTCTTTTTACTTTATGAATTTATACACAAATAACTCCGGTGAGGAAATTTGTTGAGTTCATGCAAATTCTAATTCCATTCGGCAATTCCGCTTAGGCACTCTTTCGTTGTATGCATTATCTTGTAGTATTGCACGAATGAACTCTTGCCACATTAACTGCGTTCTAAATAAGGAAAGAGAGAAATATACTTTATACATTCCATTCGTTTAATCTGAGTATTGTTGGGAGTGCCATACACTAGAAAAGCATTCTGAAAATTAGTAACGAAATTACTAGCTACAAAAATAGAGATTTAAATTTATAATCTTTTTGTTTCTAATAAGATGAACCTTCTGGTTCCATTTGTTCCATAGAAGAACATACTTTCCTGCTCAAATGCATCACCTACCAATAATCGTTTGGTGCACGCTAGACTTGTTTCCCGTGCGAGTAAAGAGCACAGGCCCTTCGGAGCCGCTCGTGCCCTCTCCCTTCTGCAAACACTCACACATTGGCCAGCTGGGGCCCCGAGCATCGGCCGAACGGCACACGAACCGCTCGCATGAACCCACGGCACTGCTGATGCCGTTCACCGTTCACCGGCCGCCAGCCAGAAGTAGGAAGAAGCTTGTCGAGGCAAGTCGTACGGTTCTCGGAGGCTGCTGCACGGTCCCGGTCGGTGTGTTTGAATTACCTTTGCCGCGGCAGCATAGGGTCGCGCGCGGTATCGTTCTCGCAAAGCCAACCACCCTTCGAAAAAAACCGTTTCCACCATCGATTTCGTTGCACATTGGTGTGGTGTGTGTGTAAAAGGCGCGCGTGCGCTGCGATTTTCTTGCCACTGTTTAGGGACTAACACTGCAAAGGGTGTGCGTGTGAGAGTGCGTTTCTGCTGGAAGTTTAACCATCGGCAGGAAGAGAGATATTGGGTGCATCCTTTCGAGAGTGTGTGGTTTGCACCTGCCTCTGTCGGGATTTTTTTCCGTACGCGATAGTTCCTCTGGCAGGCAGAATGGAATTAAAGGCGAGAAAGGTGTACGTTACCGGATATGAGCAGCTTGACCGGGTGCCATAACAAGAGCCGCCCCGAGTACAGTGTGGTGTGAGGTGTTGGCTTTTTCTGCAATTTTATGGGCTTTAAAAAAAACAGTGTTTTAAAGGAGATTTGTGAGATAATTGGTGAATGGTGTGTCTTGCTGATTGATAGTGTAAGAAAAGAAAATTGAAAGTAACAGATAGTTTTGGGTAGAAAAACCAAACTGTGAGTTGATGAAATTGGTGCATGAATAAAACTAGTGAAATATTAAAATTTGAGAAAAATCAACAAAATTACTACATCTGCAAAATAAATAAACAAAACCGTACAGAAGATCATAAGAAAGGGAAAAACAACGTGAATATTAATATCGACCTTTTTCCCCGTCCACCGAGGTGTGTTCCCTGTTCATTAAAAAAGATCCTTAAAAATTTGAAGCAAACTCCGGCTCGTTTGAAGTTGTCGTTCTGTAGAACAGCCCGAAAAGTAACTGAAGTGTAAAAAATTACCTTCTTTCCCCCGAAAGCATCTTCTACGCGGCGATACAACAACAACCAAACAAATCCTAACCGTAAGCACGCTGTGATGAAAATGCCAATTTTCCATCAGTCAGGGAAAACGAGCTCCAACTGAGTGGAAGAAAACGTGAAACGTGCTCTAGTGTTTGTGGTTTTGGTGTGGTCCCGGCTTTGTGTATTTGTGCTCGTGTGTGTGTGTGTGTATGTTTATGCTTAATGTTTGTGGTTGGTGTGTATATGATTTGCATATAAATTGATCAGTGTGCGGTGTTATACTCGCTGCTCGTTCAAACCCATCCACCCAAGGCATGCCTTGTGTTCTGCCGGAGTGCTTGCGAAAAGGTGATTTCGGTGTAACGCAAAGTCCCGGTTATCCTCACGTGTGCTAAAGGTGTGTTTATGCGTGTGTGTGTTTTCAAAAGCCAGTGTCCCCTGTAAAAATCCCACGTGCGCGCGGTCTAGTGTTGTGGCAAGTGTCGGTTGTCTGTCGCAGTCCGCCCCATCGAAGGACCAGCCAGCGGTGAATGGTGAAGCACCTTCGCAGGTTGCTGCTGCGTGTGCTAGTGCTCCGCGGACTCCGGCAGGGAGTTCGGACCATCGTCGCCAAGCTAGCTGGTGCGTCGCGTCGCGGCCAACGCCGTCCGTAGGCATGGAGGAGGAACTGCGCTGTCCGGTGTGCAAGCAGCTTTACGCCAGCCCGGTACTGCTGCCCTGCTATCACGCGCTCTGTCTCGCCTGTGCGCTGGACATTCAGACGGCCTCCTCGTCGTCGTCGTCGACGGCCGGCTCGTCGTCCTCCTCCACCGCTTCGTCCACGTCGTCGGCGGGCCATCCGCCCTGCCATCCGGCCATTGCAGCGGCCCATCTGCACCAGTCGCACTCGCAGCACTCGTCCGCCGCCAGCACGGGCAGCTCGAGCGCTACCGAGAGCGTCTCGTCCGACCAGGACCAGGCGGACAAGGTGAGCATCCTGAGCGAGGCGGACTCGGGCGTCATCTGCTGCACGTCGCGGCCGGGCTCGTACGCCGGCACGCCCAACCTACAGGGGCTGCTGTTTCCGCCGGCCGGTTCGGGCGGGTCAGTGTACTCGCTCGCCTGCCCGGTGTGCCGGAAGCTGGTGTTTTTTGACGAGCTGGGCGCCCGCAATCTGCCCCTGTACCGGGCGATGGAGTCGATAGTGGATCGGTTCTGCGAGCGGGAGGCACTGCGCTGCCAGATGTGTGAAACCGAGCCGCCGAAGGTGGCGACCGTCATCTGCGAGCAGTGCGAAATCCGGTACTGCGACGCGTGCCGGGAGCTGTGCCATCCGGCGCGCGGCCCGCTGGCAAAGCACAGCCTGACCAAGCCGAGGGGAGCGTGTCAGCTGCGGGAGTCGATCTGTGGCGAGCACACGGAACCGCTGACGATGTACTGCATGGGGTGCAAGCTGCCCATCTGCAATCAGTGCATCGGGGACAACCGGCATCAGTCGCACGACCTGCAGTCCATTACGGCGATGTGCAAAGCTCAGAAGGTAAGTTGGTTGTGGTTTGTGTGTGGTTTTTTGGTGTAGGCGATTCAGTGATCATTTTTATTTGATTGTCCTTCTTCCATCAACCAATATAGAACAAATATAGAAATGCTGATCATATGTATTACTCTAGTAAAATACCTTCATTAACCGTAAGTAGGTCCCAGTATCCAGCATCAACAAATTTCTGTTAAATGCGTAGGATGAAACCTCTTACGAAATCACTTGAATTATGCCGTCCATATTGCAATGATTCAGATATCTCAAATATCATGAATCACTTCAGATATCTGAAATTCCATCTTCCATATGCCTGTGTTTATTTTGTTTGGGGATCTGAGGTAGAATTTATCCAAGAATTTCATCAGCATTTTGTTTCGGTAAATGTTTGATATGCCTAACGACAATATCATTTACACAGCAAATACTGGTCGATAGACCTTACCATTCGCTCGAGATGAGGTGTACAGTCTGTTTGAAATCACTGGTATGTTTAACTGGTTCTCATTGGAGATCTAAGATTCTTGCAATACAGTGTGTTTTTGAAGTTCTGGAAAAGATTTTCATTGATCTTAAGAACGCTCTGGCTTTAAGAAGAGACACCGGGTCTGAGCTTAAAGTCGTTAAATCGTTTTCTTTCAACACCTTAAGATGTTCAGCTGTTCAGATGAACTGCACATGCACTCACATATATAACTTCAAATCTGGAGCCTCACAAGTCTTGATGGCCCTGGCCGTTGGTCAGGGGTTTACAGTCATTTGATCTAATACTGTAAATAAATTAAATATATTTTGCTCCAAAAAGGAGGCAAATGGCTTTCCTCTCCTAGTTGCTTCTAATTGTTATTGATGTAAAAAGGCTGCTTTGCAAGATAATGCTTAGCTTATCATAATCACTTACGACATGATTTTCCCATCTCAGGGATGCTGCTAGTTTGCCTAATGAAGGTACAGCTGTGCAAATGTGGTTAGTTAAATTAAAAAAAAACCCTTAAAAGCCGTTCAGTGTTTATCAGTAGCAAAAAAAACCTTCTATCCCTTCATTCCTTGCCAGATTGATGATGATGAGTCATTGAAAAGGCTTTTAGGGCTTTGCATTTTTTTTACAATAAATGCTGAATCTACTACACTCCTGAAAAAGGGTGCGGCTTACCGGATTTTGAGTACAGCAAATTCCTTTTCCGTACTGTTTGGTACTTGCTGAACTGTTTTAAATCCTGATGAAACACAAAACGCTTTAAAGCGGGGAGGAATAGTGGGCAGGAGAGCTGCTTTGCTGCTGGAATGTTTTGTTTTACGCAACACGAAACGGTTAGTGGGTCGGAAATGATTCTACAAAAAAGCAAAAGGATCAAAAACACCAGTCCCGAGAGTAAAAGTTAATGACCGTAACAAAACGAAGAGATAGCGATAAGGAAAGAAATGAAACATAACCACGAAAGTGAAAGAAGATACACACAGCGGGTGATCCGGAGCAACTTGCTGCAGAACTGACAAAATACCTTGCCGAAAAAATCAAAACAATGCCGCGCTAAGAAGGCGGCGCATCTTGCGCCGTGCTGTGTGCTGGGTTAAATGCCGCGAATTCGTACAGCGAAAAAACCGGTTCACCGGTAGGCAATTATCACGCAACCCTTCCCTTTTCGGACACTTTGGTTTTGCTGGCAGTTCGATGCTCTTTGAACTTGCTGTTCTGCACAGGTTGTTGCGGAGGGGGTGATTTACACAAACGCAAAAACTGCATTCTGCATTGCAAACGGGGGTGAATGCAGCTGCATTTGTTTGTTGTCAACAAACAGCGTGCTCCGGGGTTGGGTGGTGTGTTCCTATGGATATTTCGCCGCTGCACCTGGGGGCATTAAGGGTTGTTAAGTGATTTTTGTTTTGATTGCCAAGGTGTTGAAGCATAAAGGCAACACTTGGAAGGGACAGAGAGAGAGAGAGTGAGCTTGGCAAATATTGAATGTGTTAGAAAGAAATTGGCCGCTGCAGGAACTCCGTGCACTGAAGCATGCAAAGGTGTTCATTTTATTGCAATAAATGGTGCAGTTTAGTGTGAATTAAGGATGAAGTTAGGCTTTAATGGTGCATTTTAGTATGAATTAAGGATGAAGTTAGGCTTTAATACATTATCTTTTGTTTTATATATTACATTATTCGATGAAAGACATATATTAACCCTCGGCCAATATGTTGGTTTGTTTTATCTACATGATTTTCAACAAATTCCCAACTAACAAGATAAAAAAAATGTTAACTACTAATGAGAATATGGTGTAACTTGCCAAACCTTGTAAACTAATCTCGCTTGATTGCAAAACTTGAATTGCTTTCTCAACCTCTCCCCCCCCCCCGGTGTTGCTTTACTTTTGTCACGAACTGTGTTTGTTTCTACTAAAGCAATAATCATGTTGTTTGGAAATGTTTCGCCCCAAACAACAAATAGGGACGTGTAAATTGGTATGTTAGTGAATGGCAAACACTGGCCCAACAGAAAGCGCCTTTTGCCCCGTTGGCTGTCAGTTTGCATTATAATCGTGTAGATTTGTCGCAATTACGAAGCAACACGACAGTCCGTCCCATGTTTCCCGTTTGTGTGTGTGTTTGCGTTAAGTTCGATTGGCTTCGACTGCAATATCGCTTCCCAAACATCTCTTAACACCTTTCCGCCTGTCACAACTGGTTGAGCATCCGGTGGAGATGTGATCATCCATGACAGTTTAATTACTTCTCTGTGTCTTTCTGGCTTGCGCTTTTGTTGTTGTTGTTGCTCGGTTGTCCGAAGTCCGAAGTCCAGAAGCGTGTGTCCGAATCTTGCGCACCCATTTTTATCGTCTTAATCTCGTGCGGGCAGTCATCGTGCAGCCCCTTGGGCGCGCAGTGCCTGCCGCTGCTGCGTACTTCCGTGAGAAAGTTCGCCACAATATGCGCATACCCTTTCAAGGGGCGCTACTTTTGGGGAGCGGGGTTTTGGGGAGAACCATCTCTTCTCCCCCCATTCATTGCCGTTTATTGAAGCAGAAAGAACAATTTCATTTCTTTTTCGGGGTGTGTGTGTGTGTATGTAACTGTCTAACTGTTTGAGCTATCTTAGTTTTTCGGCGGAGGGGGAAAAACAGGAATTTCTTCCTCAGAAAAAGGGGTCGCACATTGTTTGCTGCTGCTCCCACCGGTCGGAGGAAATTTGTTCGCAAACTACGACAACCGGCGCCTGGGGCGGGGGGGATCCAAATTTATGAGTCGATTGTTTAACGATTGTGTTTTCACTGCTCTTCCTGGGGTCGGGTTGATTGTACGGTTGAAGCGGTGCCAGGAGCGTAAAATTAGCGCTCCCCCTCCCTGAGAAAGAGTTCTCAGCGAATTAAACAATTACCGTGCGCTGTAATTATGACGGTGACAAACGTCTTTAACTGCGTTGACACGTGATGATGATAAGTTGGGCAAGCATTAGGGGCGTTGTAGGGTTGACCCTTTTGTCGATATAGGATAGTAAAGGAGAAATGGGGAAAATGTATACTTTTATTACGAACAAAATAAGATGTAAAATAAAATGTTTGAAATACTGTAAATTGAGAAGAAATTGGAGTTGAAACAGGGTTTGGTCACATGTAATTGAAATTGATAAAGAGAATTGCAATTCCAGGTGAATAAGCTCGAATTCACCCGTAACGTGGGTGGTGGTGGGAACCGTCCTCCACCCTATTCAAAAGGTGTAAAATTCCATCATCGAAAATGTGTGTGCACTGCATGTTCCCATGGTGTTTCGACACTGCACGATTCGTCGTGCCACAGCATCTCTCTGCTGGAATGATTTATGCAGTCCGCAGCCAGCAGAATAAAAACGAGTAACGCTCCCCGAGACTTTACAGTTTGAAGGGCGGTTTCGGGGCTGGTTATTGCTTTTACTATTTGGTCGCAAAAATCTCGCTCGACGTTTGGCGTATAATTTATGTATTTATTCTGGAGCTTGCCCGACTTCCCCGTGCTTTGTGTGGTTGTGTGTGTGCAGGAATGAAAACCAGAAGAGGGCGATAACGAAAATCCAGCATTTCCCACTCTCTTTATAGACACTCCAAGGTGCAGATACAGGAAGATATATGGAAAGGTGCGTTTGAAGGCGCCGGGGGTGGCTGCCTGCCTTTTTTACATGAATATATTTCTTACACATCAATTTCGCGACAAAGTGTCATAAAATTCATGGCGCATTGATTTCGTCTCATGCATGCATGCCCAGTGACAGTTACTTGTGTTCGAGAGAGGGTGTAAGGTGAGTTGCTATGTACACGAGAGGCCTTCTATGTGACGTTTACTTTTTTTTTACGATTTCGGGCGTTTCTTTTTGCATTTTATTGCTGTTTTAGAGAGGCAAGGATACTAATCCTCAACCCCTATGAGTGTGTGCTTTGAAATGTGTTTCTTTTAGGCATGGTTTCTCAGATCTCTTCTATCGCGGTAAGAAATTCCACCAAAAAGGCATTAAAATATGAAACGCATAAAAGGAGATTTTATTTTTGAAATTTCATCTTCGGTTGGGATGCCTTTCGGGATATTGGTAATAAAAGTATTGATTTGATTTGTCGTTTTAAGGAATATTTTATTTGCTGGTATTAAAAATTGATATATTTAAAGAAGGTATTTTTATCCTAAAAATATAAAAATGATATTTTTTTTGGTAAACTTTTTGAAACCTGGATTAAAGGGTTTTCCAGGAGTTATCATAGCTGTGCGACACTTTATTGACTCTTTGTTATGTGAAATGAACTTAATGTAATGGGAATTAGACTCTATAGTACCCTTGTTGGACAAATCCAATAGGAATTCCCAAGGACCATGTCCAAAAAGAATGCCATAGAGTCCAATTTCCAAAAAATGAAGTTCATTTCCAATAAGAAAGAGTCAAGGAAGTGTCCCACTAATATGAGAACCCCTGGAAAACCCTTTAAAATAATTGTTTAGAGGCATATGCTTTTAAAAACGAAACATGCTTTAGCAACTAGAATCAGCTTGCTGACGATCCGAAGTGAAGTACTGTGGTATGCTTTAAACCGCAAAATCTTGACTTCACTGGCCATCCACGCCACCATTACGGTACGATCCGACTTCTTTTACCGAAAGAGCATACTTTACGCTGGCGCCTAAAGGTGGTCGACATTATGTCGGTCAAACCGTGTGGATTCAATTTGTCTTTTGGCTGCAAGACTCGCAATGGCAAATGGCAATTTGCATAATCGTGCCCACGGTGCGAATCGTTCGGCCGTCGTCGTCGTTTTGCTGGAAACTGGAAACAGAGAATAACAGAGGCCCACATACACTACACACGAAAAGACGAATCGTTTTCCAAAACCTTAAACATGGGATTTTCTTGGCTTCTACCTTCCCTGTCTCTCTCTCTCTCTCTCTCTCTCTCTCTTCATGCTGTAGCCTCCGGTGGTATTTGGTGGAATATTTGTGTGCCGAAAATTAGGTCGATGTTGTCGGCCGAAAAAGATGCAAAACACACACACACACACCACCTGCGCAGCTTAACTTTTCCACCGTGATACGGGAACGGTTCTTGCCTATTATTCGTTTACCTTTTTTCCGTTCTACTCCACTTGCCCGGAAGCGACAAACGGTAACACTGTATGGGGGGGAAACCACCGCCCCGGAGAGGAGCTAGTAAGGGATGCGGATCGGGGGAAACCAGGGAAAGGGATTAAAAATTGGTACGAACCCGGAGAGCGGGACAGGAGAGTAGAACAAAAATTATGTAAATTTAGAATCACCAAGATAAAGGGATCCCGCTTGGAAAAGAAAAGAAGGAAAACATACACACAGACACACACACTCACACGCCACACTGCAGTGGACGTGCTGCTTTTCTTCGGTATGCGCAGAGCACCGTCTTGAAGGTAGGACGGTACGACGAAATCCGGTTCCGGTGGTGGTAGTTCCTTCATGTAACAACGTGTATATGTGTGTGTGTTTTACTCTGCAGCGGATGTAAGGTTCGATGGTGTAAAACGTAAAATATCGTTTTCGTTTTCCGTGGCACCAACGAACCACTCGACGGAGGAAGGATTTTGCTTGCTTAAGCGAACACACGGGCGCGCTACAACAACAGCCAACGTCCACGTCCGTTGCGTCGTAGATGGAGTCGATTTTCGCCTCGAAGACGTCGAACGCCGCGCGTCCTTGGCTGTGTGTGTGTGTGCCGCTGTAGATAATGTCCTTCGCCGGTTTGTCCTTCGTCCGGGCATAACCGGAAGCGACAGTGGCGTTGAAACCGTCTCCCATCACTCTTTTGATCACATTTTAAAGGGGTTTTAAAAGGAGGCGTTTGGTTCGTTTTGTGTCAACTACCAGAACCTTAAGTAGTAGAAAGAAATAAGGACATGTATGGAAAATGTATGTAAAATGTGAAATGTTAATTATCTCAATTAGGATGAGAAATCGTCTTCTTTTTCAGCTTAATTGTGACATTCTCCAAAAATATTTTCATTGCGTATAACAACAATTACGTTTAAAATAAAGCATGCTTAACGTACGGTAAAAACAGGCAATAACATTTCATGCCTAGCTGCTACCACTTGGCCATACGAAACCCCTGGTATGTTTGGTGGGAAAAATTTACGCTGCCTGAAGGGGAGAGAGTACGGCAACCAAGAAGGAAAGCACATTCATCCTTTTGCTATTTTGCGCCAACCACTTTGCATTCAGGTCTGGGCCGGTGTGTGTGTGTTTTCCTTCCCCAATTTTTGCGGCATTTTTTTCCTCCTCCCTTAGGCTCCATTTTTCTACTTTTATCACCCATCCGCAGGCTTCTCGGTTTCTCGGCAAAAGAGCTAGTTGGTTTAGTCAATTGATCAGGATAAAGAGAATGAGAACCGGGGAGGGATACGGGGATCAGAATGGAACAAGACGCAATGGATGGCAATTTTCCATCTCATGCTTTTCCTCTTCCTTCCCGTCGGAAGTTACAGCGACGGAAGGTTTCCTGCGTCTTTGGGCGAATGTTTGTACCGACAGAAACGGGGAGCTGCTTTTTTGCGTTGCTTCCAGGGCCCTGCCCTTCCTGTCACTGCACTGCACTGGCGGTCTGGGCATAGAGTTGGGACAAGCAAAAAGGGGGGAAAAAGTCAAACAGAAACGAGACATGGACGGATAGAATAATACGCCTAAAGTTTTCTTTTGAATATAAATTTTTCCCTTACCCCTTAGAATCGTTCATTCCGCAGGCCCCAGAGGTTCAGGGAAAGTTGCGCCACGGCTCGAGTTGAGTCGGATGTGCACACTTTTCCTGTGTGAACCTCCCTATGCTTGAGCTGCCCTTTTTTTGTTGTACCACCACAGTATGGTGTCCATGTGTGTGTGTTTCATGGTTTTCTGGTACTCTCCTTTGGGTATCGTTTTTTCGCTGCCTGTGGCACACCAAAACCCGCCAAGAACAACAAGGAACGCCAGGGAACGGCGTATGGCGTTTTCGTCTGATTTTGGCAAAAAGTTTTCGGAACTGGCAAAATGAACTGCGCTCACTAGTGGGGCGGGCATAAGGCCCGCATGTAAGTGCTACTGCTGCAGTCTGGAATTGGCCAGGACTCTCAAAACGGGCTGGGGATGTCACAATTGCCGCGCTTAATGTCGTGCCTTTTTTTGCTTGCACCGGTTGATAAAAGTGAGCTGATTGTGTCGAGTTGAGGGCCAGGGCAAAGAAGTCAAGTCGTTTCATGGTTTCTCGCACGCGAAAGGGCGTCGTCGAAATGGCGCAAAGACAAACCGCACAAAGGTCTATCGCCACCGAGACGGGGAAACATAACGTCCGCGGATGTGCGATTATCGGACAAAGTGATGGTAGCAGAGATGTGCCTTGCTGCCAACTTAACGTGTTCGCGTTTGGCGAGGAGCGAGTTAATAAAGTTAACCTGCTGGAAAGAATTAGCTTGAAGTGTGTTTGCATTTCGTTTGCTTTGGAAAACTGAAAGAGAGGAGTTTTTTAGATGATGGTAGTCTAATTAAGAACGGACCTAGGTTATGATTTATATTGTGCCGGTAGCGAAGTTCATGAAGCAGCGTTCATGGTCATGTGGTAAGATGCTTTGTTGTTGCGCACAACAGGTCGTGGGTTCAAACCTCTGATCGGATGCAGTTTTCTTGGAGTAAAACATATTGCAAAAGTTTTACAAAACTCTCAATGTTGTGTCGCGTAGGTTTGAATCTCATATCCAATCAATATGCCCTCTCAAGCTTATTACAATCATTAAATGCGATTATGTTCTGTAATGTTACATACCTATAATAGAGAAGAGGGCTTTAATCGACACGGACTTCGGGGATGAGTTGTGTTGGTCCATTTTGAGTTAATGTTAACGATTAAGTAGAGTGCCAATTGTCGCCCTCTCCTCACTCTCAACTCGTGATAAAAGCAATGTATTTAAAAAGTACTCGACCAATCATAATTCATCACTGGGGCGTAAATTGAAAGGATTGCTTTTTAAGTGCCCGCAGTGTTTGAAGCTGTCCAATTTGTGCCCATCAATTAGTGGGAGGTGTGGAATGTGTTACTATAATTTATATATATTTTACAACGCGGGGGCTACAATACTAGTGGACGTTTAATCGGTAAGCAATTACTATTACGGACATTATTATTTGATTTCAACTGGCTAAATTTAAAAGTCATTATAAATTTAACTGTTTAACGGATTGGAATTCAACTTTGGTGAATTAAATGTGTTAAAGTATTTTTTCAATATTTTAGTACTTGCTTTACTGTTTGTAGTAGTGAAAATACTTCAAATTAATTTGGTTCTATGCAGACTATGATTGGTTGAAATTGCTACAGAATTTCCTGTATAAGTACTATTCAACGAGCTCAAAGTTTGAAGAGTTTGAATTTCAAGTGAACTAGCATTTCAAAACAGTGGTTGGAACCCCTCGAGTAGTTACAACTGCACTCAACTGCCATCGCATCAATCGAACTCGTTTGAAGTGCATTTACGTTGTTGAAAAAAACTGAAACAATTTAAAACAATAAATTGGCCCTTGAGGCGAAACGAAACTGATGTGTGTGTGTGTGTGTGTGTGTGTGTGTGTGTGTGTGTGTGTGTGTGTGTGTGTGTGTGTGTGTGTGTGTGGTGCCTAGTGAATTCCCAACAAATGCAATCGTACCTTGCCTCACCTCGTACGAACGAATATTAGCGAAGCCCATCTGGCTGGCTTCTGGCACCAAATTAATATTTTGCTATTGCTGTTAAACTTGCAACACACCCCTAAGAGTGTTTTCCGCCATGCTTTTATTTTGCACATTGAGAAAAAAAAACACTGTAACCTTCAAAAGTTTCAGTGCATTGATGAGATAATCACGTACACAACAACACAAACTGCTGCCGCTTTTCAAACATGTGGCACGTTTGGAGATGATGGCAAATACACTTGCGCAAACAGTCCGCGCGTCCAAGGGCATCGTGTTGCGGCGGGTGGTGCATTCGGTCTGGAAAGGAAATTGGACCAAATCAGTAAAAGAAATTACGTTTTCTGCAGCATAGCGTCTGCCCGTGCTGGCGAGGGAATGGCTAGGAATTGGAAATCGAATTTTACCTAGTTATGTAGTGCGTTTTGCCTTATTTTTTGTGCATCGGGGTTGAAGAAGAGCGAAAGTATCAGACGTACCGAAGTGCCTAGCTTACAAGGAGGACTTAAACATCAGGAGGATGTTTTGTAGAGAATCCTTAAACTAAAAGACGTTATTTGCAACTGTTGCAACTTTCCCAAAGAAAATTGTAACCAACGACAGTAAATTCCTTAGTTTGTTTTTGTACAGACGTGCAGTTTTTTGGTGCTGTGTAGCCTCTGTTGTCTGTCTACTCCTCGTTCCCGAGAAAAATGCTCGCTTCGAATAATGACACCCGAGAAATGTCGCATCTTGAAACGACAATCAACAATAGATATTGTACAATTTGCAAGAAATCTCATTACGCTTGATCGTTACCAGAGAAGCACGAAAGTTGTTGGTGCACGCTTTGCCATTAAAGTGAGCCTTTTTTGTTACTTTCTTGCTCGCTGCTTGGGTGCCTTAATTTAGAGTTCAAGATAGGGATCTTTGCCATATCCGAAACCTGTCTTTTTCCCGCTTCACTGGCGATAAAGCTGCACCACTCGCAGTGGGACTGTAATTTTTGGCCTCGGGGCAAACAGCTACACCACCGATAGAGTAAAGGCTCAATAGTTGGCATCTTCTGTCCCTTACTGCTTCTTCCTGTTTCCCCTGACGGACCGACGAGCTAGGCCGGAAAATTGTGCTGATTCGAGTCCTGTTTGCGGAAATGGAGTGTTAGTTTGTTAGTTATCCTGCCAAACGAGACCTGCAAGTAAGTGTGGTGCGTAGGTAGTAGCTGCACACGGAACGGGGCGAGGGGACGCCATTGCAAAAAGGTTGGCTTTTGCAGTAATTGGATTAGAGTGTCTGATTGAGTTTTCTCTATTTCGAAGCGTCGAAGGAAATGGGAAAACCATTGCTGAATTTTCCGGGATTCGGAAAACCGAATCGAAAGAGATCACCGGGGCGGGGAAAGAAACTGCTGGGCTCACCACGCGGCTTGTTGTTTCAAGCTGATGGAACAAACGTTTTGGGGAATTGCCACTGACGTCTTGCTGCCGGTTTGAAGGGAAGCAATCAGCGGTTAGGTCGGCTTAGTGGGTTTTTATTGATTGAAAGTGTTAATGAGTTCATCAACAAGGGACAGGAGACAGTGCTGGCACTTACTTCGAATGGGTTTGTGCTTTGGTCCTTGCAGTGTGAGGGTTTCGATTGTAAGGGAATGCGGTAAGACGGATGAGTGTTATTTGATATTTCTTGTTGCAGGAGGGTGCGTAGCGATGTGTGTTGTTCAGTGTACTGCTTGTGACATTGCTCAGCTTCAGGTTTGTTGGAGTTCTTTATTTGTTTTTTCTTTGATGTCTTGTTATTACTGTTTGTTTTGAGTTTGTTTGGCCGTTTGCAGCATTCTTACAACTCAGATATTATACATATATTTAATAGAAACTTAATTGCAATGCATGCAACTCTTATGCTCTCAATCACACGAACGACACAAACAAAATACGTTTGTACGAATGACATCTTCGAGCGCTTTTCAAGTCACTTTTGGACCTTACTAAAAGGTTCTTGTGTAATGGGGTAATTTCTACAACTCATTTCTTGCAATTCTCCGATAGCCAGACAATATAAACACGCTTCGAATTCTGCGAACAACACACACACACACTGCGTCGAACAAAATTCCGTTGAAAAGTGGCTTATGAGCAATTACGATATATTGTACGTATGTGGAAAAGTGGCTTACAAATACGCTTCGAGTTCAACAGCCTTGGTGAGTTGCATTAAATTATTGATTGTGCTTGGTAGAACAAACTTTGGATGGTTTTGATGTACAGAAGTGCATACTGGCCAGAATTCTTCTGCTAGAAATTATTGGATGTACCTGCTCTGATGAACAAGAAAATGCGCTTTTCATTTATTGGATAGTTCAGGTTCTTCGAAGCCTTCGAAACTTTTCAAGATCTTAGTTAAGAGGATCATAAGCAATTTTGATAAGACTAGGATTTTGATGTCTAACGTTCATCTCAATGCTATTGGAATGTTACCATTTTCAAACGATTTAACCAAGTTTGCCCGGAATATGAAGAAAATGTTCGAATATTCCTGATGTAAAGCCTTAGATTTAATATAATTATGAGGTGAATGAAGTCAGTTATTACAAAGTCACACAAAAAATAACATAACAACAAATCCTTTTTAATCCCAAATCAAACTCAACCGAAAGAACGATTTAAAATCCTAATTGCATGGTCACTGGGAATGGTATTTAATCGTTTGTTATTCGATGTTGTTGGTGCACAAAGAAACCCTTGTTTGATGTCAATCGATTTTTTTCATACGCATTGCCAAGTGCCTTGTTAATCAATACGCTCGACTTAAAAGTGGCTTCATCAAGGGTGACAAAAACAGCATCGCTTGCTGTTGTTCAAATTTCTATACCATTTTCCTCCTAAAAAACTGCCGCTTGATCAAAGCAATGCTGCTGCCTGATGTCGGTTACATCAAACCTCGATTCATATCTCTCTTACCCCTGGGGCTTTAAATATTAATCCACAGCTGGCAGGTGAATGTCTCCGTGGACAGATAAACCCATTAGAATCGATAGAGACACTGGGAACTGGAAATGGAAAACCTTTACCGTCCGGCTGAGAGCGTACAGTGCCTGTACTGTGCCGCTCCTTGAGACGGAAATGGCAAATAAAGGAGTCGAAAAACAATGGACATCTTCCACCGGCCAACTCTCCCGGTCCGTGGGCCTTTAGCATGGACAAACTGCGCGGCCCCCGTCGAAGATTACGCCAACAGATACAACTAAAATCAATCGTACTGCTCGGAGCAACAGTCGAGCGAATGAAAGGACATGGTAGTGGTAGCAGTGAATGGTACGAGCGCTCTTCCCCTTAGGGGACGCTCGGCTCGTCTCGGATGGACGAAAAAAGGGCGATGAATGTTTGGCTTTCAGCAACTATTTCTGCACAATCTGGCAGTTCCTTTTGCCGCCTAGTCAGTGCCTGTTGTTGTACTGCATGTTACTGGGACGTGTTTTCAAAAATCAAAAGAAGAGGCTATGGGGTGCAGACTGTTTGTCGTGTTACTGCCGAGCGGGAAGCAGGAGTGGAGGGAGAGTTGGGAATGTGTAAGGACGTTTGCTCTAACAGCTCTAACTTTGCTCCCGCACCCGCTAGGGAATTGAGGGAAGTGCTGAAGCCCATTTGAAAAGGGTCCTACCGGGCGTGTTTCGGTGAAAAGGGATCTTCCTGTCGGGATGATGTCCTGCACGAGAGAGCGAGAGAGGGGTGCTTGTGCTGCAGAAGGGCAACAAAAGGCGCGCTGGCAGCAAAATATGTTCCGTTTCTTCGTCGATTTTGTGTGAGTTTTTTTTGTTGTTCGGTGGTTGTTGCCCGTGTCCCTATTAGGTTTTCGGTGTTTTAGTAAAAGTTAGAGGCGAACCTTACATTCTTTACCTCAAATAGTGAACGATGAGGCTGCAGTAGACGACACGGCGTTGTAGAATCGTTCGGGCAGCTTCATTCCGTTCATTGGTCGTGTTTTGTGTAGCGTCGTCGCAGGGAAAGATGGATGCTTTTAGGATATCGCTTATAGCGCATTTGCGTGTGTGCGGTGTGGAGGGCCTTCATGGAGGGTGAGGTACAAAATGGATGAGGAAATTTTATTACCCGTCTGAAATTACACTGGCACGAACCCACCGGTAATGGGGTCAATGATCCTGAATCTGTACAGGCCCTGGTACAGCGGGCTATGCTGTGGTCGTTAGTGAGGGGAGGGGTCGAGGAGCAGAAAGGAGAGGGACGCTTTATGGTAGTTTACAGCGGAAGGTGCATTTTTGCATAACAAATGGGGTACAAGTGTGCATTGGAAATTGTGCTTTCCAATACGAAGCAAGGTTTATGAGTGGTATTAAAAAATATACATTTTAGTGTTTGTATTTATTGTAGCAAAAACATTGCATAGGTTTTGTGTGGTACAGTTTTATACTAAGATTATAATTTTGTTCAGGAAGTTCACCTAATTGAAGGATGTGTTCTATAGGTAAAGTTTACCTAATTGAAAAATGTATTTATTGAAAACACAACAAATGTTGGAAAGTGATATTTGGATACCAACAAAGCCAATGAGTTATTTTTCATTTTTAAAATTTTATTGCTAGATTTTGTTTAATTGAAAATTTATTATTTTAATTTTAGTTTTGTAACAGATGTTGTTCAGCATACCTGATCGAAACAAATGCATTAATACACGCTTTACTAATATTCATTAAAATATCTCAACAAGGTTTCTCACTTCACACAAGAACATTATTGAACTTGTTTTTGAGTTTGTACAACATGCCTTTTAATCTTGTAACATAAAACAGTCATAGAGATACGACATAAAATCTCGGATTTTTGAAAAAAAAAAACTGATATTGACGTAATTTGTGATTCTAGCGAGTTAAGTATTTGTATGCAGTTTGACAATTACCACTTCAAATGTCACCTGCATAACAAACCACTTGGTAAACTATGAAAATGTAAACAAACACCGAATCACAGTATGCTCGATTAGCTCATGTTTGATTGAATTGTTCTGCTCAAACATAAATATTTTATCAAAAAAGGTTGAATATAGTTTTAAATGATGGTTGAAATTTGATAAAAGTATTATATGGTTTTCTAGGCAATAAAAACGAAAAAAGGAAACGGTTTAGAGCTGTATTATTGTTATTACACACTACCGAAATCCAATATGACGGCTAACAACTGTCGAATGGGGTTACAGATAGAACAACCTGGACGATGAATATATTTTCATTCACAGGGTGAAATTTCAGCTCTCTGGAATAAACTATCAAATGGACCAATAACTGTATCGTCATATTGCGAGAAAAATTGTACAGTTTTTGGTTGTTCGTAACCATATAGTTAGTTTCATTCTTTAATTCATTATCCGTTTACATGAAATTGATATTTTAATTCTGTTGGAACCTCTAGGTGAAATTTGAAAAAGCAGTTATTATTGTTGCAAATAATACCTAACAGTAGAAAGGTATATTACATTTTAACTACCTTTTTACAGCTCTCTTAAAACGCGTCTGTACAAGTCTTGCAGAATATTGCATTTTCCCATAATTCTCTTCCTCCCTCATCCTACCTTTTCTTGCTAAACGTTTTTCTAGAATTTTCCCAACGTTCGCCTCTCGTGCAGGAAAAATTTTAACCACACACCACCCCAACAGCTGCTGCAGCCGAACCCTACAAACTCTGATGCTGTTTTGTTTTCGGTGGTCCGTGCCGTGACGTCTGATTTTTGCTCCGCAGCAACGAGCAGCACACGGCAACACACCCTGTACCGCGTGGCGGTAGCACAGCAAGTGCGCCATCCTGCGGAGGGATAAAATTTAGGTCGTAAGTGGTTTTCCAATGGTACCTTTTCGCTGCTGTCTGGCTGCTGCTGCTGCTGCATTTCGTTTCGTAGCTCTAGCTCACCCTTCTCGTCCTGGTGGCTGGTGAGACCGATCGTCCTGACGTAATCGTAAGCAATGCAAGAGGAGAGGGCACAACATTTTCTGAACGGCTGGCAGGATCTGTTGTATCTGGATGGAATAAAATGGGAGAAAAGGACGATATCGAAACATCGAGGCATCGAGGAAGAAGCAGTCGGTGTTCTCCACTACCAAAGAGCTAGCGCGCGCCTTCTGTGCGAGAAACACTTGAGGGTGATTATTCGGGGAACATAAATTGTTTGTGTTCGATAGGACGAATGATTGCTTGATATATTCCTCCCGCTGAGGGGGACGCTGGAACAAAACAGGATGCTCCTTTGGAGGGTTCGGTTGGGAAGAAAGCGAATGGCACACGGCGGAGCGTGGGCATGTAGGTGAAGGTTTGCTGTTTTTCAATTCCCTTTCCAAAGGAGGACGGTGCACGATTGGTTGCGTGATTGTTATTCAGTTGGGTTTTCTCGGGTGCGCTACACGGGGGTTTTTATGGGACAATACGGTTAGCCCTTGAGCAGACAGATATATGCTAGTGTGTTTTCGTTGTGCGCGAGGAAAGGCCATAGAACAGCATGGAACCTCAATTGTGGGTGCTGTTCGGTTTTTTTTTGCCGCTCAGCAGCTCGAATAGGTCAGGATGATTATTGTCATGTAATCGTGTGCCGGTGGTAGCGAAAGAAAATATTACCCTCCCATTAATGATGCATGCGCGTCGCGTGTTTACTTTGTAAAAACCGTTTCATATGGTAAGGTATTCGCAAGGGTATGTGTGCGAATATCAATAGGGCGAGCATCATCGTTCCGATGAAATTACATCTAAGGATAAAATGAATACTTTTAACAATATTTTTCTTGAAGTATATTTTATCGGAGTATCTAGTGATATCATCCAACTCATCTTTGCCAATCGTGTGTCGAACATTGAAGTTTTTGTGGGATGTTCGGTATGCTGTTGAACATTCGAAATGACTACTCTGGAAGGTTACTTACTTACTTATCCGGCGCTACAACCGCTTTGCGGTCTCGGCCTGCCTCAGGAGTGTCCGAAATCTCTCACGGTCTCGCGCCTTCGTCTGCCAATCCGTTATCCCGGCCTTAATGGCGGCCGCCTCCACGCCATCTTGCCACCTCAATCTGGGCCTACCACGTCTCCCCTGTCCTTGTGGACGGCATAAAAAGACCCATCCCGTAAGGTCGTCCATTTCCATGGGTACAACTTGGCCAGCCCACCGGAGCCTAGCGAGTTTGATACGCTGCACGACAGGGAGGTCGCCGTACATCTCGTATAGCTCGTCATTATAGCGGCTCCTCCATTGTCCTTACACACATACGGGGCCAAGAATCCTTCTGAGCATCATCCTCTCGAGCGCGGCCATAAGGGTTTCATCAGATTTGGGCAGTGCCCATAACCCAGAGGCGTATGTGAGTACCGGTACTATATAGGTACTATATATTGCCAGAACCTGTCGCGAAGTTCTTTAAGGTGAAATGCTATTTCAAACTGTAGAATGAACGGTTGGCAGCAAGCGTCCTTGCTCACAACTCACCCATGCTATTGTCGGAACTAACCTTTGACCCGAGATAGGTGAATGACTTCAAAGATGCGTTCACCTATGTGTACGTCACGCCTACGTAAGTTTGGATTTGTTGTTGGTAGGGTCGCTGATGTGTGCCACCATCAGTTTGGTCTTTGCCTCGTTTATCTGCAATACAAGGTTCTCTTCCCTTGGGTGATTTTATTAAATATTTCAAAATCGGAATGAAATATAACTCTAATTGAGTGTGTAATTTATGTGTAATAAACCTACCCAGAATCATATCAGTTAATGATTAACTGATTAACAATGCCGTAGTTATCAGGTATATCTAAATAAATAGTAAATACATAACTAAGTAAACAGTATAGTAAATATTATAGTAATACAATATAAAGTTACCGTATCTTCCGCATTCGAGAAATTTGTTTATGTTTTTGTGATCCATGGACAAAAACCATGGACACTCATGGATAGACGAAAGCAAAAGAAACATTGCTTTACAAAATATATGAAAAAGGACATTGATGTGCTGCTAGGACATGATGAATCAAGTTCACTTTTTAATGGCGATAAGTAAACTGTTGAGCTTTTTGACTCTTTTTGTAGTATCAGGAACCTTCTAAGTATTATTTTCAGCAAATTAATTCAGATATGAAGCACTAGTTACAATGTGTGTGTGTGTGTGGAATACAAATAATGATGTTTTGCAAGCCGTAATCCTTGTCAGATATACTCCATTCCACACAACAAGTTCGCACTATTGTTTAACCTTACTCTTATCTTGTATCCGGAACGATTCTACTCGTGCTGTGTACTTTAGTACCGCAATCATTAGCATGTTTCTAAAGATCTTATCAACTAGTGTGCCGCTAGCCATTTCCATCATTAATCATTGTGTGGGTAAGACGGGCGCCACTTTAAGCTAGTGGTTCGGAGAATAAAAAAAAACCCTCACCCAGCCTTATCCTTTCCACACTTTCCAGCTACGAACTAAATTGATTCATTATCTTACGAATCAGCTTCCGGATGGCTCTTTTTTTTGTTCACCCACCGGTGGTGCCTCGAGCAGAGCGGGAAAAATCAAAATAGACAGAATAATCTGGCAAGCATTAATCAACGATAATTGCTTAATAATGATCCTGAGCTACTACTACGATAGCGAGAGAGCTAAAGCGCTCGTCAGCCCGTTCGGAGTAGTGGCTGGGCTCACCAATCAATTACTTGTGTGTGCAGTGGCTTGCCGGAGAATTTGTCTAGTGGAGCAAATTGTTTGCTTGAGCAGAATCCGTCACCTCGCCATCTTAGCTATCCCCCTAGACTCTTCCCTAGATGTAGTTTCCGTCCGATTGCTTCCCGTTAGCACTGTGTGCTCTGTGCCCGTAACTAGGAGAGGAACAATTCTTAGAACTAGGTCACACAATAGTGGAGCAAAACGCGATGGCATGTTTCTCTGGAAAGGGATGACTGAGGCAGGGATAGGGGGTATATTTTTTGCATGTAGATGAAAAAGGCAAGCACTTTTCTTGATTCTATCCAATGGTATTGTTAGTGGCAGCACAACACGGTAAGAATAATCCGGAACTTGGGTAATGACCTTTCAACGAGGATGCTCCATGATAAAAAGGCCTGCTTGCTTTCAGTGTGCTGTGCTTGTTTGTATGCTGCTGAGCCGAGCGATATAGGCAGGATATAAATAATTTAGTTAGCTTGGTGGGATGATGCAGAAGAAGCAAAAAACATGGACACTCATGGATAGACGAAAGCAAAAGAAACATTGCCTAACAAGCAAATGCTCGAGGAAAAAATAGGCTTCCTTATTACAATAAACCCGGAACAAAACTAATGATCATGAGCTCATTTATTTTGGTCTTGTTGTGTTGTTGATGGAGGTCTTTTTCACTCCGGAAGTATTGGCTTAAGTGCCGGGTAAATATGTGCTAGGATCGAAAGTTAGTGTTAAATAAATAAGGAAAGGAAAATCGAACACAGGCGCCTTTTAAACTTTGCTCCCACAGTGTAAAGATTAAAACCATTGCTTCGGTGACTATTGAGCATGGTTTGTCAGTGTCACAAAAAAGGAAAAACAGATTCCTTCTGGCATAGAGAGCGAACTTAAAATTGGGCATCGGCGATAAAAGTCGAACTGTTTTGAGCCAAGATGTCACGTACATTTCTGTCGCCCATAGCTACACGGCTACGGCAGGTGAGGTGAGGGTCGTCCTGACTTCCTTTCGTTGTTGAGGCGTGTAATTTATTTGTTTTCCTTTTTTCAACCCAAAAAAAAAAATGGTCCAAAAAGCGCGCTCTGGCCAGGCTCGCCGAAAGTTGATCAGCAAACAGAGACACCTCGGAATGGGCGATAAGATGACATTGTTGTTGAATTATCCTGCTTTTCTGTTTGTGGTGTTGGTGTGTTCGTCCTTTTCTTCTTTTTTTCTGTCTTCGAGGCCCTTTTCTATGATAGAGCAATGTATTGTTTGTTGTTTTGGGTTTTTTGTTGGGGTTTGGGGCGTCCAAGAGGGGGAGCGGGGGGGGGTCAGGGGGAAAAGTTTTCCATTCTATGCGCGCACGTTGTTATCTGGACAGTTTTCTTTGCTTGGGCAACATTCGTGGACGCGGCAAGTACGCAAGTGGCAACCAACGTTCAATAATATTTCATGTCCAATAGCATTATTGTATTTGGTTTGTGTGTGATTTATGTGATTTATCGTGTGGATTATTTTGCGAGGCGTTTTGTTTTGGTTTGCTGGAATAAAAACACAAGGGACGCCTAATTCGTTAACTTTGGTAGCATGGCAATGGTTGAAAAGTTCTTCATACTTGCTATTTTGATTTAATGTGTTTTTTTTGTGTGTATGCACCAAACATACATTACATTGTGAGGCGAGCTTTTATGTGCAATAAAACGTATCCATATTTAGCCTCCATAATCTGCAGTTCACTCACCCCCTCCTTCATCCTAGCCGATGTCCGTTAACGAGTAGCGTAGATTAAATTTGTTTTCTGGTACAGCTCGAGATATAAGCTGCGGGCTGCACAGAATATTGATAGGAACTGGGACTGGATGCTGTATGCGATTGATATCATTCGTATGGATTTCAAATAGATGCTTTGCAGTATCCTTAACCCAATGGGGAAATATATAATCCTTTTGCGAGTACGGTCAGCACTCATGTCTCATGATGCAATTTATTGCATTCACGTTCAGAAGCGAAAATTAGCATTCAGCACTCGTTTGCTTATTTATGTTTGTGGATCTGTATATTAGCTTGATGTGTGTGTGTTTCAACTCGCAATGCAATAATGTATCTGGAAAGTGAAGCAAATCATTTCGTTTCAGATGTGTGATTCGATGGGAAATGGATGTTATGAGATAGCTTGGGATGGAACACGGTGTTAATCTAATCTGGTCAATACCATCATGAAATTAGATACTTGGAACATGCTTCAATTAATAATAGTATTTTCTATCACTTTGGATTGCTTTATCTGTATAGATCCTGTTGTTTTTTACGCTCCCATGCGACTTGAGAACCTTTATGCTTCTTACTATGTTTTCTATACCTGTTCTATGTGTTCTTATCTTTTTCCTCAAATGTCATTTTTACCGCAATGCTGTTGTTAATTAATTTCCCAATTAACCACTGTTTTTTTTTATGTTGGAGATGCTTTTAATGACGTTAATGATGACGCTAGGCCAGCAATCAGCAAAGTGCAGATTGCGAGCCACATGCGGCTCTTTGATATCGAAATGGCGGCTCTTACCAGTTCATATATTTCATAGAACTCTTACACATTTTTGTTCGTGGTATAACAGTTTGGCTCTTAACGTGAATCTCTACGAACATTATTGTAGAATTTGGCTCTTTCGGTCGTAAAGTTTGCCGACTGCTGCGGTAGACCAAACGTAGCATCGTCCGAAACACATATTTCACATAGATTCTATTATAACTCTATGAGGTCTTTAAGAGGTAACAAAGAGCTAATCTGCTTATGGGAGGAGAGTTCATCTGCCCATTTCTGTTGTCCAAGATTTTTATCGTTGTGCGTTTTCTTATATGAATTATACCAGATCTCCATTTTTTAATACTTTTTGAGTCGTTAATATTTTTAACTGTAGTTTACTATTGCTGTACTATTGTTTTATTACTTTAGAGTACTGAAGTAAGGATGCATCACGCAATTGACCGATCTGCAGCTCGATTTATCATGACTAACGCGTAAAGAGATGATTGTCTGCAATAGCAACTCTCTTCGCTTCTTCGCAAAAGCGAATTCAAACATAAGTGCATCCCAATAAAAAAATAATTACGTTTGCAGACAATCACAACCTTTGTGTGCAAAACTATAAAACCCAAATCAATCAATCAGTGTGCTTGCCTTTCTTGCCCGACGGTGTGAGTGGGGTGCCTTCACGCTACGAAATCCATAGATCTCGCAAACCTCTAAGCCCTCAGCCAGAGCCCAACCGCCGGTACGTTTTATCTTTATAGTTTTTAATGTCGTTTTACGAGATTCCTTTTTTTCTTCTTCTTCGTTTTCTATTTGGCCGTCTGCTGCACCGCAATACGCAATCGGTGGAACCAAGCGTGGTTCAATAATTCATTTGCTCGGACCATTTTCTGTCCCGATCGTGATTTAATAGCTGGTGCAGTTTACGGGCACGCGGCAACGTGTGACCTATCGCCCGGGTGGCGGGTACGGGCTGGTGAACGGTTTTGTTTCGACCTGGTGACAGCTTGGTGAACGCCACATGGTCGCCATCGTTCCATAAATGATGTCATATTAACGGTTTTAATCGTACCGAAATGATAAATCTACCCCGAAACCGGAGGCTGCAGCAGGCTGTTTTTTTGTTGTTGGTTGTTGCTGTGGTCATTGTTGTTGTTGTTGTTGGTGTTGCGACCGATACCGCTCTTTATACGGGAGGTGTTATGATTTCTTTTTTCGGATTTTCCTTAATATGATGATTTATTGCGCTTTGGTTTCGAATGCGCTGTGCTGCGTACAACGGGGCGAGGGTAGTCGCTATAAAGCCAGCAGACATCGGCTATAAAATTGAAATCCAAATCCGAAAATTGGCTGCTATTGAGACATTTTATTGATTCCCGGTAGGGCGGTGAAATCATCGAAGCGTGCAACAACGGCGCCCCCCGAAAGCGGGTTTCGGTTTATTTTCACGAGACGTGTACAAGAGTTTCTTTATGTTAACTCATGGACAACATTTGCTTTGATGCTTAAGGCGCATGTCACACAACATAATAGTTTTGAAAGATGACTTTTTGATGCTTTATATGTTTGTGAAACGCAAACTATCATGTATATCGCTCTCTCTCTCTCTCTCTCTTTCTCTCTTTCTTTCTTTCTCTTCAACTTCCGAAAAAAAATGCAACTGGTTGGTGATGCGAGAAATCACTGCGTGTGACGCGCGCCAGTTGCTGCAGCAGCAGCTGCATCCGATGCATCTTGCATCCAATGCCGAGGACACGGGCACAAGCAAAAGGGAAACACATAGTGGTGGTTGGCACGCGCCAACATACCATTTCGCTCCGGTGGTCACCCACCCGGTTCGAGCGAAAAGTGGAAGAATGAGAAGAAGCGTAGAAATATGCCAAACCCTCAAACCCAAACCGAAGAGCATCAGCCTAAAGGTTCAACATTCACTTCGCGTTGCCCTCCGGTTTGGCCCTGCTGCAACATTGTGCGATGCGAGTATAGGAGAAGAAGAATCGAGAAAGGAAGTGCAAGCAGCATATTTGTATGTTTTCAATTATGCTGCATCAATAGAAGGCAGACTCTCGATTTAGCATTTTTGTTCCGTATGCCCTTGCTGCCACTGCTGCCGACGCCGTGCCGCATTACGTTTGCATTTGGAGATGATTATCCTGAGGTCCAGAGCACAGAGTGCACACTCAGTGAACACAAGTGTGCAGTGGGCGTGTGTGTGTGTGTGTCTGTGGAATCTAGATTAAATGGGCCATAGAATGGACAGCTGAACGACACAGGGCAGGAATAGGGCACGAACGAGACCGAATAATTGCAAATATTTGCTGCACATAACGCCTCTCGGTCGTATTCTAGCGTGTCCTGCTGGTGCCACCCCCGGTGCAGCTTTATTGTGTGCCGAGTTAATACTTTTGTTTCGTTGCTCGCTGGTTTGTGTGCAATGAGGTATTCTTTTTTTTTTATTATTATTAGATTTCATTTATGAGATTTAGCTTTTGCGTTGGCAGCTGTGTGTGTTCTACATTTGCTTTTGTAGCTTTCATTTTTGACTTTGCTTTTGAAGCTTGTAGGACAAACGCAACTTAACTTCATATTTGTATTGAGCTCAATGCAGGAAGCAATGAATGACTACTTTTATTGTTAAAATAACAAAACGTTATAAAAGAGACAGGTTTTCATCTGAATTAAGGCATTTCAGATAAAAAAAAATGTTTTTGGACAGGATTATAAAACAAGAATAAAATTGAAATAATCGTACAGTTCCTACCATCTGTCCATCTACCATCTACCACAGGCATAATTATCTACAAAACAACGTAATAAAAACAGTGCATAACATTAATAATTACAAAATTAATGATTATGTCACATTTCCTCATTGTAACACAATTAAGTAAGCATATCTGGTATCTCATAAATACCAAATCACCACAGTAGCTAATAAATTCTTCATCATTCTGTGTACGGTCTCTAGCAATAGCTTAACACATTTGCATTTGCTAATTTTATGCGTAATCATTAACAGCACTCACTACCAATTAGTATGCATTTCAATGAACGTTGTATTTTCGATCTAAAAATGCCTTGTTTTCGGGTAAATATTTTTTCTCCCTCGGCTTAAATCGATTGATAGCTATCGTTTACGCCGCGGGCGTAAAACATCCCTCTGAACAAGTGGAAACATTGGCGAGAAAGTCCTTTCCAAAATGAAAAACCTACGCGAGCACCACATTATACCGAGCGCGATTTACATATGCATTATTAAGTTTCAGCAACATCAGACCTCGGTTTTAGGCGGTATACGGGGAAGTGCTTGGTGCTTGATGTGCTGGAAACATTGCCAGAATTGAATTTCTAAAGCATCTGTGTATTGCTGCGCCATGTATTTTGATGTGTTTTGCCGCGTTTATTTTGTTCATGCTATATGCACACGTTAATTTAATCCTTTTCGTTGTTTTTTTTTATTGTCTCGCTGTATGACACAATCCCACACGCCGCTTTTTGCCTGCGTGGTTCATGTGGGTGGTTTATAAAAAAAGGAGCAAAAAAAGACCAACCGAAACATAACATGATATGGCAGCTTATAATGTGAAATGTAGGAATGTACAAAATGTTTCCCCTTCCCATCTCCCTTGTGTTCTTTCCAGCGAATGAAATGAATGAAGGCAGGAATGGGCAACAATTTCGCTTAATTTTGAAGGAATTTGCAATATCCAATATTTCCCAATTTGGGCGCACGTGTAGGTACTCAGAGACGCGAGCGAAACAAGTGGGTGCTTTCGTACACCGCCTGTATTGTTGACCCTGCAATAATACTGTGTGTTTGTGTGTGTGGGAGTATGCTTAATGTTGAAAGCAATAATGAGTTGGATGGTGGCGATCGGGATCGTAGGTTGGATGGAGGTGTGGTAATTATTATTTGACCTAAAAGCATTCGAGTATGTTTCACCGAAAGATTTGACTTGAAAATATAAGTTTGTTTTCTTCAATTGATTTATTTTACTGAATCAATTATTCATTTAAATCGTATTTATTAATTGAAACATTCAAAAAGGCTCTATGTGAAGCTTAGGAATAAAACCATCATTCCACATCGACCGCTCCAAACTGAATGATATCATTAAAACCTCATTTAAAGACTGTTTTGATAATAAGCCATGCACGCCATTATGTGTGTCCCATAATTATACCTACGACACCTCATGTTGTGTAGGGCGATACAGCATTATTCATATAGCAGCACACAGGGCCGCCACGCATTAAATAATAGATCAGTGCCGCGTCAGCAGGAAATTCCGTGCGTCATTAATTAACCTGCCTGGCCCGTGAGCAGCGCCACTACTGCATTGGAATCGCTTTGGCAGCGCGCTTGGGCTCGGTAAGGAGAGCAGAGCAGTTATTAGGAAATTTTCGCATGTTAACAGTTTAATTGGCTAACGGCGGCGGGTACACTGTGCTAATCGATATAGCCCTGCTGTGAGACCACAGCGCGTTTATAGTGTCCGATTCCTGGTGTCGGTGAAGTGCCGGCACACTCTAGCAGGGACTGGTTTGAGCACGAAAGGGACGCAATACATCGATCCAAACAGGTTGGCAATACTCTTTCGGGCGTCAGTTTGGCATCCCCGGATCAGATCCTCGTGAGCATGTGAACTGCTGCCAACGAATGTGTGAGACTATCTCCAACCTCCCGGGGGCGATATTTCAGAGTTTGATATGACCGCCTGTGCTCATTCGATATGCACATGGCTGATGAGAGACGGAAGCACGGGAATGGATTAGACTGGGAATAGTTTTCTGGAGGATGGAAGATGGTTTGGATGGTGGAGTCTTTCCCGGGATTGAACATAACCACCACTTCCAACCAGACCCGGTAGTGGTTGTGGAGTTAAATCTTGTTCCTCTCTTCCTCTTTAGCCCACCTTAGGACGAGATGTGTACATGCCTTGCGGACAGGTTAGAGACGGTCGCACAATGCCGCCCGCTTGCGTTATTATGCCTGTATGTCCTTTTGAAAGCGCCCCCAGATTATTGTCGAGCGGTCGTCGCGGGAAACCGTGAGAACCAAAACTTATGTGCCGTCGCTATCGTGTAGTTTCGCGGCAAGATCTTTGTCCAGAGTTGAAATGGGAAAGGCGCACGGGGGTTGGGACTGTTGCGCTAAAATTTGGCACAGAACGCGGCTCAGCCCGAAATCCGCGAGCGCGCGAAATTGTATTGTACACACTCGCGCGCTCCGATGAATCCGTGCAGATGACGCTGATGACGAGAATGAACAATGATGATTGAAAAGAGGGTGGAAAAAAGTTAGCTGGGAAGCAAAACAATGGAAAACTAGAAGGTAAGCTGCGTTAATGTTTAAGTGCTTAGCATAACATGCGGCTTTGTTCGGTTCGCCGCGCGATCTACGGTCTACGTTCAGCTGGATATGAAAACTGCGGGTTATTTAGCAGAATGTAAGGTTTAATATCTTGTCTTGGTTGTCTTACTCGTCTTTCCATCGCTACACCCGTTACCGGATGCAAATATTGTACGAGTTTGTGTGTGTGTGTGAGTGTCACGTGAAATTGCTCTTCATCAATCACACTTTTAGCATCGGCGAAGAACAGCAAACGAAAGCATGATGGTTCGTTAGGTTTCTATTCTGGTTCTCTGAAACATGCTACCTTATCATTTGTCTCCATCGGCTGGGAGCATTTAGAGATTCTAGAAAAGGATTGTTTTTGGCCTTTTTTTGGAAGCGAAACAACATTCACCTCCGTCGCTATGTCAGTTTTCCATTTTTTTGCTGTTGTGTTGTATTGTAGATGCAGCTGAGCGTTGACGGTCAGCAATTAGGAAGAACGTGAGCAAAACTTCATGTCGTCTGCAATGCAAGAGGTGGAATATTACACCGAGAATAGGTTGTCTTACTGTTTTGAATTTAAAATTTTAAAATATATTTTAAATATTGAACTTTATTTTCCTCTATATAAAAAATAATCAAAAAATAATATTCTCTTTGCTATAAAATTATATATTTTCTAGTATTAAATTCATAAATTTATAATTTATTTTATCTCATTGGACTTCATCAAAGAATCAAGAACTTCATCAAGAAATCATCAAACATTCACACTCATCTCAGTAATATTATGTTTTCATAGCAAAAATTAATATTATGTATCAAGAAGTCAGCAGTTCATTCAAATGGAAAAAGGTGACAATAATATAAAAAATACTGTAATATGATATTTTATATGTTTAACATGTACAGAACGATATGAACCAAACAACTTTGAAAACAGATGTAATGTTATTAGTTAGAATTATATTCTTTGATATTAGTTTTTTTATAACAAGCATTTGTTTCTTGTTTTCATGATGAAAGTTGCTGGCAGTTTATTTGTTCACTATTATTATTTTAAATTTGTTTTTAAAAGGGATAATTTTATTGCACAAATCTTATGGTTTGCTGAAACTTCTACCCACATCCTTTGAATGTACACCGTACCTACACGGAATGCAATTTGCTCACATTGTTCCTGACTTGGGAAGCGAACGTTCTCGCTTAGAAGAACCATAAGAATGTGCTTTGGTTTGGACATTCCTGACGCGAGACTACCTGCCGCGTTTGTGTCCAGTTCAGTGCCGGTGGAAAGCACTTTTTTCCCAAACCTCCTTCCTACCCCGTCCGTTTGATCTGCGGGAAGCGGCGGGCACTAACGGGGTGGGATCGATAATTTGCTGGCCGTTTTTCATTGCATCGTTCTTCTTGCCCATATAGAGCAGGTCGCCGTCGCCCTAGACGGGGCCCCGGTCATGCACGTGTATGGCGCGTTCTTTGGCGCATCATTATCGAAACGATGGGATAGTGGAGTATGTGTGTGTGTGTGTTTTTTTTCTTCCTTCATACCGCTCCAGTTTTTTGTTCCTATTCATTTTGTTTGTGTCCCGGGAAGGAGTCACGCCGAGACCGCCGAAACGGAGTGATGGTTTGCGATGCATCAGAAATCTGTCGCCCTGAAAACGGTCCCGTCTGTGGTGGTGGTGGTGGTCCCGGGCAAAAGGGTTACGAGATGCAGGGCGAAAAAATCGAATCACTGCCCCCGACATGGCACACGACGGTACACGCGGTACCACAATGCACTCATTAAGGCTGTGTCGATCTCGTTTTCGTCCTGGGGTTGGTCCTGAGGTCTCGGTGCTCGTACACTATCCTTCCAAAGCCTGTCTGGTGGGAGAATTGCGGGAGGACTGTCCCACCGATGCCGACAGCGATATTTATCGTGTGGATAGGGACAGTGGGGGGAATAGGGGAGGTTCCTGGACTGTGTTTTCCGCTGGTCAATCGTGCCCGCGTCGCGATATCGTGACCAATACGGTGCACTGACCGGTAGGATACCTTTTATGGGATGCAAAGGTTCGCGTTCCCTCCGGTTCGCTTTATTTTATTTTTTTGTTGTTTCCTTTCTGCACGAAAATTAAACCAATTTATCGTAGAGGACAATGTATGTGCGGCCGGTGGGTGAAGGTAGATTCTAGAAAGTGATCCTTATTAGTAAAGCACGATTACAAAAGATTGATTCAGGGGCGCAGGTTTTGATGGTCAGTCTGAGTCCTTTCACCTGTGCGAAAAGAGGACCAGATTTCGTTGGGAGGTTTGTAAGTTTAAAATATAGCTACATCATTGGCAAAAACGTATTATAAACAGTTACATACAAGAAATCAAGTAAAGACGAAGAAACATAAATTGGTTTTTCCCTTGACTATTTAAGTTATTAATCATGAAGACAATAAAAGAAGCAGCATATAGATCCTTCCACGAATCGATTTTAGTTTTATTGTACAAAGAAGATATTCTTATTTCGCTGCCCTATAGTCATAGTAAAAGGTGCTAATGGAGTGTGGTGGAGTGTTTGTGTCCTACCCTCAATGATATGATGTATTACACTTATTTTTGTTCTCAACTGCAAACAAGCAAATTTGGACACATTGAATCACACGCACTACGCACTTTCGTTCGATCGGACACTCTCAATCACTGTCCCAATTCACTGTCCACTTTTGCACTATTTCATTGGAACCATCATTAGAGTGCTTCATAGCAAAACGCAACAGATCGTTGATTTGCGCTTATTGATTTCCGATCGCACGAATGTTACACACATCACATCCGTAATCGATCGCGCACCAACCACCCGCTCCGTTGACGTACTGTGCTGTGTGGTTGAAGCGAGGGTAAAGTGTCAGTTTGGCGATGAAGCGATGAAGCTATACACAATATCAACTATCGCGGTCGGGGGATCGCGGCCACTCGCTCCAGCGACTCACCCGGCCCAATCAGTTTTGATTGATCGACGATGATTTATTGCAGCCCACAGATCCATTGTCGTTTGGGAGAGGTGGAGCAGCCAGTGGAGCGCTGGAGAGGGATGCGCGATAACTGCGGGTGCGAGAACCCTCCTTCGCAGTAGTGGTGTGTTCAATCCCGCGGGATGAAAATGGTTGCTATTTATGCATCCATTTGCTCTTGTGCTGCTGCTACGTGCTGCTTTACGTGCTGTGACCTACTTCTATCATAAACTTTCTGCCGCGACCCAACTGGACTCGCGGGTGTTTGGCGTTTGATATGGAGTGTCTGTGTGTGTGTGTGTGTGTGTGTTCGCTGGCTATCGTACGGGAAGTGTTCGTTTCGTTCGGATTGATTGATTAAAAACCGGCCTATACCCGGCGGAGTCGGCAATACACGGTTAGGTCTTTCCAAGTCCAAGTCAAATACGATTTTCTGTTCGTGTAAAAAGCACGTGCTGCTGGGTTGCCGCGTGAGAAGCAGCTTCTTCAGCTACAGCGTAGAAAGTGTGGTGTTGTTGGGCGGTGGGAACGAACGAGTGAAGATTAATGGAATGGGAATTGGAGATGCGAAGATGCCGAGAAGAACGTTCTAATATGCTTTGCAATACGAGCTCCTTCAGCGCTAGATATCGGGTTGTAAATTTATCATCTCACTGGAAGCCTCCATTGGGAATATTGCAATGAATTGAGGATATTAATAATGATTAGTTGTATTGATTGAGAGCGAGGGACCAGAAACTCGGGGCGTGCTAAAGACATCATTGAAGAGTTGTCGGTGCGGATGTAATATAATGATGATGTTCTCCTTGTATAGAATTGAGTTTGGACGAATCTTGCAAAACCTTATTGGATTTTCGATTCGACGAAAATGTTGATTATGTTGTCAAACATCTTAACAGAAATTGCATGATATTTTGATTATGAGACCTACCCTGGTTGCCACTTTCATTCCAAGAAACATAAAATGTCTACCTTTCTTCTATTTTGGAGTCCATTTGAATCGAGCCTACGTGATGAAACAGCTCCGGACGGACTCACTCAAACCTCCCATAGGTGGAGTCATCTTAGCATTCAAGCGAAGAATTCTGCCATTTACCATATTGTTCCGCCAAAAAACCCATTCTCTCAGTACGAGTGAATCCATGCATTATTAATGGAAAAATGATCGATGCCTGGGTAAATGTAGCACCCCTTAGTATCGAAACCCTTACCTCAGGCTTTGAGGAGGGTTTTCAGCCCGGCACGCATTAACATACTGCATGGCAAAACAACAGAGAAGATGGCATAGTCCATTTTAAAGCCGTTCCAAACGGTTGGCGCTACCCGTGTTACGCAAGCCCGGGAAACCATGCTTTAGCCCTGGTAGGGTAAGATTTATTTCACTGTGCGAAAACATTATGAAACGTTTGCGACGCATTAAGTTCAAGTGCAATTATCTCAAGATCACTAATGGGATCGCACATTGGTCACGATTGGGCGGTTTCGCTCCAGAAGGTTGGCAAATCGATCGATAAATCATTGTCTCCAATGTGTCCTCTGTGTCAAGGGTATGGGTTTGGGTGTTGCTCATGTGTTAAAGGTTTTGGACCGTTGCCAAAACTTTTGCCCAAAAGCGTACACACACACACACACACACACATGTACGTACGAATGTGTTCGATCGATCGATTGGACCTGTATCGCTTTGAGAAGCTCGGGAAGAAAGTCGCAAAGCTTAGGTCCTTGCGATGAGTGAAATAGGACAACTTCCGGCGACATGTCAGTAGTGTGGGTGTGTGTGTGTGGTGGGTTGCAAGGTTTTCAGTGATGTTATGTTGGCGCTTTCCCTTGTCTCACATGCTTACCTTCCAAGATAAAGTATGTTCGGATGTAGCCATTTGTCAGCATTGAACCGTAACAAATAATCCGCTCGAAACACAGGGACGAATGCGCTATTCGTGGGCGCACTGAGCACGGTGAAGAATATCCACGGAAGAAGCTGACAAAACTCTTAGCGTGCGCTCTCCCCCCATCCTGGATACGAAGTCTTCTGGTCCGTAAGGGATTTGTTTAACGATACGGTTGGCGTCCATTGCTCATAATATTGGGTCATCATCGTTGGACGAAGGCGGCTCCCAGCGGGATGATGTCTATGGAGTAGATGTTTCTTCTAGCGCTCCGTGGTGCTGATGCTAGCTTATCTTCATCATCATTATCATGATATGCTCGTCGACCGGTGATTTTACATGATCCGTTTCGATTGTTTAACCTCCACAGCGACAGCAAGAGAGGTGATTTTGTCTCAATTTTTTCTAACCATACATTCTATGTATCCTCCAGGCTTTGGAACATACCCAGTGAATGCTGGGGTTTTGGGAATGGAGTCGTCACAGAGCTCAATGTATTCGGTAGCGTATCAGCTTGCTCTCTTGGTTAGCGTTCACCGACAAAGACGGATCTAATGCCAGCCCGTTAGCTTTGTGTTCAGGGGTTACTGAACACAGGAATGCTTTGCCCCTTGGGACGATTTGTCACGGAGGATGAAGTATGTTGCCGATACACACGTCCACTCGATTGCATCGGGGTTGTTTTGTGGTGTACACTGTTATCAGAAGATACACATTCGTGTGTATTGTTTATAAATCTTTCGAAAAATAAATAACTGCACTGCGCGACGCAGAGAGAATGCTTGGCCGGTTGTAACCCTTAGGCTAGAATAAAACCCAATGCTCGGGTCCGTGAAATTCCTGCCGATAACGAATAATGGGCGGCTTTTTTAATTCGATACTGATCTCCGGCGCAAGTCACCTGAAGCGTTCGCCCGGACCTTGTTGAACGTGTGGTTCGAAGCGAAAGTTCCCGGCCGCGCTTACACCCGAAGGTGACGAGGGAACGGCTTTTCTCTCCGCGAAGCCATCCAATTCCAGCGGCTCTTGAGCAAATGATGATTGATGCGACCCCGGTCGCGCGCATATTCTCTGTGCCCGCTACACTCACGGTGAAAGGTAAACAATGGAATTGGATGGTCGTGTACGGATCAATGTTGCTGCTGCTGATGCTGCCGTTCTTAATGGTAGATAATTTTTCTCCATTTCTTGGTCCAGCATGCCAGCATCCATGTGTGTGTGTGTGTGTGTGTGATGAGACCGGGGAGTCGTTTGGCTTTTGTCGGAATAATTCATGGCGCGCGTGTTTCTGTGCCGGACGTTTGTATGTGCCTCCCTCGCCTCTGCTGCATGCGAAAGAAGTGCGCTGGCGGTGAGTTATGGTCATGAATGCAAAGCACACACTTCCATGATGGATGCCGTATTGATGCGCGCTAATGGTGATAAGGGGCTCAACAAGTGTTGCTTAAATGCAAAATATTTACCCTTCGGAATACATCACACTGGAGTGAAACAAAAGTAGAATTTGTATGTTGTATACACTGTAAATTTAGGTGGGTTAAATTTAGGTAATTGGTGATTTTGAATTTGTGATGGTGAATTTAATTTGTTTGTTGGATTTTAACTTTTAATTTGTATGCACTTTTCTAATTGAGGTACAAGACAAAAGTTTCTTAAATCCAGCTTCAAACAGTATTATTATTTATTATTGGAGGTATTTCCAATTAACTAGAGAATACACAATGTAGCGATGAGAGCAAACAAAAACTAGAATAAAACCATTAAATGTGTTATACAAATTTGCTGTTTCTTATTGATTTATCGAATGTTACAGTCTCAAAACATGAATATTTAATATGTTGGGCTATTGTTTTGATTTACATAAATTATTTGTCAATAACTAGAGCTAGTTTAGGTCTTGCCGGAACAGATTAGGTATCTATGAATTACCCACAGCAGGATACCTAGTCCTCCCTTGGAATATGCTCGTGTATTCTTGTCTTTCTAACCAAAATAAATCATTTGAACATAAATCAATGTGTACGATGAACATGAAATATTAGCATTTATAAAATAAAATATGCTTATTTTGCTCGCTGCGCAGGGAAATCCATCAATCAGCTTTTTTAATACCATTGAATTGTGATTAAGTTGTTTGTATCACTCGCATCAATTGGGTTTTATATTTTATGATTCTTCACAATCCGTGCCATCACAACAAAATCACCAAAAGAAAAATGGCTATAAAATTCGAATGTTCATTATAATAGATAAATAAATTATCTCTTTCGTTTGTAGATTTATGTATCGTACCAGAACTAGTTGATATGAATTATGTTTCCTCCCCATTTACGGTAGCGTGTGTGTTTGTGCACATTTCAGCATTTCCTTAACTCCTCTGCTGCACGATATGTATGCTATATGGTGGTGATGTTGGGGACGACGCGGAGGCTTAGAGACGAGGGAGAAAATAATAAATAAAAAAATAAAAATAAACCAAAGTATTACACGGAACGCGCCACGACACGCCACGAGGAGCATTTTTCTCAGCAGGCCGTTGCGCTTGTTTGATCGAACTTTTTTTTCCATTTCCCGCCCAGGGAGGCCCACTCTCAGGCAACCTCGTAGCCTCGTAGCGTTTCGAAGGAAGATGCATTGGAGTTTGGTTTATTTATTATTTTTCTAACCGCAACAACATTTGTCCATTTGCTTCCGTTCCGTACCGGCAGAAGGGTAGGACAACCTTTGCTTGTGATTCTGATGCCTTCCTTGTGGCCCTCGCTATGTGTGGTGCCGGTAGTTCGGCAGTTGCAATCGTGTTTGGAGGTAGATTTGTTCACTCGGTGGAGCGTGAATTGGACAGCAACAACAACAAAAAATCCCCTCTGTCTGTGCATGTGCCCGTTGGTAGCCACTGACAATAATCAGCCAAATTGTGGTGTTATGACGATAGTAGTGATGGCAGTGAAATTTTCATTCCCATAATAAGCATCCAAATTGATGTAGCAACGACATGGAAGCCATGATAAGAAAATACTTCCGCCAAACACACTCACAAAAAAAAGCCGATGTCGAAAAACATACAAGAACTGCAAACGCCGAGGTAGTAGTGAAAGTAGAGAATGCAAAATAAAACTAAAAAAAGACAAATGATCGCCACTGTAGAAGGAAAACTCTGTTGTGTGAGCCTTCGGTTTTGATGTTTTTTGGTCGTACGCAAGAAATCAAACTGGGAACGTATCCAATTTCGACTACACGGCCTCCCGAATGCGACCCTCTGGGTCAACCTTTGTTCACCCGTGGTGTCTCTCTATCGCTTAACCCCCCCGGTTGTTTTTCCGGAACAAACCGTCGTCGTCGTTGTCGTCGTCGTCACCAGTGTGAAAGTTGATTGGGAAATGCCTTGAAATTGGATTCCAAAAATCGAGCAGGAAAATAGAGCAAAAGCGTGAACAGTTTTTTTTTTTTTGGTTCTTTCCTTCCCCGCCGGTCAGGTTGGCGCAAGAATTCAAAATATGCTTCCGATAGTGGATTGGCAGTTTGCTCTGCTCTGGCCGTGCGAGATAATTTTCCCCTCCCCGAAAACCCGGTATTGCATTTCTGGCATTGCATCGGATGGTGGGGATGGGGGGTATTTGTTTTTCTCAAACTCCCCAAACCCCCGGGACACTGGCACAAACACACACACACACACTGGCACACCATCACCAGCTAGAGATTATGTTCCGATCGGGTGGGCAGTTGAGACAGTTTGAAAGATTTATTGTCGAGTGATTGATCTTAATAGATTTATAGCTGTGATAGTTTTTGGAGGGCCGTGATTTAGTGTGTTCTACCGCGGGTGGGTTGATTTTCGGAAAAATAGTCAATTTTTACACTACACTATTTTCATGCTGCTCTGTCCTACTATAGTAACTTCATTTGCCGCGCACTTCGTGTGGGACGGCTGGGAGGCGATAAATTAAGATGACAATTTATTGACCGAACCGATCAATGCACGACGATGGTGATAAAGTGTGCTTGGGTCGAGTAATTAACCTAGTTTTTGTGGGAAAGCAGGGACACACACAGTGTGATTGGAAGAGTTGCCTATTTCACATGTTTTTCGCTTCATTTATTCATTTACGCTGAACTGAAGCGACGTATTGATCACAGCAGGGGACAGCAGCCATTTGATTAGACTCTATTTTTACTTCCAAAAAAGAAACATACAGTGAAAAATATTGACAAAGAAAGTTTCCTGTTCATTCTGCTGGATTTTTCCCTTATCTCTGTACGCTGCTATCTGTTTTCATGCGAAACGAGAACGTATTTTTTCCCTCCGCTGTATACCACCAAATGGCACTAATGGGAGATTTAATTTCCACACTGAAAAGACACTGGGCAAATGGGAAATCCGTCATTCGCACCAAAACTGTTTCATTTCATTTGAGTTCCACCGTTTTTTCCCCCCCAAGCATCGTTCTCCAATCCATGGCGTTGAATGTCTCGAAGTTGGTGGTGTCCTTTTATCATTTGTCCCGGTGGTACGGCGTCATGACGGGTCCCCCCTTGAGTGTACAGCGTGAAAGTGTGAAAAAATAGCACCACCACCATCTCTCACGTCAATTGCAAATTTTCATTTTCGTTCCGTTTTTCGCCCCTCTCGGACGGCACTCTCTGTCTCGCTGTCCTTCGTCTGTAGATTATCTGAGTAATTTCCGCAGCTCTTCTTGGTGGACTAGCTTTTGGTGTTCTCTTGGAAGCTCACGTTCCCGTTTCTCGCTGGTCGAACGTACAAACCGATGGCGAAAACGTGGAAATTGATGGTGTCGTCATTGGGATGGGATATGCTTTTGGAGCGCACGGATGCGTTTGTAGCATTTCCGGGATTGATGCTTTTTATCTCGGCACCCTTACCTCACACCCCGTGCCTGTTGTGCAACTCTTACTTTCGTTCGTTAGTTTGCTCGATCAAACGAAAATAGATGACAAACGGATTTCTCGTAATCTCGATACTAATCTTCGTTTCGAATGGAAGCGGATCGGAGGCAAAAGGAAGGATGCAATGCGATGTCTTGTCGTCTATCCGATTACGATTTTTTGTTAGAGGGTTTGTCTGCCTGGAACTGATGATGATGCACTTGGAAGAAGCAGTGCAGTCGTTGTAAAGTGAAATAAAAAAAAACGTTTAGAATGATTTTGCTGTAAAAGATTGATGAATGTTACCGACAGTTCGATGCATTGTGATAGGTTTTTTTTCCATTTCTTTCATTAGTAAAATACTGTTACTTATGTCTGTTCTTTTTTCCTCTTTCTTTGCAGGTAATAACATCGAGTGCTTGGTAAAATCCTTTATCTCAACACGATGCAAGTTTACAAATTCAATCAGAATCAAAGGATGATGGTTGAAATGCATCTTTCCTAAAGTAAATGATTCCAAGATGCAACGGAGAGTGTGCTCCAACACTACTTCTGTGAGTGGATTTTCTTTCTTTGGGATACACAGCTGTTTGCAATTGAAAACGGAAAATTCATAACTTGAATGCTTCGAGGGTATTTTAGTCAGCACAAGTGTCTGCTTGCACAGCTTGTTGCAGTGCAAATAATCTAAACGATAACATCGTTTACTTAGGGAAAAGCTAAGGAAATGTGTAACCATCTCTCATCGCCTTCATCATCATCATCACCATCATCCAGCAGATGGGCGAAAAAGGCATCCTTGCTACTTGTGTTTATTAAAATTCCTCCAATGTGCATTGCAAACTGCAGACTGCCGTTGGCTGCTCGCTGGTCTGGCGCTCTATCAAGCTCTTCCATCTTGTGTTGGTGTTTGGAAAAATTGTGCCAAGAAAAACAACAACACTCGGGAAATGCCCTTTCCGTCATCTTCATCTAGCAAAAGCTTCTTCATGAAGGAAGCATCATTTGAGGAGATTCAATTTTTGCACGTCGAAAAATACTACCAACTCCTCCTCTTCCTTTTGCCGTCATTTGAGACGGAATCGGATTTGATGTTTCCCGGCGGCTGGGTGCAACTTTATCATGCTTACCGAACGGCACCCGAGGAGTGTAGCGCACTAGCAGAGTAACACAATTTTATTAGTTCTCTACAACGCAATGATAAATTACGACAAGCAAGCGTGAAAGCGGGCGCGCGCGCTCGCTCCGTTCGCGAAGTTACTCGCTCAGAATGGTTCTCGGGAAGCGAATGGTGTTGCTTTTTTTGCTTTGCTCCCCCGTACAGCATTGTAGCAAATGAAACGAATTTGAAATTCCATCTACATCCTTTCCAGCGGTTCAGCGGCCAATATACCGCCCGCGGGGAGGTGGTCTTTGAATGGTAGCAGAGGATGTGATGGACAGCAGCCGTCCGTTTTTTTCCTCTTACTGCCATAGAACCGCGAGAAAAAAACGCTTTTTGGTGCAGCGTCAACTTGTTTCGTGCATAAAGATGCAAAACTGTACCCCCCCACCCGGTTGGGTCGGTGGTTTGGTGAAAAGTTTGTAATTTTTGCTTGTTATGTTTTCCGCCCTATGTTCTTTGTGTTAGTTTGTTGTGCCTCTGTAACTTTAAGAACGTTTCGAGCTGGTTGATTTTTGCTGAAAGGAATCTAATTACGGAAACCTCCGGTTCCGGTTGCAGTAGTAGTGGTGTGGTAGTCGCCGCTCTCTGATGTAAATGAAATATCCGCATCCGGTGGGGAAAAACGTGCCATGGGTTCGCTTTGAAAACGCAGCCCAGTAAGTTGATGTTTCGCGGAATCTTGCATAAACGGAAAACGAAGTAGTTTGAGTTGAGGAAGTGCAAGTGTTTGATTTTTAGTTTAGACGTCCAGGGGTAATGTAAAATGTAGCTGTCGTGCATCAAACACGTGATGTCATAAGCACATGGTTAGTAGCTTAAAACGAGAAGGATAAGAATTATGATTACATAAATAAGTTGAAGCAAAAGAAAAAAAACTAGTTACATTACAGCAACAAACAAACTATCCCTGAAAACGACAAAATTGGATAAATATGAAAATCCACGCTTCATACATTTTATTAAGTTTCCTCTTAATCAAACATTTGTCCCGTAATCTTAAATGCATTTTTTAATAACGTCAGCAATTTCAACATGAAAGACTCAGCGTAGTTCAAGTATAAAACACGAGAATATCAAAATCACATCAAACCACGGGAACTTTGTATCCCAGAAACTATAAACATACTTATTTGGCGCTACAATCGCTTTGCGATCTTGGCCTGCTGTAGGAGTGTCCGAAAGCGCTCACGCTCTCAGGCTTTGGTCTGCCAATGTGTTATCCTGGTCTTGATGGCAGCATTGATGTCATCTTGCCACCTTTAGTTGGGCATAATTGCTCCTTGGTGGGTCCCTTTGTCCTTGTTGACGGTCTAAAAGGACTTTCCGGGCTAAGTTCTTCCATGCGTTTACACGTTGCACGACAGTGAGATCATTGGTTATAGACAGCGTATAGAATACAGGGTTTCCCACGATTTATTGGTCAGTTCTCATAATTTTTTGGGCTCGTCTTACGATTTATTCATCGTATCCCATAGATTTTTGGTTCGTTCCTATAATTTATTGGTATCTTCCGATTGGATATCAATACAAATGGACCAAAAAAATCTGGGAAACGGCAAAACAATATTGGAACCAACCAAAACTTGATGGGAACCAACCAATAAATTGTATGAAACCCTGTAATTGGATTTCTTATTTCTAATTCTAATAACCTTTAATAAGAATTATACCTTGCTATACTTGGCTTTTTTTTTTGTTTAATACTTCAAAAGAGTCTATGTCATCGACATGGTGCTGAAACTTCCTCGAGCTTTTGGGACATAATGGTGGAAAATGTCAAATGAAGAATTAATCATTAAACTTTAGATAAAATATGAAGACATTAGACTACATTGCAATGTATGTTTTACATTTATATTTCAGAGTTGTTTCTCTTTTCTTGTTTGATTGTTTCAATATCATTATATTTTAACGATCAAAACTACTTTTAACGATGTAAATTTTTAAATGATTTATCTAAAACATCGCCCAATAATAGTTTATCCATTTACATACCACCTTAAATCTCTTTTGGTGCAAACTAATCAATACCCTTTAATATCAATAAGCTCCTGTTCTTGTGTACATTGTAGCGCAGTGATTTCAACGTGTCATAACTAAACCACACCGTGGCAAAATATCGTCTGAACCGGCTCGCCTGAAACAGCAAAGAGTACGTGTTTTGCAACGTTTGCCGTCAACGGTGCATTAGTTGCAGAATGTAGCGCCCGCCCGCCAGCACACAGCAAACAACAGGTTTTGATTACATTGCATCGTTAAAAATGGAAAGATGGTAGTCCCCCCCCCCGTCGTCCGTCCGTCCTCCCCGCTGTCTGGGACGCCATTGGACATCAAATTAACTGTAGCGCATTCTGGCCCGATGGCGCCACGGCTTGACACCTCACTCTTGGCTGCTGTCGTAAGCGCAAGAATGTGCTGTCACTGTGCCCCGTTTAACAGCTTCCGTTATACACAGGAGTCATGCTGTCCTTAGTGGTTCCATTTATCTTACTTTCTTTTCGTGCTCGCTCGTCGCACAGCAGCAGCAGCAGCATGGGAGGTGTGTCGTCCGCCGCTTTTCTGGAGCGGTTTGTTGGCATTTTTCCTCACATGAAGCTATTTAAAATTCACCTCTCTCTCTCCTGTGCGCACATTGTCAGCGGGAGGGATAGCACCACGCCGACCATGGTTGCCATTTTTCCGATCAGTGCGCGTGTAAAGCATGTCCTTGCTGTGTACTATGTTGCCTGTGTTGGCGCACACATATCCTGCTGTGTATGTGAAACCGATGAGTCGTGCGGTTTGGGAGTGTTTCTCGCTTTTCTCTCGTTCCTGCATTTCACACTTGCAGCGTGTGAGCTTGGTTGATAGTTTCTACGGAAAGGTTCCGTCGGTTGGGTCGTATGTATCACTTAACTGTGGGATTCCAATTCTCGGAAGAGGTGATTACTATTTGTTTCATTTCATCAGCGACAGTTCAGGAGCGGGCTGACGGAACGTGGCAAAAGGCTCGTGGGGCCTTTTTTACTTTTTGCCGCATTTCCGCTTTGCCATCTCACTTGGAAAGGCACGGGGCGAATAAAAGTGAGCGTGTGTTTGTTTTGGAAAATGGTATTCTTTCAGCCGCTCTAGCACACACACGCATACACACATCCAAACACCTCGAGCAGAGCACGGTGCAGATGGGAGTCCATTTTTTTCGACCCCATTTTCACTTCCACACGATGGCACCGGAAATGAAACGGAAGCCAGAATTGGGTAACGGGAGTGAAATTGATGGCGAGCCATGGGTTCCCGCTGTTCGTCGCTCTGTGTGTATGTGTGTGTTGTGTTGCCGTCCGTTTTCGTCCTGGATGCTGGGTCGGGGCCGCTACTTACCAGCTTCCACATCATGAATATTTGAGGACACTTTAAAATATCACTTTTTCAACCCATCCCACAGCCACCGCCCACTCGGTGTTACCACTCCACTTGTGGGCTGTCTGCTGTGGGGGTAAGCAGATGGTTCTCTTCAGATGGTTGCTCACCCAAAAAAAACCCGGTCATCGAAAATGCGGGCTGTAGCCGGCTGAAACGAGCGTTTGCGTGAAGACGGAAGAGCTTTGAAGCGTTTTTATGCCCATGGCCGGGGAGCGTGTAATGTTACAACGAGGCGAGACTGGCTGTTTTCTTCGGTACTTTTGGGTTATGACCGGGGAGAAGCAGTTGTGTTAGTGCTGTCATGTGTTTGTGCTTTAATTAGAAAACTTGTTGAAATGGACGCGTCGATTCGGGGTGGTCGGTCGGCAGTATGAATGTGTAAATTAGGAACAAAATTCGCCTTTTAAGGTTAGCTGGATGTAAACGAGAGGAGATGAGCTTAGTTTAATGTTTTTGTGTGGACGTTAAAAATTTTGTTTAAAGGCAAAATAAGCTGCTTTGCATATTTATTTATTTATTTTAATTTTATGAGTTATCGTTAGGTCGCAATCATGCAAGCGATTGAAATGAAATTAGACAAAAATTTTGCTGTCGGGTTATCATTGGCAAAAATATATGTGAGATACAGAGATTGAACATATCTTTAATCTTCATTTACGTTTTTGGAACTACATTAAAACTAAACCCCCCAAAATCCAATCCAACTAATGAGTTGTTCCATTGAATAACGCAGCATTCGATACAGCACGTAATGAGACTGAAAGTAAAAGTGGTTTTTAACAGACAAACAGACCAGACCCCCCCGACAGACCCGGCAAAAATGTGAACCCAACCTGTCAAACAGCGTCGTGTTCGCTGCTTGGTAGAAAAAAAAACACGGTGGACGATGGAAGAGTGACAGATTCCATTCCAAACTATTCAGCCCCGTTGAAAGGTGACCCACAAATCGTTCCAAAGCCAAGATCCAGAAGAGCCCCGGGAGGGAGCCGAGAATGGAAGAGATAAAAAAGAAGAAGTAGAAACCCCCATCAGCATCTCGGTTGGCGGGGCACGAAGGGATCGTCTCGAGGTCCCGTGTCGAAACTTGATATCTTCTTGACAGCTCCAATGCCATGGTGAATATTGATTATTATCGTTTCAACAAGGGATTAGCCGCCATCACCGCGGCCCTGGAGAGACGGGACAGAAGCAGAGACGAGCATGGAGGCGGAAAAGGGAGCAAGTAAAAAAAAACGAGGAGGAGAAGGAGGCAAAACGCGTTCGATAACCATCGGAAAAATTTGAGAATGTAAATCGTCGCCTTTTGTACCGTGTGTCTGATCCATTTGGGTGTGGGAATCGATGGAATATCTAGCGGTGGTGTGACGATGGTGACGGGGGAGATAAAATAGATTATGTGCTGTGTGCTGCTGCACAGCACGCGCGGCAAAAGTCAGCGATAAAACGCGTTGGATAACACGGATAAGCCGTTGATGGCGATTTGCTGACACGATGCAGCACCATCATGCATGGTATGCACCGAAGGGAGAATCGTGACGAGTTGGTGGAGGAGATGTTGTATTGTAGAAAGGTTATTAGTTGGGATTTTGCTTTCAATTCCTGGTTTATCGGGGCTGTCTTTGACCTTGCTTTCCGATTGCGGCACTCTCACTTGCCGTCGTTGAAGGTTGAACAATCGAGCGTGTCTTGCTTAATGTCGGTTGTAATCTCTTGTCTAGCAAATGTCACGCTGCGTGTGTGTGTGATGTTGCATTATCTTTGATTTGCAAATTTGATGCTTAATGTCCCCCTTCGATAAGGACCAAATTTAGAGTTACTGATGCTACGCATCATTTCCCAATTAGTCCACGCAAATGAATCACTCGTGTACCGCTAGATCGTTCTCTCTTTCGCTCGCTCGTTCGTTCGATATTTAAATTCAGTAATTAAATGACGTGCCCATCAAAACCCATAATCCATGCTCATCAATTAAACATCTGTACCCTGGCAGGGCCTGTGGATCGGTTCTGCTACCAAATAGGTCCGCCCGGGTGCTTTCCAGGACGCTTGCAACTCCACTTGACATCACTTAATTATTGATTATTTAGCCATGCTACAAAAGCGTTACGCAGCAGCAGCAGCAGGTCATAAAGCGGCGTGCGTAGTGCAATCGTGGCTATATCCAAAGTCAATTCAAAATAGTCTAAAGGGAAGGGAGTGGGACTTGATATAATTGCAATTTCACCTCCCTAAACGAACGGTCGCTGTACCGGATGATGTAGCCAACAACGGCCACACCAAACACAGTGCACCGTCTCAACCTAACCATCCTGCACAGCCCGTGCGTCGTAGTCGTCATTATGCGTCACTGCACACACGGGACGATTCCGGAAATCTATCGGAAGCATAAACACATCGGGACGCATCCATCGTCCCGATAGCGTTTTACAAGCCGTTGAATCCAACCGTAATTAGACGACGGATCAACCTCGCCGATGCGCAGCCGGGCCTGGGGTTTTGCTGTAGTGTTGTTTCCCAGCGTGGACGACACATTGCAACTCTCAAACACCGGTATGACGGCGTGTTATTACTGTCGTGAGTGTGTCGACTGCAGTTGGCAAACAGCATTCAGTGCGCCATCCACGGTCAATATTGACCAATTTCAGCAGTGTGCGAATGCTGCCTGCGAGTTGTCGCGGGTCGTCGTCATAGTCAATCGTGGTCGATGGATGATGACCGTCCTGTTGCGTCCTGTTGGGGATTTGTGGTTCGTTTGTTGGCAAAATCGATTCGCGGTTGACGCAACCAGGGCCAACTACACTGCCGCGCTAGGGATGATCGTGGGTTTGTTATTAACTTCTATTTTCATTCATTAATACTAGATCAAGGGTCACAAATTGTGTGTGTTTCGATTGGTTTGGGAGAGTGCTATTCGTGGACACAATTTATTGTAATTTATTTCTGTTCACGGGTGCATGTGACTTAATCAAATTAATGTATTTTTATATTTGTGTAAAATATTTGTATTTTTTCTTTGATGATTTGTATCATTAACTTCAGTTCACTTACTTGCAGTACCATTCATTTAAATATTTATGTTTATTGTGAGTTATTGAAGAAGCGATTTGAAAAGCTAATTTCTACCCACTTTATGCTTTTGTCAAAAAATGTTCATCATTTGAATTGCGTTTGTATAAATTGAATATTATAACTGGGTTAATGATGGGGAAGTAGCCGTGATTTGTCGAAATGTAAAAATCGATTTTTTATTATTCGAATAATGCAATCATAACACGCCCAATCGGTCTGTGGTGGTGAATGGAGCTTTCGTCTAATAAAGATTTAATCGACTGATTTCGATTTCGTACGATTTCCTGACAACGGACGCAAGCAAAATTGGGCCCCGTTTGCCACTTCAACAACAACAACAAAAACCCCACTTACCTAATGAAATCGAATTGGAGATAAAATTTAACGACCACCAACCAACGGTGCCAGCCGCGCTTTTGATAACCCGACGAGCTGGTCCGTAAAATTAGCGAATGAAAAGCTCCGGCCCGTCTCCTCAACATCCCCCAAAATATTGGGGCCAAGCGCAAAAAGTGTTGGTACCTCGGGGCAATCACTTTCCCATTACTGGCGGCTGGCACTTGGGGTACTTCCGCCGTGGTTTAGATTTATTTTATTTTCTCATTTTCCGTCCCCACTGGGCGGATGAAGATGGCGGGATGTTGGGGCTTTTTTGGGAAAGGTTGGAAGTGGCAGGAAACAGTTGGCTTGATTGGGGACACTGGAAACGCATCGGCTGTACCCGGGTGAGGCCCCGGCACCTGCGAAAACGTAATTATGGGCGGAAATTGAAAATTTCACTCCGGTCGATTTCCACTCTCGCTCCTAAAACCTGTAGCTGGACCGAAGCCTCCGTTCGCAACCCGGGGGGGGAGGCGTACAATGGGAAATCAGCATCCTTTTTAGCTTCCCGGCATGGGATGAAAAGCAATTCGAAGCATTTGATCAGCAAAGGATCGGTACGGTTTCTTCCGTACCTTTCCCCTATTCCTATTTGTTCCAGCGTCAGTGCGCGGTGTGTCTGTTCGTGTTCCAGCGTGACAACAGGCGCCGTAAACAGAACACTTTGGCCATCACAGCACCAACGGCAGCCGACGGCACTGGAGCAGAGTTTTTCGGGTATGAGGAGACACATTTCACTGATGGAAAGCTCGCAATTTGCAATTAATTTCGCCATCAAAATGTGATAGCGGCTAATTGAATTAAGTCGTCAACGGTGGCGCACTTCGACTGACTAAACACTGCGTCGGCGGGGACGCATTCCCGGGGTTGGGTGAGACACTTTTTTTTTGCTTACCAAAAGCATGTTCTGTACGTTCTTCTCGGCACCTGTCATTCTGTCTGCTGAAGCTGGAAGCACCACGGTGGGGTATGATTTGCCATCTTCGTACGTACCGGAGCTAAAGTTAATTAGTGTCGTTTAAACGGCATTTTAATGAGCTGAAGAAATTGACACGCTTCAACGGCCGGAGTGGCTGGCTGTTCGGGTCTGGCAAAAAGGGTGCTCGAGCGCATTTTCTTGAGTTTCGTTTGTAAGGGTAAAACAGTTTCCCTCTGTGGTAAAAGTGTCGGATTTTTGGGGAACGGTTTCTAGGGCTATTGGTGTCCATAATAGCTAGTTTAGATGAGCCACGTGGGTGCAAACAATGGGATAGACCGTGTCGATGGCAAACTGGTAAGGGATAACGTTCCCATTTTCGGTTCCACAAGCATGGCAATTTAAAATGGACCATTTGTCACTCAATGGGAAATGAAATTGGTTGTTTAATGGAATTATTTTCATAGTTTGATTGGAATTGGTTTAGCAAGAGTGACACAATTTGGTGACCGAGACATTGACAGGCACTGTGTTTAGCAAAGAGACAATTAAGTTGTTGAGCAATGCTACAGATAATCTCCTTTTATTATTAGCAATAATATATCTTCTAATACTAGTTAATGTTTAAATAACGGTTGCAAAAGATTTCATCTTCAAAACTCCACTTTTGAGAAGCATAACGACTGCTATTCATCTTCGCCCAATCGCCAATTACAATAAAGAGATGCTATCGGTGTCATAATATCGGTAACCCTTCAAACGTAACCCGAAGGAGGTAAAAGTTCAATGTGAAATAGCACTCAAGAGACGTTATTGTCCCACCTAGCCTTGAACTGTTGAGACAAAACAAACGCTCGCTAACAATTCTCCTTATAAAGCGAGATTAGATAACGCTCCTTTTATGAGTACGAAATCCTATCCAACTCCATATCGCGCCTCCTCCCTTTCTCCAAAGCGCTGGACAATAGTAAACAGATACTTTGCCACAAAATCCGATATTGCACCGCCGCCACCCAGCTATGCTCGTTCCAAAGCACCCAGGCTTGCTCCAATGTTTCCGACCTCGACAGTTCGCATTGAACTCTCGAGAGTCAATTTGGCACGTTATAACCTGAAGCCAAAATCTTCACGCTGAAACGCCTCTGGGGGCCACTTGAACTGCTCGAACGTACGTGTGTGTATGATGACTCCAAGATCTTGGCAGAAATTCCACTCCATTTACCGCAATGACACTTTTGTTGTGCGCTCCCTCTCTCTCTCTCTCTCTCTCTCTCTCTCTCTCTCTCTCTCTCTCTCTCTCTCTCTCTCTCTCTCTCTCTCTCTCTCCTTGGAAGCTGTGGTTTTGGGGGCGCTAAGTGAGTTCGCTGAGGCGATATTAAAATCCAAACGGTATGTTCAACCCCCTACCCTAATCACCACTCGAATGTGGCACATTCGCAACGCGGAATTCCCGGCCATCCGAAACTGTATGACGCTCACAAACCGTTCTGCAATAGCTTCCACAAAAAAAAAACAATGTCAAAGCCGGTCGGTGTTAATGTGTCGTGCAAAGTGGCGTAATCTCTCCTAAGCTGTCCAAGTTTGGACAAACTGGTCAAACGGTAAGGTCGCTGTCCTTAAAAAAAAAGCACGACATCATGTACCAAACTGGAAAGGAAGACTGCCACAAGCAGGCCAAATCTCAAAAGTGGTCCTCAACAAAAAAGTGACTAGCCGGCGAAATAATAACATCTTAAGGCGATGATAAAATTAAGATGTCATCTCCTGAAGCACCACTAATGAACGTCAACGAGGCGAAAAAGGCTTTAAAAAAATACAGCTGCTCGTCGTTCGATTGCTGGACGTTAAATGGGGCGCGCAAACGCAAACGGTAGACGGAAGGGAATTGAAACAAAAAGTTGTAATCGCAAGATAACGGTAGCGAAAAATGGAACAACTTTTTGCCAGCTTTAGTCAGAATTAGTCGGATATATATTTTTTGGCTGTTCATGTGCTGCCCATGTTTGTATGTATGCACTGTAGGAACACACAATGCGTCGCATGTTTTTAAGGAGTGTCAAGTATTATTGAACTGTTGACACTTGGTTAATCTTAAGCTGTTTGTATTTTAAACAGAAGAAAAAAAAATCTCATTTGCAAAATATCACACCTCAAAGCAACTTTAAAATGTCTCTTTCTGTGTGTAAAATACGTATTACCTCCCATGGTACAGCCTTAGCACTATTAAATCCCTTTTACGTTTTGATAAATAGTCTCAGAAAAAGTGCTCCCCAGCACGAAGAAACGGAAGTTCTCCTTCACCCCAGTTGTTTGGATTTAAATGGCAATATTTATCATTTCATTCCTGTAGTAGCCATACACACTAGCGAAGACTTTACATCGTTCGTCTTGGGTTGGTGGATGGGCACCATACACACTCACTTTTAACCGCACCGAGAGAAGCATGTTTCTTTAATTGATTGATTAATGTGAACAATTAATCTTACAACTTTTTACTGGTGGAAGGAAGGTTGTCTTTTGCAATCGACACCGGTCGTCCAATACATTACACACGTCACGAGTGATGTGTAGGAGATCTGGGAGTAGCGGCAGCTCTCGCCTACGCAACCTGAAGAGTGCACCTAGTACCGAGGACTTGCTTCCGGTTGTGGCGCGATGTGGTCGCATTAAAAGGAGTAATTTATTGTGATGTTGTCCTGTGACTTGTGGGAAGAAATAAAACTCACATCTAATAGATGGAATTATTCAGATGAATTATGAAGAAGAAATTAATATGTTATTCTTTTTATTCATATGTTCATATGTATAGCCAATATTTTACTTTTTGTTTTGCATTTGTATTCTTCTTATCGTATGTCAATCTTTTTAGATAAAAACATGTTTAAAGTCTGCTATTTTTGATTATAGAAGAAGTTAACGTTAATGGTAAGAAGCTAGTTAACTTAAGATGTAAGTGAAATTAAAATCAAATAATGGGCCCCTTTCCGTTTTTAGATTGTTATCTGAAATTTCAGCCTGTCAGCTGTTTGCATTGTATATCAGTTTTCGAGCATCTATCAAGGAGGGTATAGTATACAGGTGGGCTTATCCAAAAGAGTATGTATTAAGAATATTGATTTTTATCGCTTCTGCCTTTGAATGAAGATTTGAAGAATGTTTTGTGTATTCGTCAAGCTACCAGAAAGCCTGTTAGAGGAAAAGTATTCACCCGTCCTGGCAAAAAGTGACGTTCAAATTTGGTTGTATAAACAATTCTATGAGACCACTTGGTCTACATCCATATCACCTTGTTTAGCCATTTTTTCGAGCATATACTCGAATGCTAGCTTTCAGGCTTAAATAATCTAGGCTGAAAATCGCAGGCTAGTTTTGTGTGTGGTTTTGTATGGAGTGTTTACATTATTTCAGTCTTCAACTTTCAAACTCCATATAAATAAGCTGATTAGAACTGCGAAGAGCCTCAATAATATTTTTCACTTAATATTTAAAAAGCAAAATGTTGCGATATAACCCTTCAATATTAATTAATAATTCGCTATAAAAAATGTGTCTCTGTCCTATCTCGTCACATATTTTTCCCCTGTCTCTAAAGCAACGGAAACATTCTTCGCCCGCTTTGCGCACCCCATCAAGATAACAAAGGCGAGCTTCTTGTCTGATGGCAATAATGCATCCAGCGTCTTCTCACTCCCAAAGCGAGCACCATTAATCTATACTCCTTCATTGTCGCTCATAAATGCAAACTGGGAGGGAGGGGAGAGAGTAGAAATTAATGCACTCACAGGATCACCGGTTTGTCGTACCATAGTGCTGATAAACAACAGCACATACACACGAGCAGGATGACACTGTAGCAAAGACGCAGAACGGTTATAAGAACAGAATCGATTGGCATGTGAGAAAGCTCCATGGTAACGGTGGCCGTATCGCAACGCATCGCCCCTAGCCGGTGCCGGTGTGAGTCAACGTTCGCCTGACTGGCGCTCTCGGATGCATTTACAATGAAGCCATAAGCAGCAGCCATGGAAACGGGGTACCGATTAAATGATCATCTTTATGCACATGCACACGTGGGCATGATCTCGGGGACAAAATGGTGACACACCGGCGCTCCATCCGGACGGGCACTGGCTTCACTTTCCCAAACAACTGTGTCGCTCGCTCGCTCTGAAGATTATCTCGGTGAAATGAATGTGGTAATAAAATGAGCCATTGCAGTTGCTCGTGAGAAGCTTTTGGACAGAAGATCAATGCGATATGCGAGGGGAAGGTTTTTTGAATAAAGATGTTATGAGTTTTCGCCTCGGACAAGCTTCGAATAAATTACGCCAAGCGAGGGCCACATGAACATTCCATCTGCCGGATATTGTTTGGAGGGATATGTGAAGCAATGTTTCTTTGTCGTCGCCCTAGCGGTGAGTGAACTGAAATCAGAACTTTAAACCAGAACGCTCTATCTGATTTATCTTCATGCCGGGGGTTGACTTCCATTTGGCGACGAGCAGTTTTGTGATGATTGAGTTCATAAAATGCTGTCAAAATATTTAACGAAAAAATCAGCTTTTCATTCGTTCACTGCAGCCTGACGGCTGGTGGTGGGAAAGGATAAGTGAAGCAAAATAGAACCACAAACAATGACCAGCAGGCACGTGCATGATGATCGTGTGGATGGTAAAATATTGCACGCTTTTGTTTGCTTCTCCCACAGCACAACAGTGGCTGGGCCGTGTCGGGGGTAATCCTGGGAATGAAATAGCTGCCAGGATCCACACCGTATGACACCGACGTAATAAAACAGCATGTCCTGTGCGATGCCACAAACAGGGTTGATCTTCTGCCTTGAGGGTTGTTTCGCTTCGCCTCTGTAGAATGTGCTACATCTTGTCAACGGGTTATTTTTTTTTGGGACAAAAAGAAGGATTGAATGAAGCAAAAAGTGGAATGAAGTGAATAAGGGAAGGGAGTAGCGGAAAGACGCTTCCTATTTGCCCTCGGGCTCATACTGCTGACTGCTTGATATTATCCTTGTCGGGTGGCCCCCGGAATGGCAAACTTTGATTCGCACGGATTCGAGCACACAGATCACAAACCCGGCACAAGGTGGCCATCCTGTACTAGTCCATCCTTGCGAATCCGAATTTTCTTTTTCACGCTCCATCACAATCCCCTTTTTTCCATCATCGCGCGGTGCAGCTTTTGAGGCGAGCAAAATAAGAACTTTTTTTTGAGTTGATTCTTCCTTCAAAAAATCGATATCGAAAACGGAGCGAGAAAAGAAAGGAAGGAGACGGCAAAATCGGGCATTCGGAAAGATTCAAACTTTGACAACGGAAATTGAGAAATTGCAACCGAACCGAACCCGTGTGGTGGTGGAAGAGTTAACCCGCCGCCGCTGCCACGGATGACAGGAATTACATAATACGATTGCCAACGGGCGAAATGGTTCGCCGAATGCTGCTCCTTATTCCTTCCGACGAGAGTGGCTTGAGCATGTCATGGAATTGGGTTTTTCCTTTTTTTGTTGGGTTCATTTTGCCGACACAGAGAGTAGATGAAATGAATTGACATATTTTGACGGGTTGTTTAGACTTGTTGATAATGATGTTGATTTACCCAGGACCACGACACCGTTGGTTTGTAAATTGGATATGTCGACGGTGTGACGCGGATGGGCCAAGTTGGATCATGTTTATTCGGTGTATTGAATGTGCGATGAAATGTAAACTATATGAGTTAGCATGAAACGTGTTTGAGGGTGTTGTTTTTTGTATATATTGAGCTTGTTTGAATTATTTATAATACTCTTGTAACTGTTGAACAAGCTAAGTAGCAGCTCAACAAGAGCTAAACAAATGCCTCTTGCAACTGATAGCTTGAATCAAAATGTGTGTAATTTGTTCAATAATATCATCATAAGACGTAAAAATGGACAAAAAACTGCTATTGGAGGGTTTGACAATTCTAGTCAGCTTTTTTATGTGGGGTTTGACAGTTTAATTTTTAAGTTTAATTTTTACTTTTGTCCATATGAAATTGTTTGATCATTTTTTAAATAATTTTTAGAATCGGCAATGACTGTCAGCTTTAATGAACTGTATCAAAAATATTATAATTGAAACAAAAATTGTATTCTAACTGAGGTAGGTAACTGGTTCTATTTGCTGTTCTACTGAGGCTGTAAAAAACTGTAAAAGAGGGGTTTGTAAACAGCAGCTCAATCTGCTACATATACACAATAGGATGTCCTTTGCAAATATCATCGTTCATTTATATTTGTTTAAAGATTTAAAACGATTTTCCTAACATTTAGGCGTTCTTTTCCAACAAACATTATTCGTTTCGAAATAAAATTCTTTCATCGCAAATTCCTATGGTTAATGGCAACCAACGATTAAAAATTGATTTATCCTGCGGCAATCTTCCCGTAAAAGGGCTTTGAGCTCTCCATTCGATTGTGTTTACCGCATCATGGTCAATCCGCGAACTTAACGAGATGCACTTGCTCGGCAGTCGCAGTTCGCGGTAAGCCCGCTAAAGCCTCCCGTCTTAACTGCCGCACGTCACTGATCGCTGATGGATGACTGAATCAATCGCGGCAGTCGAATCGAAGATCAATATTTGTGTAATTGCCAACACAAGCGTCGGGGATCTTACACTGTTTTGCTTCGTACCTGCTGCTCACGATTGTTGCAATTGTGAGTGGTGCGATTGTGTGGTGCATTTGCATATGAATCATATTCGAGTGCGTTTGTTTGTGCCCTTTGCGCAGAGATTGATCGTACCGAAGCGAGCAAACGCTTTCGTAATGTTGCAGCGGCAGCAGATGCCGCTGGTCCCGTACACTCCTACTGCCTGCACGCTCTTAAGCCGGTGAGTCCTCCTGGGGTACATCGCGAGGGCAGTGAACACTCAGAACCGAGAGAAGATAGGAAGCGTCCGCGTCCATACAGCACCGACCAATGTCGACGGATGCTGCTGCTGCTGCTCTGAAATCATAATATTTACACTGATTTCAAATGCATAATTTTATTTACATTTCCTGGAGAGGAGATAAAATTATTATTACCGTTTCGCTGTGTCTTTGTGCGCGCGCGTCCCTGTAACGGCGGTATACTACTGCATGACAGGCTGGAGGCGCAGAGTGCCGGAACCGAGACCTGCGAGTCGGCTAACGCGTTTTCCGTCTGTTTTTCCCCCCTTGTGTGTGTGTGTTGTCGAGTGCGGGAGAAGATGAGATTCGTCTCGGTATGTTTGCCACGCTGTGCATATTTGTCGCTGCACAAGTGGAAAAACGGCGGAGCAAAAATGTAAGGAAAAGAGTATGGAGGTATGCACTACGCTGATATAGCAATGGGGGATTTTTTTTACCGACCGTCAGTGAAGCGCTAGACAACAGTGAATATGTGAAAATTAAACAAATTAACCCCTTACTGTGTGTGTGCTGGGTGCGCTGCAATCGTACGTCAATTTGTGAAGGAGAGCAACATTCGCTTGCATTCGCAAATGTTTTTACGTTTTCTCTCGTGATGTAGAAGAGCTTTCTTAATTAAATGGCGTAACTGGTGTGTAACAGAATTCGCCTGTAAATTGTATTAATTCCATTTGTGCAATAAGCATATTTCATGCAGCTTCTACAGGACACAAACTTTGATGCATGACTTTCTGTGTAAATGCTTGAAATAAATAAGAAATGTGTGACGTACATTGAAGCCATTTTCTGTACACGTTGCCTGAAGAAGCCGCCCGGTCGGGTGCTTAGGCGTGTCTGCCCTGTAGGGAAGGGAAGATTTTTATGACTGCACTCCAAACCAAAGTAAGCGGGAAAAGTTTTTTGAATGAAAAATGGTTGTTCGTAAACTTTTGTTCTTGCAGACGCACTTTGGTCTTTCACCTTATGGCTGTTTGCTTTGGCTGTAAGTTATTATGTGCCTTTTGTGCCTCCCGGGGTGGGTGATGGCGCGAAACTCTGGGGGCTTAGGGGAGAATTGTTTTGTGGTTGCTGGAGGAAATCATTTTTATATCATTTAATACCAAGAGATATATTTTATGAACAGGATTTTGTTAATGTGAGTTATGTCTTTAGCTCATCTGTTACAGCTCGGAGAGTGTGTGTGTACTTTGGACAGTTATGTCTTATTTCATAAGATGGCGATAAACACGCACTAAAGCTTAATGACATCGGCATGAGTCTTTAGCAAGCATAAAGCTCCTTTCAAACTGTATTAAAAGCAAAACATAACAGCATGAAAAACGTTACGATGTGTTGTAATTCAGCTCATGGCCATCCACCACGATCACCAGCGCAGTCAACCGACGAGAGCCGACAAATATAAATCAAAAAGCTTGACTATAGCTGCTCGATCACCAAGAGCACTACTGCCGGATGCTGCTGCCGGTCGTCCAACGAGCTAAAACTATTGAAATGCTTAATATGCTAGTTAGCAAATAGTGTGCGCCCGCCTCGCAAACACCAAGCTCGTCCAGGCTGTGCCTGCCCAGCGTAGCGCAGCATAAAACGACCAGATCCATATTTGAATGCTTCGATCCGGCAGCAGAGGACCGTGCTGGCGAAGAATAGCGTAAGCATTAGCGAGAGTGGAGTGAATTATGGTCCGATTGTGTGTGCGTGTGTGCCGTGCGCACACGGGCCAAATGAGTGAGTGCCACCGATCGCCACGGACCCGAGGCATGTTGGGAGACCGTGGTGCCGGTCGAAAAACATTAGCAATGGTTGTAATATTTGCATGGAATTTAATTACACTAATGGAGTTTTCTTTTGTTATTCGGTTGGTTGGTTGAGCCGACTTACGGAATCGGCTTCTCCATCGCTGTTTGCAAGATTCCTTTTTTGGAAATGTGTTCTCCCCGGAGAGTACACTCTGATGGCGGGGGAGGTACTACACTGGTTGGCTTTTATGCTTCCGGAACGTGCGATTAAGCGCGCAATGCCTCTTTTTATTAATTACATTTATTGGAATCAATTCCGTTGCCTGGACGACGACATCTTCTGGCACCGACGGACGTAGTGAACCCATTGGGATGATTGTTATTTACACGTCGCGGGAAGACGGTGTAATGCGAGTAATGGTAATTAGAATGGCAGTAACTTGGAAGGTACTTTCTGTCCCTTTTGCACAGGTAAAAGGTAAGACATGTATACTGGTTGTATACCTTTTGGAGATAGGGGAGTGTGTTGGAAGTTGTGTCTTGAATGTTATTAATTATTTAAGGGTGCTTGAATATAACTTTAATGAGTGCCTATATGACATTTCCATCTTTATGACATCAATAGCTGTGATTTCTAATTAGTTATCTATGATCAATACCGCCTCAGTTGCTCGAGATGCTTAGCTTAAGAATTATTATGAAAAGGTCGAAATCCTACGAGTTGATCATAACATAATGTTAAAAATCCCTTAGCATCTTCGGACCATAATGATTATCTGATTGAAGTCATCAGTTTTTTTAGTTGGCATTATTTGGACTTTACATACATAGGGCGAGGCGATCAAATTGAGCTGATTGGAGATTTTACATATTATTAACCAAACATTTTAAGCTCTTTTTGTTCTCTCGCGGAATTAGACTTCAGTTCCGGACAGGAAGTTCCAAGTACTGAGTAAATTTCCAACAAAAGCTTTCCAACCAAATACCAGAAAGTATATGCTGTGCATGTTTAAATGTGGAAGTTGGGTTCCTTTTGATGATCATGGCGTCATGGTGTTTTAATAAAGAGCGGTGTGACATTTAGAATTTATACAGCAGAATACAGTATTAATGTATTGTTAGAAATATCTGATTACCTTCTTATATTACTCAAACATTCTTTTAGAATAGAGTTGTCCAAACTACGGCCCGCGATGACTTTGTAAAGGTTAAAATAAACAGTTAATTACTGTAACTATTTTTATGAAAACTGTTGCTTTTTGGAGACTTAAACCAAGTCCCAATAATCGAAAGCTATTGAAGTTTTGTATATTCTGTTGGTGTAAATGAAGATTTAAAGATCGCACTAGCTAAAGGAAACGGAAAATGGCCCTCATTGCCGTTATATGCGAAGCTATGCGTTTGTAATTGGGCTAGAGACTTCTTACAAACCACCGAATTGAGATACTCAAAATTCCATGCAATTATTTTATTTAAATTGCTATCAGTTAAACTCTTAAAATGTCTTACTTGTTATAATAGTTCCACAGGCAAATATTTGTTAAAAAAGCTCTCGCCTAGATCCCGTTCACCAATCATCGTAAATCGCAAATCAAACAACAACTCACTGAACTGAGTACTCATTAATGAATACAAATTGATACGATTTGAGCGGTTCAAAAAATAATCAAAAAATCCCATGTAAACCATAATCAAAACATTGCAAAACATGCATTTGCTATAACGCTGTCCGATTGTGTGTGTGTAAACCCATTAGCGAAGCGAACGCTGGGCTTAACAACCTGACGTCGACACTATCGCCGATCAGCCAACACCTTGCACACCCGGCTTCATCACCTGTCGTATGATGAAAGATACAGTTGACACTATCGGCGATGGATCTGATTGAATCAATCGTGTTGGTAGCGAGAGTTGAGGTCCGGTCTCGATCTGTTATGTTTACATATTGCTACAAATTAAGTACATACTCGGAGCTGATGAAGGTTGTTTGGGGGAGAAGGATTTTTGCGGTTTGTGGTGATTTTTGCAGAGTCAACACATCAAATATGGCGTGTTGAACGGGACTGCCGTTTTGTCGAAATCTGTTCCCTACTTGCGGACGCGTCTGCGCGAACACAGATAATCCGCTTGTCAGATGTGCGGTTTAGATAGCTTCAATCGCCGTTGGCATAATTGTTTGAACCATCAGTTACTTTATTTTTGGATATTTATCGGGAATTGGTCTCTTAGTACAGTTGTCAACTCGTACGACTTAACAACATGCCCGTCATGGGTTCGATCCCCAAACAGACCGTGCCGCCATACGTAGGATTGACTATCCTGCTATGGGGGAAATCAATTAGTCACTGAAAGCCAATGCCCACTAGTGGTACAGGCAGGCCTTGACCGACAACGATTGTTGAGCCAAAGAAGAAGATTTATCGGGATACGTTTATCGATTTGCCTCATTTTAATGTGTTGTACCCAGGCTTTAGGGGTTACAGTGTTTGTTTAATAATTCTTCTGTTGAAATTCAAATGAGTTGGAATGATTTTTGAAATAAAAACAAAAAAACAAATAGGCAATTACGTCGAAGGGGAATATGATCCACACCAATCTGTCAGTGCTCGACATAAAATCCACTATTTATAGCACTTCCTCCAGCCTTCCTCTCTCTCTCTTTCTTTCTTTGGCATGTCGTGTAAATAATATTTCATCTGGAAAGTAAATACTGACCCCGAGCGACACTCACTCGCCCAATCTCGCCGCGACCACGTCCGAATCATCCCTCCCATCCACCGGAAACTGGCGTGCAGTCAAGTGTCTTATGATGTGTGTCACCCACACCCGCCCACACCGGCTCGAACCCGTCAGATGATGAGGAAATAATTTGAATGGACAGCCGAACGGAAAGCTAGAAACAAAGCGAGTAAACTCCCATGGAGAGAGAGACGATCGTCCATATAGTAACTACGGGCGACCGCCCGTTGCCTGTTTCAACGTTGTCTGGTCTTTGGCGTCGGCGGTCGCCACCATCGATGCCACCAATTATTATGCTACACTGCTAAGCACATTCCCAGGCCGACAGCACGTGCCATACATGACCCTGGCCAGTTGCTACCCACACACAAACACACACCCGATATGTGCAGCAGAAGAAACGTTTGCCACCGGGAAAATGATGAGCGCCCGGGTCCCAAAGGGAACCCTCTACGGTGGGCTGTTGTTTACATCTTATTACACTTTTGTTCCATATTTATGTGCCACAATCCACGGTCGGCCCTTTTGCTGCGGTCCCGGGATGCTTTTGTAAGCATCTCTATCGTCTATGTATCGTTTAAAATGTTGCTCTTTCTTCTGCTTGTCCGCTCTTCTTTCAACTCTTTCAACTGCAACACCGTGCATTGTGCCTGCTCCCTGGTTCCCTGGTGGAGGAGAAAGGTGTGGCAGTGATGTTTAGGTTTTTATTTTTGTGGTTTTGGTATTTTTTTCTTCTTCTGCCACGTACGGCGGTGGGGCTGGTTGAGTGAAGCAAATGGTCATTAAGCGAAGGGAAGGGATGAGAGCCATAATATTTCCGTTTTACCTAGCGACCGCGGCAAAGATGAAGCGCTATTGAGCCGGGGCGTGAATGGTACACCGCTGACCTATTCAATGGGCAGCGCGACATGATACGATATTTATGAGATCAGTTAAAAGTGTTAAAAGGAGTGTTTTTAAGACTCGTTTAATATTTATGGCATGAGTAATGTGTGTGTGCGGTGGAGAGCTATTTCAGAACCAACTTGACATACCGCTAGATGTGGAGAGAGAATATTAGATAGATGTAGCATAAATGAAGATTTTTTACAAGATTACAAGAAAAATTTCCAATTTGCATAAAGTAAGTAAACCTAATCGCATATAAATACCTAAAATAAGGACCAGAAATGCGATTGTTCTCCAAAACTGTGGGCAATTAAAAGTTGTAAGAACTCATGTAACTACTTGAAGAATCGTTCCTCATCCTTCCCACACGCCTGCGTTACATGACTTTGAAACATAAATTAAATAAAAAAAACATGAACCGTACCCATTTATCTCATAAGCGGGCACACTCATTTGCCTAATAGAATGTTTGGAACCAATCCTTATTTTTCTTCGCTCGTGGATGCACACTGCACCATTATGTCGGTGTGTGTATGTAGGGCTGATGTAAACTATCAGCCCACCTTCTCATGTAAGTCATTTACGTTCTACCCATAAATACGCCACACACACACGTACGGTTTATGGAGAAGGAACACGCGTGATTGAAGAGCGACCGGGTTGTGTCTTTTTGGGTGAGTGGCTCTTATGTTTTCGGTTCGGTTCGCGTGCCAACCGTATGTTTCGGTCGTAGTCAACATAAAGTACTTTTTTCCCTCGGCGCCTAATTGCTATCACATGTAAGCTGGATGACCCTGCGGGGTAACACGTGACGGAGAAATCGGTCGCGGGTCATTTGTGTATTAAGATATCAAAGAGAAGGAAGAAGGCACCAAACCCATCTCGTACGGAAGGTCTCTCCTACTCGTAGTGGCTTTAAGCGGCTTAGTGGAGTGATTTTTTCTTCCTCCCAGTCCATGCTCGAGGCATCTCACAGCCGCCTCAACTGTCGGTCGCTGTGTGTGGCGTGTTAATGCTGCGGGATGATTTATCAAAACCTCACGAAAATTTCGAAAAACACAGCGCGAAAGGTAAGAGAGCCAGCCCCCGGCTTCTGCTATATAGACTGCTGCAGGCCGGTTGCCGGTCGATGAAGACGTCAGACGAACCATGAATAATAACTGACTGCACTTTCCCACTGTTTTGTTCGGTGTTGCCCTCGGGTGGTGGTTACGATACGATGACACACGCCGGGAAGCGGCGGGTGGCTGTAGATAAGGCTGGAGAGAAAACTTCCCCTTTCCCTTTCGCGGTGATGCGTACATATGCTTCCCGAGTGTGGTGTGTCTGGTTTGTATTTCTGTTTTCCGACGATTCCGTTCGCTTCCGCAGTTCTTGGTGGATTTATTTTCTTCGCTCCACCACTCCAGACACACAGGGATTACTAATGACTGTGAAAGGATTTTTGGAGAAGTGATGCACCGGGCGTCTATGGGTGAATGCATGCAACTCGTTGTCTGCCCCGGGGAAGGTAATATGAGCTGTGTATCGCAAAGGGACCGCATGTTTGCCGTTTCGGTGGCTTAGAGTAGACAATATTTCGTTTTAAAAATGGAAAACATACCAGCAAGGCCCGACTCAATGTGTGAGCGTATTATGTAGAGAAGATGCTAGACTCTACCACTCACGGATACACGGTCTAGCTCCGTATGCGCCGGACAATGGTCGGAACGAAGGATGACCGATCGGCGGTTCATCAGTTTGTCGCCGCAAACGAACCGTACCGAATTGCGTTTGGATCTGCCTTTTTAGGTCCTGTCGGTTTGCTTAGCCCCGGCAGACAGCTACGGTTTCCCACGGGGCGAACAAGTTAATTTAATATTTGATTCAATAAATGGACCGCCGGCCGGCCATCATGCTGGTAACCAGCGCAACTCCAGCAAACCCGAAGGCGCAGGAAATTAATGACGTAAATACGGCCCTACGCAGTTGTGCGAGGAGTTACCGATGCGGCATGGGATGGTGTTTTCTGTGCGGTAAAGCATAATTTCCATTTGTCATAAAAAATCAACGACATATTTACACGTCGTTTTAAGCCGATATCGGGTTGTGTGTACCGGTTGTGGTACCGGATGGATGTCAGCAGCAGCAGCAGCAAACGATGGCGCGGTTTCGGGCACTTGAAACGAACTGTTACTAATGTGGGTTCGGTGCGCTGCTCGGATGAAAAGCCTTCAGGGCAAATGGTGGGGACTCGTTAAAGCATTGCTTCGCGTCGTCCCGCGTCGCCAACAAAATGAAAGGAGCAACCGTATTTAAGTAACGTTTTTACGATTGCTGCTATAAAACACTTTTATGATCGGTGTATTTTTTGTTGTTGTATCATATTTTTATTGAGAGCTCGACGAAAATTTATTGTAGTTTGCTCGTAGGGGCTCACTTAAGCTTTTGGTTAGTACCCGTCGGTATGACCAATCGGTAACTAGGAATGATAATTTATTTAAATTCACAGCGCCCATTGATCGTTGTTCTTTGTTTGGGTGTGAAGAAATTCCGAAAAACACCCAAGCAATTGTCAACAGCAACAATATACACACTTTTTATTGTGTTGACCATTGAGCATTCAAGTAATTTCAGCTTAAGTGGTAATTAAAGACTTTTGTGCGATTTATGTCAAAGGTTGATATTTGAATTGTATCACGTTGTTGAGCATTAAACGTGTTATATAGCAAAGAAACGAAACACAAACACATTTTCAGTAAAACCTTCAGACAGTTTTAGCGTAGGAATTGATTTCCAGAATTGCAGTGATGCATGTTTTTAATTATACAAGGGTTTTTTTACTTGATTTCACAAGCGTAGCAATGCTCAACGCAACCTGAGCATTTGGCAGGAGAACGTCATCACGCTTAAGACAACCTTCACCTTCAATATCTCAAGTACGGTACACAATATCACAATTCCAATTTGCATATTCAATCAAGTATCCAACTACAGGTGTATAAACGACAGCATGAAAATGTGGATGTTGACAAGTTTTTAGGAGATTTTAGAGAACAAGTCCAAAATACTTTTCCATTTAATTTCACAGTTCAAATCTTAATTGTTAGCTATTAACACTTTATTTAATTATTATTTAAATTTTTTGGGTGTTTGTTTTACTTTGAAAATGTTTATGAGCGCTGGTTAAATGATAGTATCAAGCCGCAACATTTTTTGTGATATTGTGTACTGTGTTTGCGAATTCAAGTGCGAAGGTTGCCTTAAGCGTGATGACGTTCTGTAAACAACTGATGCGCTTGTCCTTTCAAATGCTGCGGTTGCGTTAAACGTTGCTACGCTTGCGAAATCAATCAAAAAACCCTGTATCTTTTTATTTGTATCGAAGTTTTGAAATTTATTAGGAAAAGTATTTGTTCTTCAGTAAGATCCTACTTGATGTAACAAAATTAATAAATAGGCAATTATGTCTGTGCATGTCAAATGCTTAAGATTGCATAGATGTGCCATAGATTTGTTTCAAATTGAATTATTTGAGATTTTTTCAGCAGAATTGAAATTTCCTCTCTGTGACAATGGTGATACTTACCAATTATTTGTAATTTTATATAACTAATTCACAGTGTAAGTTAATCCTTGTTGCGGCACGATGTCCTTGATGAGAATTAAACCTCTTATGGCCCTGGTAATTTACATTAGCGAATGTAATTACCTGGGGGTTGTAGTTAAGCTATTTGATGTTTATTTATTTGAATTTGAAGGGCCGTTTGTGGCCATTTTTCGTTTATTAAATGTCAATTTAACCAAGGACTTATGTATAACAGAGACTTCAGGAGACCCTAGGAAACTTCCTGAATTCACATATTGCCTTATGATTGTGTTCGCATCATGCGTACTTTTAGCTTATGTCTACAGAAGCTCTTTTGACCCTTTCGGATCCTTGGAACTCTATACCCACAAGTGATGGAAAACTTGTGGAAAACGTCAATTCCATACAATTTGGACAGGCGTTCGATAGGTTCACTACTGAAGATTAGCTACTGTAGCAAGACGACCAAAAAGTTGTTGTAAGGAATTTGGATTTCCTTGCAACACAGCGTTAATCACAATATTCTTCGACCATTCGACGTTTATCAATTAACGTAATGTGGTTCTCCGCAAGCACGCCATTTAATCAAACCCGTTACCATGAAATTGGTGCTTTAAGCCAAAGCCACCTGATAGGAAAACGGCGACCACGGCTGGCTACACTTAACACCCGCGACCTGTTGTGGTTGTAGTTGTTGTAGCAGTGGTGTCCGCAGGTGAGAGAAAAAAGAGATTAAGCCACGCGGGGTAACATTTCCATTAATTATGCTCGCTTTTCCCTCGGTACCGATTATCGGGAGACCCGTGCTACACCTGTGCGCCACCGCAACGGCTATTCGGTGCGATACCATTGAAAGCTAAAGATTAGCGAATATAGGATTCGTTTTATTTATTTTGAGCTGGTGTTTGCCTCCAGCCTGAGCAGTGAAGACGGTTAAACGAAACGAAAGGTGGAGCAAAATTTATCGAAATGCCTTCAAATCACACCTTTGCACGCTATCGCGCACGAGAGCGCCACCACGGCTAAAAAAGATATATTATGCTGAAACGAACGGAAGTCATGGTTTTGGGGTGTGAATGGGGAAAAGAGTGATTGGGGTTTTTGGGAGGGCGGAGAGAGTACGAGAAGCAACTTATGGAAGTTTCCAAACGATGTTAGAGTTGTTGGAACTGCTCGAGAAGACGGTGGAAAAAAATGGAAGCAAAAAGCATAAATTTGCTCACGATTCCAATTTATTCCATCGTCCCACGGGGCAAGTGTGTGTGTGTGTGTGACTGTGTGCGAGACTGTGATATGTTGCCCAGGCCTGGGAGGCCATGTTTGATGTGTATATCTCCGCACCAACCCCGCCATGGTACCAGCTCCAAATTGTGCACCGATGGGGACACCAACGATAAGCGGGCGCCATGTTTCGGGGGTTTTCTCCCGTTACAGTATCGCACGGGATCGATTATGCTTTATTTGATTTGTCCCTTATTACAGCGTGTGGTGGCGTTGCGCGTAGAAGGCCCCGGGCATGGAATTTCGAATCGATTTCTGTTTTGCCCGGGCCTCCGCATTGCTGATAGCTTGCGCCTCACTCACCATCAAATTTTTGTGGCCTTGGTAATCGCATTCGGAACCGGTGGTTTTACCTTTTCTTGAGCATTCCAACGCAGCAGCGTCGGGTGTGCTTGTGGGTCCATATTTTGCTCCCCCCTTGCTGTTTTCGGTATTCGACATTTGTCGCGTGATTTACCTGCCAGGATATAGGCGAAAGGAAGGAGCAATAACCAAAAAACGACGAGTCGAAAAAAGTGTAATCAACTGAACACGACCACACCATCCTAAAAGTGTACCACACCCCCAAGACGTGAGCCGAGCCTCAACTGGTGAGGGGTGAGAGAGTGAAAAGGGTCTCGTTGGGCCTTTCCTCCCCTCCTCCCCCACTCACACTTTGTCTTCTTTGTTACGCCGATAGCGTTTTGACCCGCCATCATTCAGCAACGGTCAACATTGGGCTTTTTTGATAGGCTCCCGCGCGCAATTTACATGCAACGTCAATTTATTTCCATTTGATCATTTTTTTTTCTCTCCCTCTCCTTTCCCTTTCCGCCTTCTTCTTTATTCCTCTTATACCCGGTCAATTCTTGACTGGGGAGACACAAAAACAAACCACTACTGCCATGAATTATGATTACTTTCCATACCGTGTGTGGTGCAGCACGACGATCGCACTCAGCCAGGCCAAGCCTCGGTTGCATCGAATGCGGTTCATTCTACGCGGGTCGGGGTGTTTTTATTCCTTCCTTCTTTCAATAGTTACTGCTGCTCGATTTATGTAATTTTAATTTCTTTGATTGATGCTCACGATTTCAATTGGGTCGATCGGGGAGCGGATTGTCCCGGGCCGGGGGAGATCGATTTAAATCAGCGCTGCATGTTGCAGTCGATAGTATGGAGTGCTGTGCGGTACGGTATGGGGGCACGATTGGGCTATAAATGATCGTGGAGTAATTTATCGGAAAACGATTGGCCTATCTTATGGTGGGGATCGGGTTGAGGGGTCGCTTGGATCGTTCCTATCGGGTTTAATTATCAACATCAACGGGTTTGATGTTAGAACATTGGGCGCCGTTACGGTCTGGTTCTGGTTTGCTTGTGTTTGTAGTCTTTGGACGTTTGGTACCATTCCTTTTTTTCGATTGTGTTTTTTTTTTAAATTTTCAGTTTGTTCCATGTTTGTTAAGTCTAATTTGCTTATTTATTCCCTTTTTTATGGTTTTTTACTGTTTAAAATACTAAATTACTTTAGAAATAACAATAATTTGATCAAATATTTCGTTTATTTATTCACATCTTCTCGTGTTCGTGTTATTTTTCTGTTTTCAACATATTTTGTATAAAATAATGTATAACATATCTATATTTAGCAAATATATCTGTATTAATCTTAAATATCTGTTTAAAAATATTTTATCGATAGAGAAGTGCCTACTCTGAAATACGTTTGTAAAGATAAATGCAAATTTGTCTACGGCTTTTACTATGATTTATATATTTCTTGTTGCATTATTATAAATGGTTTAATGGTTAAATATACAAAATACTCAAAACACGAGGGTGTGTCTAATTTGATAGAAATTGTGATTAACATAGCAAAACTATTACATTAAAATTCATCCTACAAAACTGTCGAGCAACCTAAACAAATACAGTATGTCACTCATTTTACATGTTTTACATACGCTCCAAACAGGGTTGGAAAACAACATCGGCGCGCACGAAACACCTGCCTATTTGATTTCCCATTCAAATGGTCTGTTTTCCGGGCGCAAATACATCACCAGAAACGTTCGTAAGGGAAAAATGAGCCCCCCAGCGCCGAAAAAAAAGAAAATTATACACCTTTTAACTTTTACGGCCGTGTGTCACGAAAGTCCCGGGAGGAAATGTGATGTAGTCAACACCAAAAAAGTAACAAAAAACGGGCACACACACACACGCTTTGAGGAACATATTTTCGGCGGTTCCCCCAAACTGTGCTGTCCGAAAGCTTCCGGCAAGGACAGTGTGGAGAAAAAGTTTATCCTCCTCCGTGTTCCGTGAGCGCGCGCGCCTCTGCCGTACACAATATTTGCGATAGAATGTGACGCTGGACGGGGGTCTGTAAAGGCGTGTAAACAACTAAACAAAAGGTAGCGTATAAATGGAAATGCTTCCGAGGCACATGATGTGATTTGTGTGTGTGTGTGTGTTGCTTTCTTCTTGCCTTGGCATTGCAGGAAGTTTTTCCCAGTCTTTTGGTCCTCTGCCACGGAACAGCGCCACACGTTCGCTTTGTACCTTATATTTACTAACTTTTCGATGTCATACCCGTCATCCAGAGCGAATTGGGAGCGTTAGGCAATGCTTTACTGGTATCTTAAGCTACCGAAAAACGAATAAACAGCGCACAAGCATGATTGCGCTTTCTTTGCACACTGTTTTGTTTCCATTTGCGTCTCCGCCACTAACCCATAAAGGTACTGCAAACAAAACAAAGAACCGACCGACACCGGCCCAACGCCCTGCGAAGAAAGTTTCGCACTTCATCGTGTGCCCTTTGGCGTGCGAGCCGGTGCGTGCGTGCGTGCGTGTATGCGCCCAGGCAAGAGCCACATGAGCGGGGTTAACCCGAGGGGGGCGGCCTTCTGTCCCAATACGCTCAACTTTTGCACACAAAATTGAGAAATAAAATATGAAAATTTAATTTATGCTTTCAATATGAACCGTTCGCCCTCCCGGGTATACCCCCAGTGGGGTTTTCGTCGTGGTGTGTGGAGTAAGGGGACTGAAAACAAAAGCGATCAAGCGAATGTTTCCTTTTCCGTGACCCTGAGGACAGAAGCGAGGAGGAGCAGCTGTGAGCATACAGTAGCGCCAGAAGAAACGCCGAGCGCTTTAGTCCTTCCAACGGGGCTGGCTGGTAACTGTTCCGATTACTCCGGGGAGCCATTGGCAAAGGTGTTCCAAAAGTATGCGGAATTATATTTTATGGTCGGTTAGTAGCGCGCTTACTGCTGCTACTTGCTGTGTATGTGCATAAAAACGGGCGCACAGGAGCGACAGAAGGCGGACGAATGAAAAACAAGCAGCTGATAGTGAGCCATAAAGTGAGCGCGCGTAGATTTTATGGGCTTTGCCATGTGTTTACCTTTGTGGGGTGGTGGTGGCGGTGGTGGGGGATTTGTTTTTGGGAGGAGGATGAGCTTTGGCGGAATGGTATTTTTATCGGCGTACTGGTAGGGAGCATGAAACGGCGTACTGGTACGGTGGCAGAAGTATTGTTTTCTCCCTCACGTGGGTCGGTGGGTCACTGGAGAGTGTTTTATTGTTTCACATTTTTACGATCACCGAGTGGTGTTGTAGGTTGTGGTAGTGGTCGTTGCGATATGGGAAGGACAGAAATGAATATTTCAATTCATTCACTTCACTTCAACCTTGCCAAGATGGATAGGATTCTGGTTTAGGGAATTGGTCAACATGGTATGGTGACCAATTGGAAATGGGAAATCTTTTGAAACATTCTAAGCTTTTGTACGGTGAGCTAAAGATAGTAGGTTGCGAGTTATTTATTGCTTTTTTTATATTTTCAACTGATCTATGTGTTTTATGTTTAGAATTCAAAAGGAGTAAATCTTTTTTTTATTTTTTGAATAAGAAACATAATTAAATAGTAATTATTGTTTTTATTTATTTAAGGATGTAATAAGGATATGTGTATACAGTGTTGCATAATGTCACTGTCAATGTCATGAAAAAATCTGTCATGTCGGCATGTCATGTCAGCGTCACGTACTCAATTGTGATGATCAGAGGTGATATTCAAAACGATTGGTGTGATCAATACATGCTTCGTGACTTTTTTGTGAACATCGTTTGGTCAGTCACTTTGTCATGACTTTTTTTTACTATGATCAGTCCTGCAAAAAGTCACTGACATAGTCATGACAAATTTGAACGAAATTTTGAAATTTGACGACTGAAAAAAACCATGTCAGCATTATGAGCTCTACTGTGATGATCAGAGGTGAGACTCAAATAGTTGGTGCGACCATCACATGTTTTGTGACATTTTGTGCAACCAACTCTTGGTCAGCCACTTGGTCGCGGCATTTTTAGTCGGTGATCATCACGATAGTCATGGGAGATGTGTGGGGCGTGCGAGTGCAACACGAGTCGTGACCAAATGAGTGACCAAGAGTTGGATACGATACATCTGGAAAATCTGTATTTATTAGCAGAGCTTTCGGTGTTTCCACGATCATTTTGGTCCTCGCCCCAATTATCTACTATCCGAGGTTGTCTGCCGTCTGCTCTATTCTTTTGTAGACTTTAGCTACATAGGAGACCCGCAGATCAATGATATTTACATCAGCTACGTATGCCAGGATCTGGGCTGACTTCTAGAAGATTCTAGTCGACTTCTAGAAGTCGAACCCCTTGATGTCTCGAATGACACTGTATAATGTGCATTTATGTCAAATCTCATTTCCACCGTCTTAACATTTCATAACACACACACATCCACACCCTGCAAAAAGTCTCTCATGCAAATAAATCGCTCCACAGCACCCGTTATGCTTCAGTAGCAGTTCCAGAACATAAGAGAAGGCGCGTAGGAAGCCGATCGTCTGCCATGTGTAAACAACTAAATGTAGTCGTGCGAGCTCGAGCGATCAAGGAAAGCGGGCGCGCGCATTTCGCTTGCTGATAGTAAATTACAGTTTCCAGTCAAGCAAAACGACCATGTTTGATGAGTTTTGCAATGTCATTGACCTACCACTATATCGGACCACTTTATGCGTGCAATCATAATGTTCGAGCATAAAGACAAACACCCAGTGGAAAGAACTTTACGCATGAATAAATGTAGCCGCTTCTCGTGTGAAGCTCATAAGCCCACATGATCACACTGAATGTCCTCGCCTACATCTACGATTTATCATAATTTGTAACCACTCATCCAATCTCGCACAAACACTCTATTCCGAAAGTCTCTCCGGAAATAGCACAGTTTAATACGTTTAAAACGAAACACAATGGTGAAGGTAGGGGAGGGGGGGCAGGCAAAAGAAACGTGGCACAAAACCATTATCCTTATCGAGGTAATGAGGGTTTTGCTGAATGGCTCACAGATTCACATTAACTGCCCAAACTTTGTGCCATTTCTGGTTGGCTTCTGACTCGTGTGCGGCGGGTGATCAGCGTCAACAAGAAGGGAGTGTTGTGCGTATGTGAGCGAACGAAAGAGAGAAAAAAGGGCTAAACAGTGAAGAGAGAGAGGGGGAGGGCCCATCGGGTAAAAGGGCAAGAGTTCAAACCATTAAAAACTTTGCCTGTCACGCTTCGGTAAAAGATTTCTTTTTCTCCTACTGCTCCCGGTGAGCTGCAGGAGGGGAAAAATGGATGAAAAAGTTTACCCAAAACCGTTCCTCTCCATCACAGTGGTGGCGGTGAGCGGGCTGAGTGTGAAACTGTTGTTCCGAGTTTGCATTTGTATGTAGATTCGGGGCAATGCAGCGATAAAACAATCATTAGCACAAGTTTTAACGATATCCATCATACATCAATTTATTATTTTATTGTACGTACGAAGCATTGTGCGTTGTGCCCTAACCTGTTTGGCTGGTTTGGCTTGTTTGGAGGTGTTCCCTCACAAAGCGTATCCTCTGCCAGGATAAATTCAATGTAAAGTTTTTGAAAGTGAAACAAAATTCAATTTCAAGCTGTTTTTATTCAACCAAAAGCTGGAAATACTATGCTTGAGAAACAAAAAAAAAGGAGAGGAGTTTGGAAACGATGGGACTTACCGAAAGGGTATATACGGCACTGGTGGTTGAAAAACATTTTACAGGTTGCAAAAGGCGTTTTCGTGGTTCTAGTGAGGTTCGAATGAGCAGTCAAAGTAATCACAATGAATTGTCACATCTGATAGTCGCTAGGCATAAGATGACAGATATGTTTATTGTTATGTTTTACAGCTCCAAAATTCTTTTAAAATATTTACAGTCAGCTAAGAGAGAGAGTTTCAAATTAGAAAGGATGAAAATAAATGAAAAGTTCATACAAAAACTAGAAAGAGGTAGAACATTCAACCTTGACTATTGCTATAGCTATGTGACTGTCAAACATTTTTAAATAAGAGGGATTTCTCAAATTGGAGAGGTATCAGATAAGAAAGAGTTTACTGTATTGAGTATTTGTTCATAAAGTCAAATAAAGCTAAAGAATTGGCGCAATTTCTTCGCAAAACGTAGCCCAACTAATGATTCATGAGATTAATACGCCGAACTTTCAAATGAAATTTCAACGAATTATTCAATTTCAATTTGTAGTTTAAAGTGGTTAACAATGTGGTGGTTGTTGTCAATACAAGTGAACCACCTATTATTGATTTTTAAGTTCGATAAGACTGGCTATGCTATGCTTTAAGTTTGAGATTATATAATTTATTATTGCAAATGCTGCCTTACCAAAATACCATTCTAGTTTTAGGGTTCTTGGTTATAATTATAACACAAATACCATTTATTTATTAAACAACAAATCTTCTGCATTTCTCAGAATTCCATAAAATCATCAAAATGTAAAACATATCTTGAATAACATACCTTATTATACCTCATTTCTCTAGTGAATTCTGTTAATCTCCTGCTGAAATCTAGTTTATGATACTGCATTCATCCCCTCTAGTGGCCGTTAACGGTTTGACCCAGTTCCGGAATGTCCAAAACGGCGCTAGACAGTCCCATCCTATCCCATCATCCAGCAAAGGTCGTTGGCGTGGAAGTTCATTTCGCTGCGATAAAATAACTTTCGATGTCCACGATGGTTCTCTGGCGCTTGGTGCTCGTAAATCTTCTAATCAATGGCGCAAAATTTGATTCCTTGCTTGTAGACATACACACCCAGCCGTACCGTGCTCATATTTTATGGCCATTCTGTGTGAGAGCCCCGTATGCTGACTAATGGGTTTCCCGTTCATTTGTGTTTTTGTTCTAGAGCGCCGCAGCCCTCTCAGTGACAAGTGTTCGGTAACACAGGCTGGTGTTTATCGGGTCTAAGTAGTTTTTTTTCTAAACTTGGAACGAACTAGCTGAGGATTTCTCACTTAAAAATCCTGTATGCATCCCTACTGCAGTAAAACCGTGCACCATATTCACTGGTGCGCGTTGCGTTTCGCTGATGCGGGTGCGAAAATAGCAACTTCATTCAACACATTGACTACAAAAGCAGGAGCGTTGCGTGGGGGACAGTTTGTTAGTGAAACAACCGGCAGCACGAACCAGAACCAGAACGGTGTGTTTTTTCTTTTCCATCGGCTCTGAGACTTTGCTCGGTAGCTTCCGGTGATGTTTGCTGCGGTAGGTTGTAAATCATCTAGCGTAGCGGACGCTGTTAAATGAGAGCATAACAGAGATGCCTAAAATCTTTCGCCTATGCTGGTCGTAATTGGGAAAGGAGGTACAGTATACCAGTTTTTGCTGGGCCATTAGAAGCTTCTTGGAATCATTTTCGTTCATCATTTACTTTAGCGCTAGCTTAAGCAGAAAGGAAAGTAAACAAAACACGTTTGGTACAAATTGTTGATTGATTGATATTGTATTCTTTTGAGGGGTTGTCTGAGGATGAAAATCGATAGCCACTACCACCACATTCGTCGTCAATGTGTAGTGAAATGCTCAAATTGTAATTGATACTGGAGTCGTTTTAAAGGCACCGTTCGAGCAAATGAATCTCCAATTTCGTACACCATCCGACGCAACACTGAACGTAATTCAAGGTTTACTCCCAGTGCGCTCGAAGGCAGAGACACATTTTGTAACCTTAGTGTCATTTCAATTCGTAGAACTCTATCAATAGGTCACATGCACATGCAAGGATTTTAATTGGTGTTTCTTAAAACTAGGGTAGGTTGCAACTATGTGTAGCTTAAGTGTGAAGTGTGAAAAGAAAACGTACATAGGGGAGACACGTCAGCTAATTCATTTTTTGGAACATGCTCCTCTCTGCCAAACGCTTTGTTCGCTCATATGCGCCTAAATGTATGCAATGCTTATCGTACAATCACAACTGAAAGCGTTTTGTATTGAATACAAATAAAAAACACCGCACAATTCACACCACGACAGTCTCGCAACGATACTACATTAAGCTGATTATAAGCTATATTTGCTGTCAAGAATAAAACCACACCGTGGACTTATTACATGTAATTTATATCGGAATTTCCGGACCATTGACGTGACAATCCGCAATATCAGACGTGGCGGAGATGATCTGCTGCATGTTTTTCAGCTTGTTAGTGGTCAGGCAGCTGCCCAGACGCTGGATGCTGGCCCTTCCCTCGGCAGCTCCATACTTCAGCAGGAAGCCCAGCTTAGCGGTTGTCTTCTCCGCCAGCGCTACGTAGTATGGTCCGATCTGTGCGACGAAGAAAAAAAAAAAAGGTGAATAAATAAACACCCCGCCAAAAGCCAAATATTGCATTTAGCGCACGTCTGCTGCAATGCGGTCGGGCAAACTACTTACGGCGGCAAGGCAACGGGCAGGCGAGCTCTGCTTACTGCAGAAGGTCAAATTGTCGATCAGATCTTCCACATCGAACAGGATGATCTTTCCGACCTCGAATGCCACATCGGCGAGAACGAACATTCGGCTCGATTCGATGATGAAGCACACCTCCACATCGGTGACGATCAGTGCGTAGTAGTTCAAGAGTAGGGGCGAAAATTTGAAGAAGCAGAACCGTGAGTTTGCGCCACCGCCAATCAATATCTCAAACAGGTAGTTAATGGATGAGTACGACCGTGGTACTAAAGCTTGGGTGTATTCGGTGAGGTACGTGTTCGAAATATTCACGTATTGCACGATACCCTCCCCTATCTTGGCGGTCATGTTCGACAGCTCGGAGAATGAGCTGGAGAACTTTGCTAGCGCCGTGGCTGTTTGGTTGTACTCGGGCAGGGCGGTAATTGTCGTGGTGGCATTGGGCAGTTTGGCCGCTACAGCGTTCCAGCCATTTTTAATATAGTCCGTCGACTGGACCACCACCTCCCCATAATCGGTGAGCGTGGTGTTGAACTCGGACAGGTAGTATACGAGATCGCTGTTGAACTGCACGGTCAGCAGCTCCAGATCATTGAGGTACGTGTCGGCAAACTCGATGTTCTCGATGGTGGAGTGCACGATGTACTCGACCGGTGATACGGTCGCCTTCAAGAAGCTCACCGCAATCATGATGTCCAGCGTAATGGACGCATCGACCTGTGCTCTGCCGTTCTTGACAGCCGCGGTCGTAATGGCTCCCTGCAGGCGCCGGAAAGCGGCATCAACCATCACGAGTGCTTTGCGCATGTTGCCGAAACCGTCGCCAAACAGCACGTTGATATCATCGCCAAGCCGGTAGTACAGTGTGGTACGCGTTCTGTTGACGTCCGTGTCGATATAAGTGATAAACGCTTGGATGCTTTTAAAAATCGGACTAAACACGGCGGTATAATTTCCGTCCGTTTTCGGTATAGCGTCAATTGTTACGTTGGTGATAGTGGTTCCCAGCTTTGTGACGTTGCTGCCGATCTCCTTCATTAAGGGCAGCACCTCGCCGAAAAGCGTGTAATTGGTTAGTAGCACAAGATTATTCTTATCGTCGATCGCTGCAAACTGGGGCGTTGTGCTGTTCACGGTGGATTTAATCGTCTGACTGGACTGGACCGTACCGATCGAACCGAACTCTGGACGCGGGGCGGCAAACGTGTGCTGCAAATGTAGTGTGAAGATGGACAGACCAGAAAAGGCGTTTAGCTAAGTGTGGCACGGCACCGAGATTAGTGTTAGCGGATTGTGACATTACCTGGAGCAACACGCAGCACAGCAGAAGAAACACACCTAGTCGTGCCATTGTGCAGCGTCAATGGCGAATAACTGAGAATTATTGGTTCCCTAACGGTGGGAGAACTCATTTATATAGGTAAAAGCCAGATATAGCTGCCTTCTATCACCTGTGCAAATATGGTTCGAGCGAGAACAGATCTTTCGTGGGCATGCGAATCGATGTGTGTGCTCCAAAACAAGGGCCACTCTCGAAGCCTAGCCTCTGAATATTACGAAAGATGGGACAAAATGGCATTGAAAATATTATTCTTTTTTTTTGTAATCCTCAAGTTGTGTCCATATGAAGCTCATGCTATTTTGTTTTGCTCTACTACATCAGCTTGACCAGTTTGTCGTTGAAAGCGGAACTGTTTGTACAGCTATTAATTCACGCACATTCTATATTTTTAACTATAGCTAATTGTAGTTGGCTATTGGCTATTGTAGTTGGCTATAGAAGAAGAAGACAAAATCCCTTCTACAACATTGAACCAATAAATAACAAACAGATTCTGTCTGTGGCTGTACGTCGGTGGCTTTAGTGGCCACAGGAACAGGGACCGATATGCGTACACGAACTATTCGCATGCGCTGTAACCCACTGGGTTAGGTGTGTTTCAAATCATTTGTGTAAATATGTCTTCTTTCAGTTGTGCAAATGGTTCTATCAATGACGAAAGCGGGTGGAGAGAAAAAAATCTGGACGTAGGATCTGGATTTTGGTTGGGAATGAACTTCTTCCTCTCATGCACAGAGCTTCAGTGGGTGCGCGTCGAAGCACGATAATATATTTTAGCACAATACCTTAGACGAACTGCAAGGTTAACAGGCTTAAGATAAGATTGAAATTGGGATTTTTTGTCAAGTGGTGAGTGGTTTATTGTAATCAGCTGTAATGTAACTGGAGAGAAGTCTTCAGCTAACCGTTCCCTGTGTAGGATTATAATCGTTTCATTTTACTTAAAGAAATCAAGAAAGTAAGCAGGGTAACTTCAGCTAAACAACGACGAATATTACAAGCACAGACAAACAATCCCGTCGCTGCTAGGTGAAAAATCAGTTTCCCCTCATTCTACCATAAACGCGGTGAATTAAACACTTTGTATAATTTCAATGCCAATCAAACACAAATTATTATTCATGTGACCGATATTCGAATGGTTTGGCACCTTTTACCACTACAGCAGCACACCCATTAGCAATGGCTGTTTTGTGTTTTGTCTCTCCGTTGTAATGTTGTGAATAATTTTAGCAAAAATTTCATTCCTCCATGTCAATGTTCCACCTTTTATCTTCATTGCCAATGTTTTGCTTCGTTAGCGGCGTTAGTGTGTCAGAAAAGTTGTTCTTAGCGGCTATAAAAAAAGACCACGCTTGAATATTTTGATGCGTTTCCTCGTGTTTTAGTGATAGATATCATACAGGGCGTGAGAACTGAATGACGTTAAATGTGGGGAGAAATACAGTTATGTTATGGCGTTTGGAATAGAATAGTTTCAGACTTTTTTCTAGCTCTAACACACAGCGACCATTTGGAGACCTTATCTTTGGCGATGGGTCGTGTTCCAGTTTTTACTAGGTGGCTGAATGTTTTCACCGAATAAGACGCATTCAAGCGGCACAATGCTTCCGGCATTGTTGGTTGTGGTTTAGAGGTTGTTATCATGTAAATTAATGAACGTTAATACGAGGCTATAAAAAAAAAGCGTGAAAAACTTCAATAAAACCTCAGCTATTCTAACGGAGCTATTTGTTACAAAAGAGCTATACATACATAATTGTAACTCATTCGCAGAAAATAATTGTTTTGTTTTATATCTTTTTGACATGAACCATGCACTCTCATGCATTACATTAGGTGCGAACAGCTGTAACATTTGTTTCTACCCATACATGTCTGGAAGAAGATGTGCATAAACTCCAACCGCCCGTTAATTCAAGAGTGTGTTCGGTGGAGTGTAAGCATCCGTGCACTTTCCACCAGCCTGGATGCGTACGGATCAGTGAGATTAGGGACCCTTCCCGGAACGGTTGTGCTCGGTCTACCCTTCCGTCAAGCGGAGTCAACTCAAGTGCACGGAGCAGATGTCATTCACTCATTGTCGAGATCCCTCTATTTGGGTGGTTTGGGGCAGTCGTACATCAGTTCCCTTGAGATAGAGTAGGGGAGGAGGGGAACATTCTTCCTAACATGTACGCAACAGCCTGCGTCTGTTTCGGTACAAACGCCCCAAGCTCCCGCCCGGCGGCAGACGCAATATCAGTTGCGTGTAATTTCAAAATAATGTCTGCAAGCGTATGGCGCAGCGACTGTTGTAACGGTTGAGGTTTTCCCGTGCGGGTGGGGACGTGGGACTTTCTGTTCTGACAGGGCACAGGATTGCTCCAGCTCGACTCGTCATGGAAGTTGGGAAGGCTTCCTATGTGCTGCTGGTCTAATTTTATTGATGCTGTCTGGCACCTTAATTACTCGTTTCAGGCGCACAGCCGGCGCTGGGATGCGCTCTCTTGTTGTTGGTAAACCATTTACCGGTAAGGCCTTTGCCTATCGGTGGTAGGGCTCCGAAAGCATCATGCTCTGATGGGTAGGTTCTTTAGGAAATCAGAAAATGCTTACGTTTGGCGGGCACAAGCTAACTAACCTTCATTAAAATGAATGGTTTGAAAGTGTTCTCAATGGGTTGCAATCAGTCTTTATCATCGGGTTCAGCGTTGGGTGGGAAGGTAAACATTCCGTTGAGTGATGCATCCTTACTTTTGCGACCGGGATGCAGTTTTGGGAATGCTATCCTTCGTCTGGTGGGGGTCTGGGGTTGGTAATTTAATCCCTGAAGCTAATTGAGTTGTGCAACGTGTAATCACGAGAAAGAGAGTTGCCATGTTGATTTTGTACATATTCTATAATGATTTCTAATTGGTTTTAGTATCAAATTATCTTGTAGGATATTTTTACTTTTCCACTATTCCATTATTCTACATCTTAAAATACTAAATTTTCACCATAAAGTAACTAATGTTTCCTGTTTTTTCTCCTTTTTCATTTTTTCCCACACAGACTGAACTATCCCACAACCTACAGCAGCTCTCGGAAAAGGCGCGTTCGACAACGGAATTCATCCAAAGACTGAAGGGAATGAGCGATAAAGTGACGGTAAGCAAGGTGCACACATAAACCCCGGGCCTAAATCCACCCCGAATATCAACTTCCCAAAATTCCACATCCCATCCATATCCACTCACTCCACGCGCAATAACCAACAGTAACTTATTCCCGCGTTCGTTGGAAAATCCGCGAAAGTCGATCCTTTCCTGGCGGTGGCACAATAATCGGCCCGTTTTGTTTCCTGGCAGCCCGGGGAAGAGTGCCCGGAAAAGCTTCATCGTTTCCGCTCTTTTGAAAAAGGATATCCCCGGATTGTGTGCACGGTCTGGCCCTTTGTTCTTCGATCCTTCGATGCTACACGGCCTAAAATCGCTTGCGCCACGTGTGCTTTTCCCAGCGCTAACCCACGCTCTCACCCTCCTTGCAATCGACCCTGACTCACACACGCATTCTTTCCGGTGGGGGGGGGGGGGGGGGGATGGGATGGGATCCCAAAAACCTCCACTCACTTTACCTTTTCCCCGTTTTTGCAGGATTCGTGCATCGAGTTCGAGCGGCTGGTGACGGTACAGTGCGAAGCGCTGATAGCGGCCATTAACGCCCGAAGGGACGTCCTGCTCGATGTAATACGAAGCGATAAGGAAGCCAAAATACGCACGCTAAAGGTAAGATTGATTTCGCTGTAAACCCGAGCATTTGATGCGTTGGGGGAGAGGGAATCGCTTTGATTTTGCGATACGTAGCGTTTGCATGTGTATACCCGCGTCGGCCGCCACAAATGGGTGGCGTTTAACAACGGGCACGGCTCTAATGAATGATCACAATCGCAAGAGCAGATACGCTTCATAAGGGACGAACAAAGTTTAGCACTTTAGATAGTGGAGAGGATGTATAATTTGATATTTGATAACTTTGCTTTTGCTCGTACTCACAGGATCAACAGGCAAGCTGTACAGGGAAGCTTCAGCAAACTACTGGTCTCATTCAGTTCTGCATCGAAGCGCTGAAGGAAACGGATAGTGCAGCATTCTTGCAGGTAATGTATTTGTTTTATGTATGTTTACGATAAAATATCTGAAAAGTTTCAAAGCTCAGCAACAATCTATTGTAGTTATCATTGAAAAAGGATTTGTGTTGTTAAAAATGTGAAATGGAAAATGTATTTTGCGCAACCTTATGTCACCCAGTACTAATAACTTGTTTCAATTTTGCGGTAAGGTTCCTGTTAAGTTATCCTGTGAAGTTCTCAAGCCTAATACCACTCCAATTTGGCTAATTTTGTATTAATAATCATGAGCTTGAGCTTATTTATAAGACTTTTTCTTCAAAATGTTATAATTGATTACTACAATGTTACTTATTATATCTCGAAACGTCTTGTCTTACCCTCTCAAAAGTGTGTGATATAATATTGGAGTGGTTCCCTTCCACTTGGCTATTTGTATCAAACAAATAAACAAGTACCTTGAAACATTTTAAATAAAAAGCTTCCTTACCTTACCAGCATCAAACAGCGCAGTCGAGTTGAAGCGTTGCCGTGAAACGGTTTAATCCCGCGCGGATGCAAACGCCATCGTTTCGATATCATTTTATGATTGCAACATTGCAGTAAAACTTGGTCGACGGTCGTCGTCGCCCCAGCAGCAACCAATATGGCACTGTAGCGATGGTTCCCGATAGCGAGATAGCGCGTTGGCGCGCAAAAGGACGACGAAGCAATGAAGATAAAATATTCAGAGCCCACTCGTTGAACACAGAAGCGTTTGGGGGGGGGGGGGGGGGGGGGGGGAAGGGTAAAGAGCGGTCTGTTTGACGTTCGGGGTTAGCAAAAATAACATTTATTGTATGATCGGTTCTGTTTGTTTTTAAGATGTGCTTGTGGAAATCGCATGCGCCAGCAGCAGTGGGCAGCCGATGGAGCCGATTCGATGCATTTTATATTTATTTTTAAAGAATATAAGAAAACAAAGGAGTTTGACGGAAAAGAGGGCTTTTAAAGTTGTGTTTTGTATGCAAAAATAGGTGGAGCTTTGAAAGCTTTACTTTAAAAAGCGATTTTTTGTATGTTCATTCCAGGATATCTACATACGATGGAGTTAATTATTCATTATATCAATTGTTTATTTTAATACTAGGCGGTTTTTTTAAAACAACTCTGTCTGTCTATAGTCTGACAAACTGGTATCATACAATTTCATGGTACTTTTATGCCAAAAAATAAATGTATTATTTCTACATTTCCATTGCATTGTTCAGTTTTCGTTTATCCATTGGTAGTGTAGTGCCTTGCTTTTTTGGCCACCTCACAAAGATCATGTTTGGTTTTGCTCAACAACAAAACAAGTTTCTCTACCATTTGTATTTGTTTGCACTACCGGCGAAGCGAGCATGGATGGTTTTCGTTTTGGACGGTTTGTGGTTGTGCCATTTTTTGTTGTTGTGATAAAGAGTTTAGTATCCGCAACGAAATGCGGAAAATACAAACCGAAACCGACTGGAAAACGATTTCACTTTTGGGGCTAAACAACACACGCAAGGATGTGCGCGAGTGTTTCCAATGTAGTAGTATGTACCACGGGGAAGAATAAATTGGGGTGAAATTGGTTGGTGTTTTTGTGCGGGCACTACCGCGGAAAAGTTTATCTTCCGTATGCGTATGGGTGGTTTTTTTTTTGTTGGTAAATGGAATTTCGCCACATCACATCAAAGCAGCTGATGGGAAAATGAGTGTTGTACAGTTGGAAAAGCGGGAAGGAAGTGGACCGCCGCATCCACGCGTATGGTTTGTTGTATGGGGATGGAATTTGCCCATTTATCTAAGGGGTGAGTGGGCATCAGATGCAGAAGGCAATGAATGTTCCCTTCCAATGCACATTGGGCAAACGCCTGTATAAAAATCGAAAAACCAACTTCATCGCAGGTTAGCACCATAATCATTTTCTGAAAATAGATACTTAAACTTAGTTGAAACCAAAACATTTCACGTTTTTATCTTAAACTTACTGAGATGTAGGCCATCAAAGTGTAAACTTTGTGTTTTTTGTCCCAAATTTGAGCTATTTTTCGACCGAACATAAACCATCATATTTTAGTATATGATGGTTAGATTTTGATAACTAATGTGTCGTTGGAGAGGTTCATTGTCATACTTTGATGTTATATCTGAATATTTTGCAAAAACTTGTTTTTAAAGTTCATAAATGATTGAAAACCAAACATCACTGCCAAATTTTTGGATATTTTCATTTTGGAGAGTAATTTTTTTTATGATTCGATTCGATTTCACTCGTGAGTCGTATATCATAGGAAAGATCAACATTTTTCCTACGTTTTGACGTTGAAATTAGCTGCGACGATCCGCGACCCCGAAAGTTATTGAACTTTTTCTTGAAAATAGCACGACCGATTTTGACGTGTTGTTGTATGAGCCATACACCACGAGTATCGAACTACCTGTCATAAACGGGCATTTGAAACAAACAGGCATAATAAACAAAGCTGTAAAGAGAAAAAAAGTTTAAAAAGGTCGTAAAAAGGAATCAGCTCTTTTCAAAACTAACCATGAAAATCTCGGCTTTTTTAGCGCGTGATACTTAAAAAAATGTTTTTAGTAAGGAACGTATTCCGCCTTTGTTTAAATTCTTAACAATAGTTGCTGATGCTGTTAAGTACTACACAATAATGCAATGTTGTGAGAGATAATTATTAAGGTTTTTTTCTGTCTTGACGATTTTAGTATAGGACTGCCCTGTATAGTAAGAGCAATGGTATTGAATGAAGAAAAATTGCAATAGCACGAGGAATTGATTTTCATCCCGGCGTTTGTATGGCCGTTGCCCACTGTGCAATGGGGAGTGGAACAGTTTTATTTGAAGTATCTGATGATTTTTTTTTGGGAAATTGTGTTTAAATGATTCATTTCTCGATAGAAATAAAACATTTACCTTAAGTTTTTCTCTATAAAATTTAAATAAAATGAACAATCGTCACGTTCTTTCCACTAGTATAAGCACCACCGCATCAATGAATAATCCCCTATTTGTGGTGATCATTGGTAAAGCGGCTTGCATCATTATTCGCCCTGTCGAGGGGAAAAAAGTGTGCATCCAACACTGCACAATACACAATCAACGGTAAATGGTGGTCCCACGTACCACGCGTTTGCTGGAAAAGTCCCCAACTTCGCGACTAATTAAAATGCATTTTTAATTCCCTTTATCTTTTAGCTGGGTTGTGACATACTGTAAAAAAATCACCAATAATCGATCCACCACAGTACGCCAATTCGTTCGAGTGATAGAAATAATCCGATCGTAAAAGCCGAAAGTCCAATAGGGAGAGAGAGAGAGATAGAGAGGTGTCCTTCCGGTTTCGATTAGCAAACAGATAATATCACTCCAGTAAAAACGCAACCCACAACACAATGGACCCCGGTTCGTTGTGTGTGGAATAGATTTATGAGGTGCTAAAGAGCAATGTTTCACTACTCCGGTGGCTGATATTCATTGTACATTGGAGTTCATCGTACATGAATGGATGCTGTATTGCGGGATGCGAGGCGCTCAGGTGTGAATGCAGCTGAACAAACACAGCTGGATTTTTTTCCTCGCCTCCCAAACACATGCCTAGTCTCAACAACTGGCTTGTTTTCCATTTAATTTTGTTCAGTTTGTTTGGCTTCAACCGTAGCTGGTACTACACGAAAAGTATACAGACGCCAACGGTGGAACATCCATGTGAGGGATTTTATTCATCGCGGCCCGCTTCATATGGCATTCAATAATCATGAATTAAACCATAAAATGACTAATAACGCATAAATCCCATTTGGGATGAATTTGGCACATGGAATTTGGGTATCCACGGTACAGTTACAAACAGTTGCACGGTTTTCACTTCATTATAAACCATTAGCCCCCTCCCGCCGATGGATGCGGGTGTGTACTGCCCGCGAATGGACGCGAATCCCCGGGAGAAATTTCCAAAATGCATCGGCGCCAGAAGGTGTCAGTGGTGGTGTGGTGCTGTTGCAAGGGCAGTGTATAGGTACGGCCGGCAGCCTATCAACTACCGCTACCGCAAGTCACGGTTCCCGCTTAATCAGTCACCGAGCGTCCAGCCTACTAATGGCCGTCCATCGCTCGTTCATCGTGTGCTCTTTGAAAACGGTATGTGGCAATCGATTTTTGTGGTCAATCGACCGCCTAGCAAAGCCGCCTGTCGGTTTGTGGTTTTCGATGCCGCGCCAAAACCCCGTACCATTTATATACTTTGGGGCTTTTGGGGCCCTGGTGAAGCGTAACGTTAGCAGAGCAAAACATTATTAGGCACTTTAATTACTCGGCGCTTTTGCTCGCCGGGGGACGAACGATTTAGGATAGGGATTTATGCTTTGCATTGAATGCTTCAACCTTTCAAGAGGGGTGACATTATTATGCGTAATTCATCACAAATTCCGCTATTTAGCAGTTATAAATTATGCTCTTTTGTGTGTTATTGTGGTCGTTTGGAGAATTATTTTATTTATGAAAATTTGGAGTGTAATTTGAAGAATGATCACTCTCTTTGATATTGCTGACAATGTAATGCCATGTTTTTGGTAATCAATTTTTGACAGGCCTCATTAGACCCCCGAGGTTAGCACATTTTAACAGTCAATACATCAACTCAGACTGCGCTTAGATATTACCTTTACTTTATCGTATTGTAATAATTAAAACACAGTAATTTATGGCATTATTAAAATTCAAAAAATGTTATCATGGAATCAAATAAGCTTAACAAATGTGTTATGAGCTTTTTTTTAATACTTTTATGAATCCTACAGTAAATCACTATTTATAATATTTTTAAGAAGTATTGTTGCCAATATCTTAGTTGTTCATCATAGAAACATCTTTTGCTGATTGCTATGAGATCAATACTAAATGAAAATAACTTAATTTTAATTTGTTCTTGCCTTTTTTTTTGGGAGGATTAACTGAAACATCCCACGACCGATGGTCTGATGAATGTGTAGTGTTTGACTCTGAGGTGTGATGTTATCGATTGTGGATATTATTAGACGAATGCTCTCGAGATATTTTTCAATAGTTCTGCTCTCAAAATTATATGATAGCTGTTGAAAAACATCTCGCGAGCTTAACTAACTCGGAAATAATTATATTTTATTATTTTACTTGTTACTTTTTGTTACTTGAATCTGTTCATTTCACTACATCGAACATCGCAATATGAGAACTTTCAGGGAACATTGTACTCAACACAGTGAGCTATGAAGAGCCCTGTTTTTGGATAGGCACGCACATCTCGTTAATGAACACATTCAAACCGCAATGAACTTTTACAGAAATGCACTGCAATTCGTCATTCGACTGCGCTTAAATGTCTTGATTTATTGTGAGAAAATCCTGTCTGTGGCTTAAATCAAGTTTAGAAACGATTCCACTACGGTACGGCCCCTTTCAACACGGTACATTAATGCAGAGACTTTAAAAAAAGCAAGTGCTGTTAAGACGGCATTAGGAATTGGACTCGTGATACAACACCTCACCCGGTCGGACCCCAACCCACTGCGTCTCCTATCCTTCTTCCGTTCTCCTCTAATGCTAACAACATTTGACAGACATTTTCAACGCCTCCCCCAAATATGGGCTTCTTGGCAACGCCACGGCTCTCAACTTCATTTACTTTTGACACCGTAGCTTCGCACCGTTACTTCTCGGCCGGGCCTGCTTGTGATCGGTGTGATCGAAAATTTAGGTGAATAGCATAGCACGTCCCACTTCCCGAAACGATCGCAAACCGTTGCTCTAACACACACCTCGCTGGTGCTGGAGGTCAGCGGTTGAAAAGGTTGAGAAATAAATCAAAGTCGCAAAGACATCGACTCGTAACAGACATCTCCTAGTGTTTGCTGTACACTTCTCCCCGGTGGCGTCGGTTGCAGTTGTGCAAAACCGAGGCAAGGTGCATAAAGCGGTTTCGCTAAGCAGGGCCCGTTGGAGTTCGTGGTTTATCCGTTTATGCGACACAAAGCGCCATATCACGGACCACGGGGTCAAGTGTGAGCAAGGGTTTGGAAAACTGAAAACACATTACTCATCTGGCAATCGGTCGGTCCCGTTCCGTTTGATGATTCTATTCCGTGCGTACCCCGTAGGATCCATTTAGCCGTCCATTTTCGTACGTTGCGTTTGCGGTGTATTTATCTTACCAATTTCCATTTTCTTCCCTTTTCTTCCCGTCTGGCAGGTGGGCTCCATGTTAATTAACCGCGTCGCCAACACGGACATGACCTGGCACCAGGAGGTCACGAATGCGGCCCCACGCGTATCGCCAATTATCGATCTCACGCTCGACGACTCGTCGGTGATACGCGCCATCGATAATCTCAACTTCATTCAGATGAAGCGTAAGTATCCGTCCCAGGAACAACAGGGGACGATATTGGGTAGGTAGGGAAGTGGGCGAATGGCGTGACTTTCACCACACAAGAACACGCGCAGCAAAGCCATGGCCAGGTCCGGTCAGGCGGGTCGTCTGCGCTCGGGGTGGGTGAAATTAATTTATTCAAGGTGTTATGCAGCACGCAGGCTTCATGCTGGGACGAAACCCCGAATGCACGAGCTGCATAGTTCGTGCTCAATTAAAGACAAAATTAAGATTTTCTCACGCAGCCAACGATGGAGCTACGGTACAGTACGGTACTGGTTAGCATTTCAAGCTGCTGAATTATGTTAAAGGCAAATAATGCAGAAACTTCCGATAGCGCAACACTGGCATTGTCATGTGACCGTGTTTTGAATGATATAAATACTAACAGATTTTTTTGTTTGGGAAAGAAATTGTGCTTTCTGTTAAGAATGTGTAGATCAAAGTGGTATTGTAAACGATATTCCAAAATCATCATCTTTTATCACAAATGTGGTAATAAGCTGTCTTGTAGTTGCGCTAAAATTGTTGTGACATATTGTGGTACAAACAAGATGATTTGTCATTGATCACAATTGTCAAATAATATTTTCATCCGTGACTTAGACGAAGCTTTTTGAACTCATCATTTTGTGATATCATATGGTACATTTGTGAAATGAGATAAGTGGCTTTTTACTTTTTTGTAGTGTTGAGATCAATTATGATCCTCTCTTATATTTATACTATCATTTGTTGTAATAACGGTAACTATATTTTGCCATCATGCTACAAACACGTTTGAGCTACTATATTTAGAATATTACTGCATAAAAAAAGAGTTAATAACAAAATTAATTCATAAGTAACAGTTAAGCTCAATAATATTTTTGAGTATTGAATGAGGTTAAAAATGATGATAAAATATAGGTATACTTCAAATTTAATCCTCCAAGTGGCCAAAAGTTTGTAATTAGTGTTGGGTAAAATTGACCACACACTGAAGTCGACTCCGATCTGACTTCAATAAATTCGAAATTTACTCCGGAAGGTAGGAGGTTTGCTCAGCATTATTCGGAGTCGTTTAGAATCGTCCAGAGTCATCCGGAGTCGTCCGAAGTCGTTCAGAGTCGTCCAGCGTTGTCCGGATTCGTCCGGAGTCGTCTGGAGTCGTCCGGAGTCGTCCGGAGTCGTCCGGAGTCGTTTGGAGTCGTCCGGAGTCGTCCAGATTCGTCCAGACTCGTTCAGAGTTGTCCAGAATCGTCCAGAAACGGCCGGAGTCTGTTTAAGAAGCGCACGCGCAAAGTGAAAGTGGAAAAAAAACACCACGAAATGAAATGCATCTCGCCCAATACGAATCCAGACGACTTCGGCTGAAACCGGACGACTCCGGACAATTTCGACTCCCGGCAGAACTAGTGATTCCGATTTTGCCCGAGTCGGAAGCGGATAAACAAAAGTCGGAGTCGGATCGGAGTCGTGGGTACTTTCTAGAGAGCACACATATTCTAGTATGCAATATTCTATTCTATAATATGTTTTCGTATTCTAATTTGATAGGCAATTGAAATATTTAGAATAATTATGCAAAAATAGGAAAAAAAAAAATTAAGTGCCCGGAAACCGAACACTACATCATGGCTATAGAGAGATATTATTTACTCATGCAAATATGCAATAAGAAATATCGAAAGAAATATTGCTAATCATCGTTTGAAACGATACTAATGATGAGCTTTTTTTTCTGTAAAGCGATCAAGTTTAGAACCGAACGGATGATCTTGTCGTTTCCTTTCGCTTGCCATCCCTGAAATGGAAGGTTTCGCCGTATCCAAAATGAGGCAACTGCTTGCCTGTTATGGTAATTCCAACATGGTGCAACATGCCTCCCCCAGCCACTAAAGCTAACAAAGCTGAAATAAAACAACCATTTTTCCTTCTTGTTGCTATACAACGCTCAAACAGGTGAGAAACGTGAGCATTAATTATTCTCGACCCGTCGTGAAATGCACTATTAATAACGATCCTGGCCGGATCACCGACAGGAGGCGCCCGTCGGTCCCCGCCGCTGTCCGCTGACTTCAAACATTTTCGTCGATACCATTCGGCGGCACCGGTAATTTGCGGCCGTGCACAAATGGGAGTTGAATTTTAATTAACTCGTGAAGTAGCGGCATATATACATATGCTGGTGGCACAACTGGTGCCTGCCTGCGCCGACCTCCGTTCGCAGAGGCTCAATGGGTTTTTAATGCTCTGTTACAGAGACAACGAATGTTAAATCGTACCGTGGAGGGAATAAAAAATAAGAATGATACGACACGGCGGAAACACCAACTGCGTGCACACATAAAGTTCCCCTCTCGAATACGTTAATTGCACCGTGCGCGCGCGATCATTGATGAAAAGTGCAATCACGGCCAAAGTGTGGCAGCAGAGACAGTACGATGATACGCAAGATACGATCGTTACGCGTAACGACGGTGTGGTGTATGGTAATCGAATCTTAACTGAATCTTTTTTTCCCCTTCTTATTCTTCCTCATTCGCTACACGCAGCCGCCAAGGAGGGCGAGGAACGGCTACCGGCAGGTGAGAAAAATAAATAAATAAAACACATAAAGCCGATTTTGTTTCGCTTTCATTCCACTTTTGGATTTGTGTTGATTGATTTCGATGTGCGTGTGATGTTTTATTTTTTATTTTTATTTTTGTCCCGTCTGTGACATGAATTAATCATTGAACTGATTTGTTTTGTTTGTTCAAATGGTTTATTTGATATGTTTTACATTATTTCACTTTAAAATGAGGATAATTTTGAATTTTTCTTTCTTTTGTACAACATAATGCGTTTTTATGTTGTTTTTTGTTAGTAATTTTTGTTCATATTTCATACAATTTTCAAGTTTCATAATTGCACAACTTTAATCTTTTCTACTCGTATTTTTTCATATAAAACAAACAATTTAATCCTCACATTTTTTGCGGCGCTTGCTACTCCAAGCACCACTGTTGCTAACTAAGCTTGCAAGTGTTCATTCTACAACCTTGCTCCCCGTGTTGCCTAATCCTTGGCAACCGATTCGTTAGGTGCGGCATTACGGGCGCTTGAAAAAGTGCGGACAGAAAATGCGACAGATACAGATTTTCTTTGTCCCAGTACGGGGAAAATCCTGGGATGCACTACTCCCATCCATCAGGCGGCGCGAAGGCACGCTTGTCGAACGAACGCTTCTATGTATAGGCTTTATCATCGTAGTTGAGCGTTGAGCGTTTGGCTTTCACGGTGGTGGGAGCCATCCGCCAGCGAGGTGACGTTATTGCGGCAAGAACACTTGAGCGCAACAAAAACATCCTTTCCAGTGAGTGTTTTCCGTACATTGTGTTGCCTGTGCCTGCTGGTACATACACACAGTACCAGGGACAGGCGCCCGGATCCTCTTATCGGGCGCTGAGGATCGTGTTCCTTTAATACCCCTCGATACGCGCGCAGTAAGGGTAGCGCCGGTGAGGGAGCAGAATATCGAACCTGGACCTGGAGCTAGGAGGAGTATGCGTGCGTGGGATGCCTCTGTGGACACAAACACCCACTTGACACCCACTCGCACACTGCGAGATAGGAAAGGGTACAGTGGAAGTTTGCGTTGTGTTCCTTTTTGTCCGCAATTCGATCAGCGCGTCGTCAACATTGGCACAGTGGGCTGCGCAAACAAACAAACTGGGCCGGCCCGGATGGATTTTTTTTCCTCGAAAATTAGACCCGAATGTCCTCGATTTAAATTGGATTCAATTTGCAAATCTGATTCAAACGCAGGCGCTGGTTTTTTTTTGTGCTGTCGTGTTTATTGTTGTCGTTGCTGCAGCTAAATTGTCACCTTCTAAGTCGCGGTGGTGAATGGGTGAATTTAGCTGAAAATCGATGAATCGATACTCTGCGACTGTCGTGATCGGGATTTATTCACAAAAGTGTGCACAAAAGACATGTTTGTTAGCTGCTTATTTGTTTGCTTATTTGTTCATTTTAAACATCTATTCAAGGCGTTTATTGTTAGCAATTGTTGAAGTTCATGCGTTGTAATTGTTGATTTAATAGAGTTCTGCTATAACATATTTGAACATTCTTTTGTTAGTTCATGGGCCTTTTGAACGAAAGTTTTTGGCTTGTGTTTAGGCATTATAGATTGGATAATTGGATGAAAAGATTCCTTCAAACATTCCTCGAAAATATCCTTTTGTATCAAACAATTCACATGGAATTTGGTCAAACATTTCATTTTGTTTTTTTTTTTTAATAAAATAAACCCATCAAACTCATTTGGTTTAAACGGGTAAATATGCATATACATACTCAGCTTTTTTGAAATAATTCATAACAAACACGTTTACTAATTGCTAGACGTAGACACTCCCTGAATGTGGCCTGAGGTGTATCGAAATTGAATAAATTAGTGGTCAAGTTAAAATTACGGGAAATGGATGTTATGGGACTTCTGATTTATAATTGCGTTTTTGGTATTTTTTAATTTTAATTGTTTTATCACAAATAGTAAAATCGTAACTTTTAAACATTTATGGAGCATTTTGAATGCATTTCGCTGCTCATGATGTGCATCACCCCAAAAGTTTTCCAATTTTTTGTGGGAAATGCGTTCTACCCGCTGGACAAAATCCCTGTTTCCGGCAAAACCGCACTGACTGTGGTCGTCTGAACCCACATGTGAACCATTAGCCACGGTATCGAAAACCGTAAAGCTCCATCGATCAAATGCGCACAAAGCAAGTTGCAGGCTTTGTGTCATCGAAAAGGACTCGCTACGCGGTAGGATGCCTCTCCGATTAGTGTCACTGTTGGAGAGTTTTGTAGGCTTTTTTTTGTTACATGCGTATAACTGCTCTAGTCTTATCAGACACACACGCAAATTGGAGTTTTTGTGTGGTTGCTACGTTGCTACTATACCGCAGCATCATTTTTCAGCCGACATCAACTAGTGCAGAGGTTGCGCAGCAGCACGGTGTGATTTGAGATACTAATCGGTATCGATTTGACAACTGTGGTCAGAAGCACACGGAACGAATACTTCAACGAAAGCTGTAAATGGTACGAAGACCCGAAAATGTTGCAGTTTTTTGTTCCTGCACCTTCCTGCAAACCCAAAATTGTAACACTCTCGTACGGCTTAACCGGAATAGACCTCGTGTCTCGGGTCCGGTCTGGTGACACCCGGACAGATAACAACACAGGAGGGTGGCTCGCATGCTCATCAAAAAAGAAAACACCTACCGCCTTTTCGCTTCCTGGAGGTGTGGTACAAAACTGCGTAAGTGTGTCCCGCTAGATAGGGCAAACGATGCCAGAGCAAACGCTTTACATACACGCATCCTATACACCCGACCGTCCTACCCAGAATGTGATAAAGTGTGAAGTTACACGACATTGTTGCACACTGCTGTGTACTCGCTTGCCACTTAGTGGGTAACTGGTGCGTATTACGAGCTATCGACTGTAGTACAGCCATGCATAAAAGCGTTCTCGTCGTCGGTCTGGTCCAAAACCCTCTGGTGGTTCATACGGGGTGTGTTTTATGTGTAAAGCAATGCTGCTGTTTTTTTGTGTGTGCTGTTGTTGTTGCTATTTTCACTCTTCTGTGCAAGTGTGTGCTTCATTTTGTGCAAAATATTCAGTGCGGACAAACTCATTTTTTTGCACTTCATCTGTTAGAGCTGTCAGACTCTCGGGTCGTGCTCGGGTTGGTGGGTGATTTATTGGCCGGTCATTATTGAACCATATCGCATATGCAGAAGCACTCGTAGCCGTCAGCAGCAGAAAACACTGCATTCAATCGCCACACATGCACGAACCTTGTGGCAGTGCACACGGTATACGGTAGTTACAGTTGTTGAGAGTTTTTACATTTTGCAACATTGTGCGGTGGTGGGTTATTGGTGGCATGGTGTTGGTGTCAAACCACAGCTGCCAATTAGATTTTAGTAGCTTGGTTCGTTTATAGATACTGTTGATGTGTTAAAAGCTATTGAAAATAATATCTTGTTGTCGTAAATTTTGTTTATTTTTCAAATTTTATTACCATCATCGTTATAAGCGCCTAAAAGTAGGCAATGCCCATAACAGCGCTTAAGATCATTTGAGCAAAACAGGTATACCCTTTAACGCTTATAGATAATTATTCCAAATCATATGTTTGCTTGAGTAAATAGTACAAGAGTATAACATAGTAAGAAAACAACTTTTCCGAGAAGTTAAACGAACTTTTAATAAATTGATAGTTAACAGGATTTCCCTTAAAAACTGATGTTCTGGCAAAAAGAACCGATGTACCTTTATTTCAGCAACGGTTGAAGCTTAATTTTCGATAATGTAACGCCAAATTTGCTTCAATGTAACGCAATTCGCTCAAATATTCCATCAGTTTTTTTGCGTTTCATTCTGTCTGACCCGAGCTTTATTTGATCTGCTATGCAATGCATCGCGCAATGTTGGCATTGTTGGCGTGTGGAGCAACAAAAAAAGGGAAGCGGAAAGGCAACAACCATGCCGGCAGGATTTTCCTCTTCGGCAAGCATAGTTTTCAAGTATTTATGATTACGTTAAATTTTAATTGCTCCATTTACTTTTTGCCATTCCATTCCGCCTCGATTCGCACGGTTTTTCCATTAAGCTTCTGCCCCGGCACGCTACTCTCGCTTGCTCTCTCATGCGTCGACTCCCCATAGCGAGAGTGCCGAGCGAGACGGGATACTTTCGATATGCTTAATAATTTAAATAATTCATCTTTGCCCCCCCCCCTCACCTCCCTACCCAGCATCTCTCGTTTGCTAATGTTCTTTCTGTTGTTGTTGTTGTTGTTGCTTCTACAGTGCCCCTAGCACCCGTCATCATCCCGGAGGACTGTTCGGCGGAGAACAACTCGGTAACTGTTGCATGGCAGGCGCCAAGCCACTCGTTCGTGCAAGGATACGTGCTGGAGCTGGACGACGGCAATGGTGGCGAGTTCCGGGTAAGTGTTGCCCATCTTTCAATTGGAGTTTTGGGGTCGCCAGGGCAATGCAGTGCAGTGTGGCTGAACGTATTGCACTTGCCCGCCGGCACAAAACGGGAACAAAGAGGAAAAACCACATCAGAAACAGATGCTTCTTCTAATCTCGGTGTGCCAGCAGCTCGGGGGGGCCGGGTTCTGTCGCTTTCCGGTGCATGGTGTGCGATGATGAGGCAAAGAGCTTGCCGGCAAAGAGTAAGAAAAGTCATTCCAACGACAAAACGACGATCCCCCGACGGTGGTAAGGCATTTACGATTGGCAGTCGGCTTTGTAATTCTGGTGGTTTTAAAACCACACCGTTACGACGACGCATGGATTTATCGCTTACAAGTGGTAATGGTAGAAGCAAGCACCATCCCTGCAAGGCTCCAGGGCACGATGGCTCGAGATGGCAATGGGGATTTATTTACAAAGGACAATGTTTCGGTTTGCGAACGTGTTCTGCTTGATGTTTGAATGTAATCGAGAAGCTTTGGTGCCGGAATGCCGGCAACCGGCTGAATGCCGGCAACCGACTGAATGCCGGATGTCTTTGATGTGAACTAGTGTTGCAGAATAAGGTGCCTTGTACTGATTTATGTTGATATAAGCCTCCATTTGAAGATCGTCAGAAGGCATGTAACGTATTTTAACACACTAATGCACTTACATTATGCAGGAAGAATCAGCGTCTTTCTGTCAGAATGGTTATTTTTACCTCAGTTTGCTGTAGTTTTTGAAAAAAGCAATGGTTTAGAGGTGACATCAAGCTTAATTATTTATCTAATTTTATTTTTATACATACATATACCACATTTATTTAATAAAAAATATTCTTCAACTTAAACTCCACACAGTTTTGACAGGAGCTCGACGAACTAGATACAGAAATTGGAATATTGTAGAAAACAGTTATAGTCCAACTTGTTGACCAATTTGGTTACCAAAGAATTCTAAATTTATTGTTTAAAGTGTGGTTGATTGTCCCAACTTGACATTTAATATAAACTAAATGGTTAGTCATTTCCGCTAGATGGCGCTAATCAGTTAGCTGTTGTCTTTAGGTTCGCTCAGCACTAACGTCAAACGTTGACGTTACTTAAGAACCTATGGATAGTAGTTGCCATGGTTTTCTTTTCAAGACTTCAAGAATGTTACGAGCTAGCTATATTGCTTGATATTTTTCTGATGACGTTAACGCGTTAAACTTAAAGCTCAGTGGAATTAATGTGAGATTTTTGTTCTTGTCATATGAACTGACTGTCATTTCTCATTCATTTATTTTATCCAATTGGGGCCGTGATCTTTCCACTAAGGCATTTTAAGCGTGTTTATAGTCGTAATGGTCATTTAGTAGTAGCTCCTATGTCATATGTTGGCAGTTATTGTACTAAATAGAACTGCTCTTTTATCTGCTCATGGGTCGTTAACTTGTTTAGCGTATTCTCTCATATCTAGGTTTTCTGACATATTAATGCACTACAAACTCTCTCTCTCTCTTGCTCTGCCCATAAAAATCACCACCATCTCCAGGCACTGAAATATGCCAAGAACGGAATGAATTCCATTATAGTGCGTGTCGTAAACTTTGAAATCCCACCGGAAACCACCGTCCACATGCTCGGTTCGTAGGAAACGACGGAATCTTTCACATGCGTCGAAATTCTAGAACCTGCTGAACTTACTTTTTTCCACACCCAAAGACCCCTTCACAGCACATCAAAGTGTCACCGCGGGGTGAGTAGTAGTACGTGAGTTCGGTTGAGTTGAGCAAGCAGCGGACCCTAACGCTGACACCTTGCCTGCTTGCCTGCTCACTCCGTAAAAGGCCGTACCTTCGTCAACGGGGTGTAGTAGCAGTACTACTACCACATCGGTGTAGCACCATTATCAGCACCATCTATAAGCCGCTACAACGTTGAGCGGCACTGCTCGCTGTCCGAAGTCAGTCAGAACTGTCGGGGTGGAGCAGCTCAAGGAGCGGATTGACCTTTTGCCTGCTCCATCAACAACGGGACCCAGTCCCCGTCCCCGACGTCGACTTTGTACGGATCATTAGAGGCAAAAATGCACATAAATTGCTACCTACCCTGTACATTGTGGTGGCCGGTTTCGGGACGAGGCAACACCTCAAACCTAACCCCCTCTCTTCCGGCCGTCCAACCCCTTCGGTAAACTTGGAATGCTCCCTCGAGGGGAAAATGGTTTCCGGGAGTTTTGGGACGACGGAAAACTAATGCATTCCAGCGACAAAGGCATTCATGGTGGGGACATGATGAAGATGATGATGATGACGGTGTGTGTGGGGATTGAGTTTAGTTCGCGTGTACTTTTGGGGAAGGAAAATTGTAACGTTATGCTCGTAGTGGTAGTGATAAGGTGTATTTTTTTTTCGACTAATATGAGGGGTAAAACTACACGCACACGTAGTATTAGTACCAGTAGTAGTAGTAGTCTTACTAGTAGCACCAGCAGGGTGAGTGCGTCTACCGTGTGGGGTGTTTGTGGTTTTGATGGGTGGACAATTCCCAAATCGGGGGTAGCACGGCAAATTAGCAGCACTCCCAGTTTTTCCTGACCATTATATTTTTTTCGGTACGGTACGTATTTCAACATAATGGAATTCAAGTCCGTTTGTGCTTTATTAAAAGGGAAAACCTTTTTTTAAGGCAGTCGTTTCGTAAAGTAGCCTTACCACTTCCGCTTCTGTTCTGTGCGGGTGTGATGGGGAATTTTCTTTTTTCGGTCCCTTGCAGGAAAGACGAAAAACTGCTTCACTACCGGTCAATTGTCACCCTTGCAGGCGGCAACATGATTTTATTGTGGAGACTTTTCTTTCCGGACGGTGTAAATGCGGTCCGGTCGTGTGAGCGTTGTGTAGCGTTGTGTACACACCGTAGGGCATGAATTGTGGCCGAATATTCACTTATCGGGCTGTCGTAATCATCTAGTTTTTGCATATCATTGGCTTTAAATACGTATTTATCTTTGTTTTTGTGATTAAACTGCTGATAGCGAATAGAGAAAATCGTGCTTAATGCACCTTTAAATCGGTCTATTAGATTAGGATAGGTTGTCCGAACATTAGCAAGATAGGATTTGAATGCATTTTACACTCCTCTAGAGTCTCTAGACGATTATATTGGTGACAGAGTATTGGAGTTTTGTGTGTTTTTCGTATCGTATGGTATATCGTTTATTTTATCGTTTTAATATTACTCTCGTTTTTAATTTCGCTCTTTCCATACTTCTATTTGAATAATTCAATGAAGCATATAATCCTCACATTCTTTTTCTTACGCATTGAAACCATCTGGACATAAATAGAATTTACGTTCTACGTTGCACGGTGCGAAGTATTGAATGTTTAAAAACTGTACAATTTTTAACAATATTGTTAACCATGCTGTGAATGTCTTTACACCGATAATCAAATAATACAAAAAATAGGCCGATAAATAGGCATTTCAAAATAACTACAGAAGACATTGTGTCGTTGCTTGTTTCCTGTATTATATTTCGAAAAGAATCATATAATCATTTCATTACGTGTTGTATAATTAAATGGACATTTAGCGACCTCATGTCGCAAAGGTTTTAGATAGATTAGCACCGTATAGAGCTAATGTACGAAATTCTGCACTCGTTCCATTTATAGCAGATCTCTAATAATAGACATATTTTTTCCTGCATTACAGGGTTTTCCAGGGGTTCTCATAGTCGTGGGGCACTTCCTTGATTCTTTCTTTGGGAAGTGAACTTCATATGATGGAAATTGGACACTTTGCCCCCTTTTTAGACAGGCTACTTGGAAATTCCTATCAGATTTGTTCAACAAGGGTGCTATATAGTCCAATTCCTATTACATTAAGTTCATTTCACGTAAGAAAGAGTCAATAAAGTTTGTCACAGCTACCCTGTGGATAGGAGAGAACTCCTGGAAAACCCTGTAATATGTTGCTTGGCTCACCACAATTGATAGTTTTTTTTGCTGAAAAATAAAATAAAAACTATATATTTTTTACTCCAATACTTTAAGTCACGAGAAAATGTTTGCTTTGCTAAGTATTTTTTTTTTTCCTAAAAGAAATCTAAGGACCTCGAGAAGATCAACACATTGAACAGGCTTTGTTTAGTACTTTTGAAGAATTACTTAAGGTTTCTGCTTGTTTGGTTTAAAGATTTCATAAAACTAAAATGATCTGCTTTTGTCTTTTATTCAAAAGCTTCATGTTGCATCCTCAAACCAAAACAAAGATGCCAAATGACTGCTGGCGCTATTACACATATAACTCGTACATATGAATAATGTTGTTTTCCCTATGGAAAATACAACAACAAAAAAACCCAACACGGTTCAACTTGCTGCAACATAGCAATAAAACTTTGCTCTACCAATTCAAACCCACCACACAAATCCGCTCGTACCATCAACGCGCGCGACTCGTTTCACAGACCACAGCGATCCCAATTTAAGTTGATTCTCACCTCAAACCCGACATACAATCAACGTCACACGATGATCAGGATGATGGTAGCCGTGCATAAAATCTTTCGTTTTTCGTAGAACAACAATAGCGCAACGCTGGTGGCGCCCGGGGAACGAGTGACTTTATTTTGTCTGCGGTAGCAATATGACATTCCTTCCAGCCTGGGCGGGGATGGCTGAGGGATGTGATTCTCCAGGCCAAGGGCGTAAGCCTCGCGTGACACACCACGTGCAACCGCCAGAGATTGTTCCACCGTTTTTGTTCACGGTTCCGGTCTGGCACATCATCCAGCACCTCCGAATATTAGACCGGGCTAGGCAAAAGTAGTATCAGCAAGCAGCATGAAAAACCTTCATTCAGTGGGAAAATAAAGAAATATTGCACATACAAACCCACTTGCGAAATAGCATAAACCCACAGACACACACACTCACACATTGAGAGAGAAAGAGAGAGAAAGGACGACACGAGGATGCAGAGACAGCGAGATACAGCCGCCTACTTATATCGCGTTCTGAAATCATTCTTTCGAGAGAGAGTGTGAGTGTGTGTATGTGTGCATTTTTTGCCTTTCCTTATCTATATGCCAACATTCCTTCTCTTTTTGCACTTTCCCGCACTCATGCCGAGACCACAGCGACCAAACGATTTTCATATCTTATGGAATGCCATTCCGGGTTGCCGCACTTCTTGTCGGCTTAAGCCCGCGTTAGAGCCTCAGTGAAAATAAACGGGAAATCTTAGGCTCTGCTGCAATATTTCAATAAATTCTTATCAGAATATGGTATCGTACACCAATATCATACACCAAAAGAAAGGATATTCAATTCTCCGAGTATTTAGATTATAAAACATGTTAAATTAATAAATTTAATGCATTTCCTTGTGATTACCCGCTTTCTTCACGATGAAAAAAATATAGTCAGCGGGGAATCACATGGAAATGTATCTAATTCATTATTTCAATATGTTCTACAGACTAACTAGTTGGGGGATTTTAATATCCTTTCTTTTGGTGTACGATAAGCCATATTCTGATAAATATTCAATGAAATATAGCAACAAAAAAACATTCACGTTCACTTTCACGCGAGGTCTAAAGCAACCTTTAGGTCCTGTGAACCGACCGGCTGCTAGCAGAACTAGCCAGCAGCAGTGGTGGTGGTAGTGGTAGCTGGTGTAATATTTTGCTGCAATGACAGTCGACTCGTACCATCTCCATGCTCTGAACCATTTTCCCGACATAGCTGCTCCAGGCCATGTGCACCGACCGTATCATGTCCGTGTGACGTTGCCCAACACTTTGCATCTTTCAGACACACACAGGGAAGGAAAGAGGGAGAAAGGGCGTATGATAACGCGTTCGATGCGGTTATTGCAATGAAGGCCAGCCAGGTAAATGAAGGACGAATATTTTGGGGATGCTAGTTTGTTTTTTTGTGTTTATCACAGCCACACATTTTATCAAAATTGTTCGTAGAGTTGAGCCACAGAAAGTAGATAGCGCAAAAGGTGTGGGGGCTTGATATGGTGCGCAACACACCAGTTTGATAAAGTGGGTCGAAATCGTTAGAACCCGATGCATGTATGTGGTGATGCAGTAGGGAACGATCCTTAAGAGGTAGTGTAGATGATTATTGTTTAAATTAGACATAAATTGAGCGAAAAATATAATTAAATTGATATTATTTTGTTGCGTTTTCAAATAAACTTATTATCTTTTTTACAGCGAAAGATAGACTAAAACATGAAGCAAATAGTTCATTGCATCAATTAGAAATTAAACAAAAAAAATATGTGTGTAAAATCAGTTAAAATACGTTTTATATCTCAGTTTATTTCCTTGTGAGCCAATATATTCAAATATTCAGCTGACATATGTTTCTATATATTAAAATGTTTTCACTATAACATATAAATTTGGCTTTTTTTCTCAACCATTACAAGCACAACTACAAGCTTTTCCGAAGGTTCTAATAATTTTGGGACATTTTCATTACTCTTTCTTATGCGAAGTGAACATTGTGTGACAATAAGCACCCTTTGTGGACAGACTTATTGGAAATTTCAATTGGAATTTCCTATGTCATATTTATTGTCCCTAAGAAAGAGTCAAGAAAGTGTCCCAAAATTATCAGCACCCCTGAAAACTCCTCTAAATACAAAACAATTATTTAAAATCATTCTTTCAATATTCTAGTTAAGATGGCCTACGGTATAAGGTGAAGAGATAAATCGTATCACTACTCAGAAACTTTTTGTCCCCCAAAATACTTTATAAAGCTCAATTGTAGCAAACATTACCTCGTTCGCTAGCAATTCTTGCTAACTGATGTTATTTTTCGTCCCTCATCACATAACAATACAATAACAAAAGCCTTTTACTGTATGTTTGTACCGTCTCCTCTTTTACAAACTTCTCTTACAATATCCCTTTTCCTATTCTTTCGCTACCTTCACGTATCCTTCCACCATCCCACAGTGTGTGAGTATTGTTTGTATTTCCTCGCCCTCCATCATACTCTTGCTTCAAATCATTAAAATCTCCACCAAGCCAGGATCTTCGTTACTGCGGGATTTTCCCATTCATGCTGAGTTTTTCGATACAAATGGTATAAAATTTACATGAGTCACCTTCGTGAGCGGTATCATCCATTCCACCTCGAAAAGTGTTATTTCGAGTTTCTCTTGTAGTCCCTATTCCATCCTCTCGTGATGGAAGGATTGTTAAGGGCGAAGATGCTCAACCACCTTGTGACACCCTCAAGCGCTAGGTAATGATAAAAAAATGCATCGACTGGTGGATGTTCCTGGTATGGTAGAGAATGGCAAAGGATTGCTTAAAGCCACACTGAAACGTGGAATTAAAAATTCAAAACGCGTCTCCCTTTACTCAACTTGCCCGGTGACTTCATCATTCTGGACCCGGTGGACTGGTGGTAGTACTATTGATGCGGCAAACCAGACACAGGATCGACAGATGCATAAATATTCATTCCATGGCCAACCACGACCAGACAGAGTTTGTTGCGCAATTGTTGTGTTTGTGTTTCGAGTTGTTTGGATGTGGAGCTGGGCGGCAGTCTTTTAAAAATCTGAATATGTTAGGAAATAAATTTAAATCAAAATAAAACATAAAAGTTTTGCACACAAAAAAGTTCTCCTAAAAACATTACATAAAATTATATGCACATAACTCCTTCATTAAAGCATTTTTCTTTGTTTTTTTTGTTGTTCTCCGCTTTGATATGCGCTCTTGGCAGGAGGTCTACTGCGGCAAGGAAACGATCTGCACCGTCGACGGGCTGCACTTCAACTCGATGTACAACGCACGTGTTAAAGCCTTCAACAACACTGGCGAGGGTGAATACTCCGAGCTTATTGGATTACAGACGGCAGAAGGTAAGTCGCCGGCCGCTCCGTCGGTCGGTTGTTTTTCAAGCACTGTGGACACACTCTCCCACACACATACAGCACACATCGTGACGGTGGTTGATTGAAATAAAGTGAAGCACAAGTGAAGCTCGTCGGGAAAACACAGTAACACAGGGGGTTGGCAAAAAAAGGTAGGAAAAACTCAAGTCGTCAAGGGACGCAGGATTACTCGGAGATAGATGAGAGTGGCTTTTCTCTGCTGCTGCTGCTGCTGCTGCCACTACAGCTAGCACTGTTGTGTTGTGTGGCACGATGCTTGACAATAATGTGTACCCATCCGGGCAGTGGTCGTATTTTGCAAACACACAGATTAAGCACTTGTTTTCTCGGTAGCTCGGTAGCTAAAGCCCCTTTGGTTGCTTGCTCTGCCGCTACTACTGCTGTTTTATGGTGAAGAAAATTACGTTTTTGTTTCTGCCAGTGCAAGGACTCGGCAGATTTGTATGGCACCAAATGCAAAGCAACACTCACTCACACTACACACCTACCCAAGTGAAGTGTTTTCTTGCCAAGGACATAATGATGCCGTCTTCTCATTAGTGTCACTTTTGCGCCATGCTCTCTTCGGTTGTGGAGCACTTTCGGGTTTGTCAAATGAGATGAAAATATGAGCCTATTTAAAAAGCAATTTTATGCCACCGGCGGGCAACAGCAAAGTATGTGTGTATGTGTGTTTGTAGCTTAGCAACCGATGTTTTTGGCTTTTCATCAAATGTTGCCCATCCGCGCCCTCTTCACCTAGCAGGCTCTGATCGTCCGAGACCGAAAAAGTTGTACGAGCGCACCATAGTGTAGGGTTTTGGTTGCAAATAGCATCTTAGGTTCCGTGCTGTCCGGGTTATAAATTAAGTAACATACACACACACATATGCTTCTGCAAAAATGGCCTACACAACGCAGAAGCAGTTTCTAAGCGTTGCGTTCCTGAACGAAGACCCGAAACTGCCGAGCCGGAAGCGCAGCGATGCAGTGCTGAAGTCGTACAGCTCGTGCTACGACACCCGGGCCTGGTCGCTCGATGTGCTGAAGCAGTCTCAGTTCATCGGGGACGTCGCAAACAGGGCCCTAACGCAAGCCGCTAAGGCGCCACTTCACGTAAGCCTTTTTGTTGTAACGGGTTTGTGGCGCAAAACATCTGTATAATTACATCCGCATTAGTCCTTTTCCGGTGCGGAACTTACGAAAGAAATCTTAGTTCGGCTGGATGCCGACAATCTTGCCGACTACATCCTGAGCCTAAGGGATGAGGTAAAAAAGCGGAACAGCTCCATCGAAGCGCTGGAGCAGACAAAGGCGGACCTTACCCAAAAAACTGAGCAGCTGGATGAAAAATTGAACGCGTTGGACGAAGAAAATCGACTGCTGCGGGCGGAAATTGAGCGCATCGGTGCCTGCCAGGAGCAGCAGCGCCAGACGAACCAGTTCGACGAGGCGGAGCTTGCCGAAATCAGTCAGATGATTATTGATCTGCGGGACTATAACGAAAATCTGGAGGATGAGATGCAGATCTTGCGCAACCAGCTGCAAACGGCGGCCGCATCGTCGGTCGGCGACAATCAGGTCACTGTGGAGGCTGAGAACAACTTTCTCAAGTTCAAGGCGAAGGATTACGATCGGCTGGAGGGTGAGCTGGCACTGTTTAAGGCGGAGTACGACAGTTTGACGCTGCAGAAGCGGGAGCTGGCGGAAGAGCTGCACCGGGCCCAGCAGTACCGATTGCGAGCCGTGGAGTTGAAGCAGGACCTGAAGGAGGAACTGCACCGTCGGGAGATGTGCGAGGAGCAGATTGAAATGTTGGTGGTAAGTGGCAGTCTGGGAGGGTTTTTTTTAATGTTCTGGTGTGTTAAAGATATCATTTTTGTTGTCCACGTGGTTAAGAACATGTACGAACAACAATCAGTTGAACTGAATCAATTGAAACGTCAGGTGCACACGTTCGATCGCTCCTCCCAAGATCGTCTTTTCGATGAGTCGACGGAAGATCATGACGGTTCGCAAACCACAGAGACACTGAATGTCGCTCAAGATGATGATGCCGGTATTGGGTTAGTTGAGACGATATCCTTTGAAAAGCCCGCTGCCTGTCCAAATTGTCCAGAAAACCTTAAAAACATTGAGGATCTGAAACGAGAAATCGCTTCACTGCAGGATCAGACTGCCAGTCAACCTCAATCGATCCCGCAAGACAATACAGACGCACAGAAACAGTTAATGGATCTACGCCAAGAATTGACGGACTGTAAACGCCAACTACAGGAGTCAGCGGCAGCGGCTGAATCCTCCAAATCATCACCGCAAGTCAACGCGGATCAACAGCAACAGATGGCAGATCTACGGCGAGAATTGACAGACTGTCAACGGCAGCTAAAGGAAGCAACGGACCAGTATGAAGCACTGCGAGCGTCTTCCACCGCGGACGGGCAGGAGCTGGAACGTGTGAAGCTGCAGCTGGAGCAGCTAGCCAGCGTTTCCGACGCACCTGCCGGACAGCTGGAACTATTTGCCGCAAATGAGAAGCTAAGCGCGTTGCAAAAGGAAAATGAAAAGCTTCAAAAAGAGCTGTCCGAAAACAAAGCTCGCATCGTTGAGCTGGAAAAGAAGGTGCAATCGGCTGCGTCAAGTGTTCCGGCTGCGCCGCCAACCGGTGGCGAGTGCTGTGCAGAGAAGGTCAACAAAATTTCCGAACTGGAGCAAACCATTTCCCGGCTGAAGGATGATGATGCCTCGAAGGCTGTTGTGAGCGCCAGTCCGGCAGCTGAGGCAAGTGCGGAAAATGCGAACCTTCTTCAAAGAATAACAAACCTCGAAAAGGAGCTGCTGGAGCGGGATCAGAAATTGAAGATGCTACAGGAAGCGGTGGATAGGAAGGGTGTGGCTGCGACGGCGGAAGCGACCAGCGTCGATGGTGCCGAGATGAGCGCGCTGTTATCTCAGCTGGCGGAAAAGAACGAACTGATTAAAAGGCTGCAAGATAAGCTGGACACCGTGTCGTCGGTCCCAGCAGCTGCCGATGATGATGGACGGGCATGTCAGGAAGAGCTGGCCGAGCTGCGGGTCCGACTGGAGGCGTGCGAAGGTGAAGCAGCCGCCCGGTTCGTGTCGGACGCGCTGCCCGAACCGAGAAAGAGTGTCCGAATAAGCGACGAGGTGGAAGAGTTCGAGCCACTGTCCATCAAGGAAGAGCTGGGCAGCGAGCAGGACGAGAAGGAGACGGAGGAAATTAAGGCCGAACCATCGGACGAGGAGGAAGAGGAGGAGGAGGAGGAGTCCGACAATGGCGACAACGATGGTTCGCAAACGTCCGTCGGGCACAAGAAACGGCTGAACAGCTCGCTGGAAAAGCTGGAGCAGCTACAGGAGAGCCTCAGCAAGCGGTGCACGCTGGCGGCCATGATGGGCAGGCAGCCGGGGGTCGAATGTGACTGCATTCAGGCGATAGCGTTCAAGATAGCGCAGGGCGGACTGGAGATGCTGCTGGTGGCGGAGCTGTACGTGCTGCTGCAGGAGATTTGCAGTGCCATCACGCGTAAGAACGCCGTGCTCGGGAGGAATGTGACCGTGCTGGCCAACAGCATGACCAAGTGCTGGCAGGTCATCACGGATGCACGGGTCATGATGAACATGGAGCTGACGAACCGTACCAGCCACCACCAGTCGGTGACGTCCGTGTCGGCCCACTGCATGTCCGTGCAGGAGGTGCGCGAGGGAGCAGTGGAGGATGGGGAGGAGCAGGACAACCGTACTAGAACCGCCAGCCACACGGCGGGTCATCTGTCTCGGCCGAGCGGATGGGTGGGCACGGACGGTACAAGACCATCGACCATACCGCCGCACCAATCGATGTCGGTTGGCAGTGACGATAACAGACACTCGAACGCGCTGGATGTGCAAAGGTAGGGGATATGGTGAGAGGGGTTGAGGGTGGTCTGTAGAACACTCCACACAAAACCATACACACATCGTTTTGCGGGACGATACAAAGTTACCAGCCATTTTCATCGTTTATTTGTTGCAGGCGTCGAACGATCAAATGGATGGAAAATGTGAAGAAATCTGGTCGGTGAAAATTGGAAGCCAGCGTCTCGTGACGAGCGTGTTTCATCACTTGTTCGAGGTTCACTTGATGCAGAACGCAAACACACCCAAAAATTCGCACAAACTCAGACAAATTAAAGTGTATTTCAGATTTACCAGAACTAAACAGACCGGCGGGGATGGTTTATCGTTTATTTGAAGGTTGTTTCTCTGCGTCGGATCTAACAGTTTGTACCATTAAATCTGTTGTGTGCGATGAGTAGGAGTGGAAAAATCCCATCACCATCTCCTCATGCTCCTCACCACCATTTCGGTTATGTATTTATCGAATGCAGTGATGCTTAAAACGAACTGGAAAATTGCTTCCCGCACGGCCAAAACCCCCTTCGCCGTACCGCGCACGTACCCAGTTTAATCCTTGACTCCTTCGGTGCTTGTGGGTGCGGCGGTCACTCATCCGTATCCCCATTTCGCCGATTCAACCCTATGCTTGTGAATGTAACTCCATTTTGGGTGAAGTATTTGCGGTAAATGTAGCGCTTTTTTCAATATCTCGCTCTCTCTCTTTCTCTCTCTCTCTCTGTTTGCATACCGACCTTTGAGGTTGTGCGTGTAGCTTAAATGCCGCTTTTCACGGTGCTTGCCAGCCGACAGGCTGGGAAGCGTTGTTGTAAATAACATTCGACGAAAAGGGTCAGTGTGTGATGGAGAAGAATTTGGTGTAGCATTAAAAGAAGCGGGAATGTTGCTACGCTTCGTCAAGCTTCGTTACGCACTGGGGGAATTTCGACGGTGGAATAAATTCGCACCTGATAGCATCCTGCCTTTGGTGGTGGTCTCATCCAACTGGTGGCGAGTATTTCGTGTTGAAATTCGAACTATTTAATCCAGCAATGTGGATGAGTGTTTTGTACACAGTTAGCTAAAGAAAAAACAAGATGCATTAAATACATTAAACATGATAATGGGTTACAGACAGTGCTTCAAAATGTCATAACTCATGAGAATCACGTGATAATCACCATCTAAAACAGTGAACCTATTCGTGATAGCTTGATGTTCAATGCTGATACTCAATGAAAGTGCGTCATGACATGCCAAACACGACATCTAAGTGCTTGAGTCAGACCCGATATTCTAACTGACAAGCTGAGCTTAATACCGTCGCAAGCATAGTCATGACTTGTTCTGGCTGTGGACAGTGCTGCCAAATGCCACTGTTACGGTCACCAACACTCATGACACAAAAGAAGTTCAAATCAGCTCACGTACACAACTTAGATGATCAGATGTGACTGTTCTTTAACGGTTGGTGGACCAATCATATGTTTGGTGACATTTTGTTTAGCACCCAACTCTTAGCCACTCACTTGGTCATGACATTTTCAGTCGGTGATGATCACGACATTCTTGGAATATACTTGGCGTGTAGTCCCAAGCAACAAAATGGGCATTCTGTCTGGCTCTGGCTGCTTTGATTGTCTGTCAAACATAGTGAGAAACCATGCTCATTTTGTTTCTTTTGCTCACACGGACCACATATCTCCCATGACTATCTGTGATGATCATCGACAGAAAATGTCGCGACCAAGTGATTGACCAAGAGTTGGTTGCACAAGATGTCACCAAACGTGTGATGGTCGCACCAACTGTTTGAGGCTGACCTCTGATCATCACAGTAGAGGTCGTGACGCTGCCATGGTTTTTACTGATCACAGTAAAAAAAAAGTCATGACAAAGTGACCTACCAAGCGTTGGTTGCTAAAATGTCACCACGAATGCATTGGTCACACCATCTGTTTGAGCATCACCTCTGATTATCACAATTGAGTACGTGACGCTCACATGGATTTTGTTTCAGTCAGATTTTTGTTTTGTTTTGTGACATTTTGCAGCACTGACTACAGAAAATGAAGTTCCGTTTCATCTTCCAAGTGCCATCACATCAATCGCACCACCGTTTACGATGTATCTTTGCACTCTCGAAAGCCAATCAAAAGAGCACACTTTCTAACCACGTTCCTTCCTTTCCAGTTGCCTGGTTCACATTCGATTCGGTCCTGAGCGGGGGCCCCTGTTCCGGGCTGAACTTCTCGAGCGAAAACCAAACCGTCTCGGCGGACGGCTGGGAGCATCGGGTGGCGCTCGGCTCGGTCGGGTTTTCGCGCGGCGTCCACTACTGGGAGTTTACCATCGACAAGTACACCGCCGACACGGATCCGGCCTTTGGCGTGGCGCGGCTAGATGTGGCCCGCGATAAGATGCTCGGTAGGTACTCTTCGTACGTTTGTTGCGATGATGATGATGCTCTGCGCCAGCGTGTTACCTCAAACGCGCTACAACTAATGTATCTTCTGTTTGTTGTTTGTCTGATTCGTTGCACCTCGCCTCACCTCCAGGCAAAGATGACAAGGGCTTTGCGATGTACATCGATCGGCAGCGGTCCTGGTTCCAGCACAACAGCGTGCACGAGCGGCGTGTCGAGGGTGGCATCTCGACGGGCAGTACGGTCGGCGTGCTGCTTGACCTCGAACGGCACACGCTACACTTCATCGTGAACGAGATGCCGCAGGGCTCGGTGGCGTTCCGCGATCTGTACGGCGTGTTCTATCCGGCCGTCAGCGTCAATCGTGGCGTAACGCTGACCCTGCACACCGGCCTGGATGCGCCGCGGATGGACTACCACTAGGGAGCGGTACGGGGTTTTGCAGTTGGGTTACACGGATCGATAAGATGAACACACATCACAACACACCCACCCCCTCCATCGGCTTCTGTCGTACGCCCACGGGGCACGGGTAAGAGATAGCAGACGATGATGGTGGGGAAGAGACGCGATTCCTTTCTTGCATATAGCTTGTGGCGTGTAGAAATTAGAATATTAGAGAATGTAGTTTAAGAAGCTATTTTTTTATATAAATAAGTCCGTCACAGACAAATGAGAAGGTTAGGATTTAAGAGAAGCATTTTGGTTCTTGTTTTATGCGTATGTATGTTTCCTTCTGATTTTAGCACCACTGACCTGAATCCATACGTTCCCATGCGGTGACACAAATTGTACAACTCGCTCATAATCGCTACACAAACAATCGAATGTTTGTCGAAAATGTCGAACCAAAATGTCCCAATCGCAGCAGCAGAAAGAGAAGAAAGGTAGAGGTAAAAAGGTTAAGCACTGAACCGCATGGGCATGTCTCTCCCACAGGCATGAACTCCGAACCGGACCGAACGCCAGCTTTATCGCTCAGTTTTCATCACTGGACACGATTTTTTCGCGACCTTAGCTCGCTCCGTACCCTTACCGGGGAAGGCAGGAAATGCTAATAGAAATGTACCGAATTGGTTGCCACAGCCACATATCGGCACGGTGGGAGATGAGCTCTAGCGCAGGATTTGCATTTTGCTCGTTTACCAAATCCCCCTGCCCTGGCCGTGAGGTTCACAACCCGAAAGGTAATTTCTCGGGCACGGCTCTAAGCCCATTCGAGTAAGCCTTCTTTCTCTCTCTCTCTCTCTCTCTCGTAGCGCACCAAAGAAACCCCAAATCAGCTCAATCTTTGAACGTACCGGCCGGGCAGTGAAAGCGGCAAATTTACGTTACCTTTGCGGGCAGGCACGTGCAGTTGCCACGCTGCGCCCAATTAATGCACAAACACAAAGGAAGAAAAGAAAACAACAATAATACACCGCGGACGGATCGCGGTCGATTAACATTGGGTATGCTAATGCAAACCAGTGTTTGCACTCGGGTTTGATACAAGATAACGCTAGCACATATTCCCATTTGCATTCTGTGCCTGGAGGCAACCTATCCGTTGGAGGAGCTATCCAGCTGGCGTGGCATTTTATTTATTTTAGCCTCATACAGTTGGAGGCTTTTTGTTTACAACAAGCTAGGCTTTAATTAATCCCTTTTCAGAATTTTTCGCTTTTTTGTTGGTTTGAAAGAATCATTTTTTCCCTGAATTAGTAATCCGGGATGGAAAGGAAATCAATATGTATCATGTTTCAATTTGTGCATGTTTGGATTTATTTGCTTTCCTTTGCTTTTAAAAATGCAATTGGAAAAGGAACATGTCTTTTTTGTTTAAATGATTTTCCAATGCAGCGATCAATAACGATGACACACGATTAAAACCGGGTCAGCTAGTTCCTTTTTTTTTGGTTAACAACCGACCGACCGATCATTAAAGGATACTCGATGAAAAATTCAGCACCCTCGATGATGATAAGCACAACGCACAGCATAACGAGTTGCAAATGAATGTGCGAATGAGAGGGAAGTGGGAAGTAAGAAGTGGGTTTTCCGGCCGTTTGCGATTTATTAATTGGCAAGTGCTCGATAGCGAATGATGGGAAGGAAGCATGGAAAGAAATGCTGCAAAATAATGACCGTAATAATAAAAAAAACAGTGAGACCCCGTTAATTGGGGAAGGTAAAGCCGGACGTACGAGATTTTAAAATAAAACTCCTGCACACTCCTCCGGGTGCGTATTATGGAAAGAGGAAAAAGGGACGTGTGAAATCGATTTGAAATCGATTAATATGCTGCACTGTGCAAGCGGCAGCACAACAACTATTATTATCAATGAATGAATGCCTCGAGGTGCGGTACGATAAAAAAGGGTAAAAGTTGTATTTATAGTGCCAGAAATCAGAAGCATAAGCGCAGAACAGCGTTCGAAATAATCGTCCCCGGGCAGGAAACAACAGCCGCTATAGCGGCCATAGTGGATAGCGTTCCTATTTTACCTTCTTTCCAACCTGTCCGTACAAGCGAGTGAGTGTCAATTTGGTACCGAAAGGTTGATTGGTACTGAAAGCACGGAAACGCGTCTGTCCAATTATGGAACGGTGATGCTCGGTGGCTGCACAACCGTTTGTACGGGTCAGCATAACACGTTCGCATTAAACGAATTATGTTCTGGCCTGACCTTTGTGTGTGATGATCTCTACCATTTTCTCTCTCTGTGTTGGATGTGCACGCGATATTGGTGATCGTTATTATTTGTGGTTCATTATTGCAGCTTGATCGAGTTGTGCATTGTCTTTTGTATTTGTTTGGTTTGTTTTGGGGTGGAGGTAAATCGAGGTAAATCATATTTATCTTTAGTTGTGACGTATTACGTGACACTTTGATTGTGTGAGTTTTAACACAACAACAAAAAACTCCATTATTTATGCATCACCCCCCAGATGGGGTGATTTTTCATTTATTACACTAAACTCGTTCGCAAACGCAACAAAAAGAAGGAAGGCAGCAGATTAAAATCAAACCTGTGCCGTTTTACTGCTGCATCTGTAAATATGAGCAAAATATAAACAGCGAAAAAACAACACATTGTAAATATATACAAACGAACTGTTTTTTTAAATGTATTTCGAGCACATCATTTGCACGATTAATTCATTTTAAGCATGAACGAACTGGAATCGAAACCGAGCGTAGGATGAATATTGAATCTAAATGAGTGTTGATTTAAAACAAAACCCGAATCGAACATAAACGCACAAGCGCTGTATTAGCAAGAAAAGCTGAAATCGATAAAATAGTGAAAAAAGAATACAATTTTCAACAAATACACACACCCACATTGGCAATGCGAAAGCGAACGAATGCAAACGAAAAACACTGCAAAAATATAATCATAATCACAAGAGTGTACAGGACGAAAGAATCGGATTGTGTGTGTGTGGTAGTTTAAGGAAATGGCCATTAATTTTGTACAAAGTGTAAAGTGATGTATTGGTTAAGTTATTTTATCGACAAACGCGAACTAGTTAATGGAAAGACAAACGAACATCGCAACGAAATTGCGATGTGTTTGTTTGAAGCCAGTTTGAAGAAAGGATGAGATAAAACAAAAGTATCCTAAATGTATTCCATTCTAACACGAAGCGAACACAAACACAAGCAAACGATGACAAAACGAAAACATTAAACTTCTGATAAAACGAAGCAAACAGAACGAATGTGAGATTGGAAGTTTACAGCAACACATGCTAAATTCGATGCACATTACATTACAGAGAGAAAAATAAAACATTTCATTAGATCAATAACTTGAACGAAGTAAAACCTTAATTGAAAAAAAAAAACGTGAGGATAAATGTTATATCCAAACCACACTCCCCACTGCAACATGTACAGTTAAGCAACGAACAGTAGAGAAACAGATGTGCTAGATTCCTATACCGAAATGTATTTGCTCGCTTTTTGCGTAAAGTTTATGACAAACCGATTGCGGCGAGAAACCCCCAAACTAACAAAGAGCTTCTGATAAATTAACCATGTGAAAAATGCAAATGCAAAACTGATAAACAAAAATGAAAATAGTTGCGTAGCAGAAACCTACTAAACACACGAAACATGAAAATATCAAACAGGTGAACCATAAGATAAGCAGAACGATAACTAACATAGTAACAGAACAGAAGTAGAAAACGAAAACAAAATGGCTCCATCATGGTGGAACATTAATCAAAGAGAAAGAGAGAGAGAGAGAGAAAGAAAGAAAAAACATCACCGTAGGAGGAGCGTAAATTAACATTTGCAGCTAATCAACCGGAGAGCTTTTCGAGAGGAAGAGAGAGAGAGATTAAGATAGAGGATACAATGGAGGAAAAAAATATCGTAGCTAAACATTTTACGAATACTACTCACACACACAGAGACACACCACACACTACTATTCTAAAGCAGCGGTGTAGTGACGGCATTTGTAATCCTTTGGTAATACACACATTGATCAGTAATAAAAGCGTATTAAAAACATAGGAAAAAGCGATTATTTTTGGTTATTACAAAATATCACCATCTTTTGTAGTTAAAAAATATTGAAAGAAATTGGAATTATTCTAACATTGAAATATTGCTAATATTTTTGCTATTTTACGTTTTTTTACCCGTTTATTGTAGGTTCTCATTAGAAGGGAGGGATACTCGGTTCCTGATTTTCCTGACTTATTAAGCTTCCAACTAACTGTGTACACTATAAAGTTAATCTTTGCGAAATTATATTATTATTATTATTATTATTATTATTTATTGGTTAATTTTCAACAGGCCTTATGGCCTTATTAAGATGGGTAACAGTGCACACACAAAATTACATTGCAAAATCAAGATTTGTATCGCAATTCACTGTGACCTCGGTAGAAGCCGGAGACGTTCCTTGAAGCACTGAGTTGAGATGCTGAAGTCGAAGCAATCCGAAACAGTGTGAAATACAGCCGACATGCGGAACATAGGGTCAGACCGACCAGCGCTGGAACGAGGTTGAGCGAGCCGTAGAGTCTCTTTAGACCTAAGTGTTCGGGATGATGCAAAGATATCGACTCGATGCAACAAAGGCGATGGGTTGACAGAGCCATTTAGCAAACCAGCGATGAAAGAGCACTGTGCATTGCGTCTTCTAACGGACAGAGGTTCAAGGCTTGGAAGATGGCACCGCGCAGCATACGGAGGAAGATTATTGCGATCCTTTCAGGGAAGTAGGCGTAGGGTATATCGCGTGAGCTTACGTGGAATCGCCTCAAGTCGAGCAATTGAAGAAGCACTAGTTGGGCTCCAGACTACGATTTGTGCGATTCCAGAACCGAACGAACGATACTATTGTAGACAGCTTTGATGCACATGGGGTTGCGGAATTCATCAGTAGTCCGGATAACCACGCCAAGTAGTTGGTTTCCTCTGGCTACAACGTCATCGATATGCTGTTCAAAATTCAAAAATTGAATCATTGAATTGAATTCAAAAATTCGAACAACTTCTTCCTCTGATCGATTGTGATCGCTGATTATTCGGGATTAAAGCTTGATCTTTGGTTGTAATATCAAAACGATTCCGAAGCATCAGCAAGTTTTATTCTAACGTTGCTAAGACCTAGAAGAGAATATTACTGAGGTAAATCATTCAAAGACTTAACGTGCCAATCTGAACAAAGTCATGTTAAACTGGTTTTGTCTAACACTTTTACAGAGGTTATCAAGGGTTCTGATAATTTTGGGACAATTTCTTGACTCTCTCTTATGGGAACTATATGTAACGGTATATGGACTTAGCGGCAGCCTTTTTGGACAGGCTGATTTAGAATTCCAACTAGAATGTCTAAATACTTCGACTCCTATAGGCTCTTCCTTTGTCCTTCCACACATAAGGGGCCAAAGACGATTCGGAGCATCTTCCTCTCGAATGCGGCTAAGAGAATTTCGTCAGATGCGGTACTGTTAAGGCACGATATAGTCCCAGCTTCGTCCGTCGTGACAGTTTATTTGAGACTAATTGCTTTCTCTGGTTGACCGAATGGCAGCTAGTATACTTGCGCCTCAGCCTCAGCCTCAATGTTGTTGTAAGTGCTCACCTTTTCCCCGAGATAGGTGAAATCTTGGACGAGTTTGAAAGTACCAACAGTTTGATCGTTACCTCAGCTATCTACAGTCCGAGGTTTGCTGCCACATCTAGCTAGATATTATACTTACTTACATACTTATCAGGCGCTACAACTGCTTTGCGGTCTTGGCTTGCCTCAAGCCAACCGCTCACGGTCTACCAGTCCGTTATCTTGGCCATAATGGCGGACGCCTCCACGCCATCTTGCCACCTCAGTTTGGGCCTACCACGCCTCCTCTGTCCTTGTGGACGGCATAAAAAGACTTTACGGGCTGGGTCGTCCGTTTTCATGCGTACAACATGGCCAGCCCACCGGAGCCTGGCGAACTTGATATGAGCTTGATGTTTCGCCAAATTTGGGTAATGTCCATGTCTCAGAGGCGTATGTGAGTACCGGAACTATATAGGTACTATATAGTCCCAGCTTCGTGCGTCGCGACAGGTTCTTTGAGGTGAACTGATTTTTCAGGCTGTAGAATGACCGATTGGCAGTAGGCATCCTTGCGCGCAACTCAGCTATCATGCTATTGTCGTTGCTGACCTTTGACCCAAATTAGGTGAATTGTGGGACTGCTTCAAAAGTGCGTTAACCTATCTGCACATCACGCCTACGTAGATTCGGATTATTTATTGGTAGGCCACCATCAGCTTGCTCTTTGCCTCGTCTATCTGCAATCCGAGGTTCTCTGTCGCTTGCTCGATCCCTTGGTAGGTTTCAGCTACATAGAAGAGCCACAGACCAATGATGTCCAGCTATTATAGACCAGCTATATTATAGAGGTTGATAAAACATTAACTGAGTGATCGTAGTTTATTTAAGTTCCCAAATCATCTAGTTTTAAGAGCACAACTAGCCCAGCGAAAGATATCACAGACGAAAGCTTCTTCATTCCTCTCGATCAGTTGCATCCACAGGATCAGTCGCTCTGGTGTCTCTATTAGTAGCATGTATGATTATGATTAGTTTTCTTGCATCCCGAAAAAAATGCTATTGCGTCTTACTGCTTTTAATAAAAGCCTTTTGCGAAATGCCTATCATCACTGTTAGCTGCAGTGCTTTTTGCTGTGAAAAGCGCATTTAAAAAAAGTACGATTCTCCGTTTTATTAGTACGCCTATATTGTGTACGCCACATAAACTTCTCCCAGCAAGAGTCACACTAATGAACACGCTTCTTCAAAATACCACTTCACACCAAACGCTTCTGCTTTCATGTCACGCTCATTTCAGTTACTGAGTTACTACTACTACCACTACCACTACTACTACTACTACTTGCAGAAGTAATCTCCTCTCTGCCCTTAATCCTGCCTGCAAATAAGGCTGACCGAAAGCTGTTGCCTGATGCGTTCCTCTTATTCAAACTTATTCGAGAGAGAGAGAAAAAAAAACAAGAAGGTACAAACCCATTACCCCGTTTCCGCTGGCCACGTTTCCACTACTCCGCGCTCCGTTGCGACACACACAGCAACCGCGAGAAGTACAGTGCGAAAGGCAAGCAACAGATGAGAGATAATGTGAAAGTGCAGTGGGACGTAAAATTTCATTCCGCTACGGCCCATCATGGGTGCTACGGGTCTGAAATTACGTTTTCGAGCAATTCCAGCAGAAACGTTCCTTTCCCCTTCTCCCCTGATGGTCCCGATGATTATCCCTGTGTCATTTGTGTGGCTGTGTTTTTCACGGTTTTATCAACCAGTACCATGTTTTTTTGTGTTCTTCATTCACCGCATTTTTATCGCGTCGGAAAAGCTTCTGCCTGCCAGCATGATGCTGCAGCAGTGTTAAAATCTACATCTAATCCGTTCGGTCCGTGCTCCTATAAGAAAGCGCGGGTTGGGCTCAATTTTTCCAACTAGCTTTCTCACTGTGTTTGTGTGGTGTGAGTGTTTGTGTTTGTGGAGATGAAAAGCGCAAATGAACAAATGTGACCAAATCCTTTACACCGTGTCCGGCACTCGGGGACTGAATTTTCTAATAACATTGACCTTAAGCCCGACACCATCATGCGGTGGGGAGGGGGGGGGGTGCTTATGGGTGATGGTTATGCATCCTGCGCCCCTGTTTTTGCGCAACGTTCTCCTCCCATCCGTTTGGCTGTGTTTGGCTTTTGGTTTTAGGCACGGAGCAATTTGGGTGGATGTGGGGTTAGATTTAAGCCAATGCCGTGCCAAAATACGTACCGAATGTTTGGGAAAATCCTTAAAAAAAAGGTACATTAAAGCCAACAAAACACAAGTGGTGGTAGCCTTCATGGAGGCCTTGCCATAAAAGGACCAAACAGTGAGAATAAAGCCACACATACACACCACTGGGCGGAAAATGTTTGTAATCCAATTACGACAACATGAGGATTAGTAGGAAGGGAATGGTGATAGGCGACATTTTTTCCATTAAATTGCATGTTCGCCTTTTGCTTCTTTCTTTTCCTTCCTTGCTTTTCCCGTTTGATCCTTGATGTCCCTTCATGTGTGTGTGTATGTGTGTGCCCGGGTTGAATCTATTCGATTTCCGTAGGCTCCATCCCATCCGCGCAATCAAGATACACGGAGAGTGTTTTTCCACTCGAGAAGCGCCATCGTCGTACCTTTTAATAATCTATCCCTTTTTTGATGGGGGGAGGTCAGTGTTTTTTCCCCTCTCCCCCTTTCTCTAATTGTGGAGCTTTTTTGTGGTTTTTCTATTTGGGAGCCACGGGAGGAAAAAAAAGGTCTCTCTGTATGTGCCATACGCTAGGATACATGATTGCGTAGATAAAAACCAATCGTGCGCTGTAGCGGAGCTAACTGGAGCTGACCGCTGCTGGGCTAGGGGTTGTTCCGCTTTCTGCGTATGACATGTGTACAGATTTGGTGAAGGGACCTTTTAAAGTGATGGACCCGATGGTGGGCCATAAATGAAAATTCTCTTGCTTTTCTATCTCGTTTTGGCATACATTTTCATACTACAGTAACCTCTCAGTGTAATATGAGTAGGGAATGAATTAATTTGCCTTTTTTCATCAACACTTAGCAGCAATTATAAACAAACAAACTACAAAAAGTTATAAATTGCACCGACATAATTGAAAATTACTAAAAAAAATTTGCTATAATTTACAAGTGGACAATCAGGTTTTATTTGCAAGAGTTCGCGTCTGCACAAAGTGTGAAAGGTCTGGCCATCTGCTTGGCCCAGTCGCGTCCATATGAGTTTTTGAGATCTTATTAGTAGCTTCTTGGCGAGTTACTTAAAGGATGCTAGAGAATACCATTGAATTCGATGGAGTATCTTCTTCTTCTTTGGTACAAGAGCTGTTGTTCTTGCCCCAAAGGCCTGCCTCTCGTGAACCACAAATGGACTTGACTGTCAGTGAATTTTTGATGTACCTATAGCAGGATAGTCAGTCCTACGTATAGGGGCAAGGTCCATTTGGGGCTTGAACCCATGGCCGGCATGTTTGTTAAGTCGTTCAAATTGAGTGCTGTGCCACGGGACCGGCTCAATGGAGCATGACCCGTTCTTTCTTGATGAAGCTATATCGGTCGTTTGGGTGTGTGTATCGTTTGGTGAATTATTTTGTATGGCGTTCGAAACTACCACTCGCTCGTACATTGTTAGTTTCTTCAAAAAAACTTCATAAGAGTGATATTATCGCAAAGATCATCCTTTGCAAACCTGTGTTAGGGTAAGAGGTTGGTCTTATCATCATCATCATCATCATCATCATCATTATCTACAATTACAGAGACGCGTAAGGCAGTCTCGATAGCTCACCCTTATCACTTACAGGTCCTGATCTTGGAGCAGATCAACGTCATCATAACTGTTCGTCAAACTATTCGCGCCTATCGACCGTAGCGCAGTGGTAATTCGGTAGTCCTACAGACGGCTCTCAATAGCTGTAGCGAATGTCTTATATCTTAGAATGCGGAGCAATTATCTCATGCCCATATTCGGATATATGGAAGCAAAGACTTGAGTCAGTCCAAAATAGGTTTGCTCGATAAGCGCTACGTGGCAAGATCGTGGCAATATCGTGACAATCTACCTCCTTACCAGTCTCGGTGTTATTTACTTGGAACTCTTGAAAACAAGCGTAGAAATAGCCAAGCCTAGCCATTTTCGATGTCTAGGACATTTAACACCCTGTACGAGCACTTTTAACACTAACGTAACAGCTTTCAGGGAACGCTTCGCTTTGTAACGTAACATACAGATACAAAAAAGGCGTCATAACGTGTATTTGTAACGATCGATACTTGTCTTTTTGAACTAAGCCTAGTTAAGCCGTTATCCGGCGGACTTTGTACATAATAAATATCCAAACAACAATTGTTACTAGCATTAGCGAGAAGAATAGACAACTCCTTAGTTCAGCATTAATCAGTGTTGCTGGGTTTTGCAAAAGATTTTTGTGATGTTTTTCCAATATTTTTGAATTTCTCTTTGTACTGCCATAAAACCACGGGACGATAAAAATAGGAAACTCCCTCAAATTATTGGGGAAGAACAACAACAAAACCACAAGAAATCATGTAGATAACAATGACATATTTTTTGTAATTTTGAGATACATATTATGGCTATTAGCTGTTCTCCTGGTCTTCAAATCATAACAGTTTTGAACCTATTCTTTCAACTTGTTGTAAAGATTGTCTACAGGTTCCGCTACCTTTTCCTTTTCTAGACCTGGACATGGATCATTCTCAGGATTGGAACTATCCTTGCAGAAAGTTCTTGCACGTTTTTAGTTCATACAATTGAACAGTTCAATCGATTCTTGGAATGTTTCGAATCGATAGAGGAACATTGCATCGCTGCTTTCGAGGTATGCAATCATTAAATGGAATATGTCAACCGGATTGGGCATTTGTGCAAGGAAAAGACCTTAAAAGACCTCAACTTAAAGAGCATAAAATTTGTTTATTAAAGAGTACCACGACTTAACGTAAAAAGGCAATTAAAACCTGCCTCATAAAGAAGAAGAAACAAACCACATAATAAAAGAGAATTACACAGAAAGCAAAGCGATGCAAAAACCTATTAAGATGGTTTAACGCAAAACAATTTTATTGAAATTAATTTTCAATAAAGTGTTATTTAAAACAGCACAGTGCACAACAAAAACGAACATTATGAGCCCAAGCCTGTAATTCACCGGTTTACCATCCTATCCAAAACCTCATTACTTACAGCTGTTGCACATGAAACTGCTTATTTGCATGTGAATCGTTGTTTTTTTGGTGTCCAACCCTCCATTGTACTTATTCCCAAAAACCAAATAACGCACACACACACACAAATAAACTACGCTGCACAATTTTAAGGGAGGGGAGAGGATTTAAAGCGAAAGATTACACGCCCACGGAAAAATGATAATGCCAACTTCCATCCTTACTGCTGTTCCAGCGTTCGCTCCCCTCAATCGTTGCTGCAAAACCAACAACCAACACATCCCCTCTCGGACCAAGATAACCGTCCACCGGCGTGGCGTGGTCAGGACAAATTTATTGGACAATTTGTACCCCCAAACCGCAGATCCATCCCCCCCTCCGGATACTCGCCCGGATCGTCACCGTGGTCTTATCGTTCGGCTCGGGCACGAGATGAGCAGCCAAGATTGAGGCAACAGCGGCCACCCACCAGCAGGAATGTGATATCCCACCCTGGCAAAAGCCTAATGGAAGGGATTTTTGTGTCGTGAGATGTAATTATGATTAAATTATAAATCAAAAAGCATCGTACCGGTGATAAAACCCGTCAATTGCCAATTGCAGCGAGCAAGGGGGATTGGAATTGGGGGGCTTTTGCCGTGTCCGTGTGTCCGTGTGTCCCAAATATCCCCATCGTTTTGGGGATTGTTAGGTTGCCGTACGATAGTAAACAGTGGACATTGCGAACGGTACGGCATTCAAGGGGACATTAATTTCTCCCTCCAGCTTTAACCCCACGCAGTGTCGGGGCAATGGTGGTTCCGTGGAAGGAAACAAATGACATAGACAATAATTTTAAAAAGCGAGGGGCTAACGGGGACAGCATCATGATGCAGCCATCTCGAGCGTGGGTAATTACATTTGCGAATTGTCACATGTCAGCCGCAGATGATGAATGTTGCATTTGCGATGGGACGGTAGCCGGCCATTGGCATTTATTGCCATTTGGGGGTGAGTAATAATTATCGCACAATTCGCACGACATCCTAGATTGGTATGAAAGGGAAGAGAGGAGGAAGCAATTTTGGAAAATTTTAGTAAAGTTTATCGTTCAAGGTTAGAGGATACGCTTGAATGACTAAAAGAGGGGAGTTTAGTATGTAGTATGTTGGTTGATTAAATTAGTGTCTACGGTGGTGCACAATGGTATGTGAGTGAGAGTTGCCATAAAAGGAGACTGTACAATGACTACAAATTTGGGGATTGAGTTGATCGAATAATAGAAGAAAAGGTTGTCAAATGCAGCGCTGCTGGGGGATAATTCCACGTTGCCTAGCGCCTAAAGGTATGCAATGTAATGAAATGAACTGTGTGGGAAATAGAATAAATATACGAAACATGGATAAAGCATGAAATGAAGCATTTTATGTACGCTACTGACTCGAAAGATCTCACATTCCGAGAAAAAAATCCATATCGAAGGCATATGCAAAGTAGCAGACAGTACGCACTAATTAAATAGATGCCTTTAGGCGTATCGAGCTCAAGCCGTGTGCTCAAGAACAAATGAGCAAAGATAGAACAGTATGGTTAGGCTAAACATGCTCTCTCTAATTATAGAATATATCCAAGAATACATCTTATACCTCCTACCTATGAGTATTCTTGGTTGGAAGCTTTAAGACATCTTCAATGTGGTATTGATTTGTTACACATTCGTATTGTTTCGTTGAATATTTCACGTGTTCAATACGTTTTTGAATGAATTCCTTACACTAACTTTAGTATTTTGCTGCATAAGAGGTTTCTTAATTCATGCTTAGTTTATGTTAACAGATTTATCCAGTTTGGCGAAGTTAAAACTAGATTTCATTACTCTTAATATACAAACCATTGCTGAACATATTTCAATTAATAATCGACATTTTTTGTGTTCACTGTGTTCAAGAAATTGTGTTCGAAAAAGACGTCTCAAAGGTCTCCAGTCAAAAGATGAAACTGCTGAATTAAAGGACGATTTTAAATTGTAGCTAAGAAAAATACGATACCAGGAAGAAACTAAAATTAAAGTTAAATTTAGTTACTCCAAAATATCAGAAATCTATGTAAATTCATTGTTTAAGAACAATTCAATTCCATTCAAGTTTATTTCAGATTGCCAGGCTTACGGTTCAACAATTCCAAAATCAAACTAATTCCTAACTTATCCTAGCTCAATACCCATGAAATCCCTTAGGTATATGAAGAAAAAAAAAGAAACATATAAGCTGGAAGCTACATGAACATAGTTTATAAGAAGTTCAACTTAAAACGATTTTTTTAGCAAAATAAACATAAATAAGGAGAAAAGATAATAAAGAGAAGAGAAAAATAAGGGTGTGAGGAATCAAAATAATAAGAAGAAAGGAAAAAAATTAGAACAGAAATGGTAACAAGAAAAGGAGAAATGAGAAAATGAAGATGAGGAGGAAAAATGTTCAGAGAAAGAACTGTCAGTGGTGATGGGGTGGATCTGTGATACAATTAAATGCGCCAATACACTGGAACAGAGGCTTATCAGAACCTTACAATGTACTAAGAGGAACAACGTTTAGAGCTCTACTCAGTCGCAGCTGGATAGTCACCATGCCATTTGAGTAGATTTTAGGGCATTTTATATCATCATCATCATCATCATCAAAAGAGCCATAAAAAAACATCAAATGAAAAAAAAAGAATATCTCAAACAATATGAATAATTGATTGATAAATGACACATTATGCGGGATACATACCGTACCGTTTTATAGATATCATCCACCTTCCACGCCCATTGACGGATTTATTTCCATTTAAAAATTGATTACCACACTTATCCCAACGCACATTAGCGTTAATTCACATTGCGTTTAGTCGCGCATAATAGGCAACCAAACAGCCGGTGTCGCTCCACATGTGTAAGCTGCTTTTCTACTTGTACACCAAACAGAGAGACAGAGAGAGTGAAAGTTTACAGCATGCTGGTGGTGCCGCGGAACCACACGTGGTGGTAATAAACCTTTCCCGAGAACGCCATCGAGCCTCCATAGCAAAAGGTATGCTAATCGCAACTCACCCACCCACCTTCCCAAAACCCTTCCAACACACACACACACAATGCTTTCCATGCCGCCGTTAAAAAGCTGGATAGAAGAAAGCACACATAAAATCAAACTGCTGCTTCTTTCGCCATCTCTTATCGGTTACGTTTTACGTGGTATTGGATTTGACGTACCCGGCGTACGCAGCAGAAGATTATGCTCCAAAAAAAAAACGGCGAAGAAAAGCTCCCACTTAGCACGAACCCTACCCTACCTGCTCGCGTTGCCAGTGAGAGTGTTTAAATTTTCAAATTTTAAGTAATTTTCCACGTCCCACAAGAACCCACAAACAGCACCTGGTGTGTGCTTTGAAGTTTCGCATAGACTTGCGTGTTTGTGTGCGCGCAAAGCATCAGAGAGTGCGATGCGTACCATCAAGCGACGATGATTATGTTGGTGATGGTGATGATGATGGTGATGGTGACGACAACAGCGACTGCTGAACGAGACTGCCATGTTTCAATTAAATTTTACATGCTTTCGGCGACCGTCTGCACACACCAGCACGTCGGGAGGGGTTTTTTGAAGTTTCCTTCCCGTTTCCCCCAATACGTGACACACAGAGACACACACACGGACATGTTCCGTGGCACCAAATAAAGGCACCATATAAAACAGGAAGCAGCTGGAGGATGAGCGCTCACTGTAGGAGAGGGAAAATGGGAAATTTTTGGGGATGAGAACAACCGACATGCGGGGGATTAAAAAAATCGGGACTACACTTTCACACAAGTGCTAATGATGTCACTCGCATGGCCGCGATCGTAACGGACGGAGGGAAGGAAGCACAGCAGATAAAGCTTGGAAGTAGAACGTTATTGCCTTCTCACCTCACCTGCGTATTTCCGTCAACCACACACACAACGATATATAGAACGCAATGTGGCCATGTGCTCGTGTGGCGCGTGTCTAATGGGTGGAAAAGCGGTTCCGAATCAACACTTGCCGACTGCACTAATTTCGGCACACCTTTAATTTCAATTCACTCACACGTCGCGGGACGCTTTAAGCAAGTGAAAGAACATGTGTTGTTCTGTTGTTTTGTTGTAAAGGGAAACATTTGCTTGAATTTATACGGTAGCAGAGAGCTTGATTGAGAAAGCGCGTTGCGTTGAAGTGAAATTTTAACCGTAAATTCGTGAAGGATTTACTCGACAGATTGCTGACGAATTATGTCAATATTTCCAAACAAAGTGAGAAACCTTTTAAAGCAGCTCTTTTTGAATGATTCATTCGGCTTAGAAAGCTTCCTCATAGCTGACTCTTGAAGCCTTAACCATCCATGACGGTGTAGAGAATCTCATTTGTTCAGAATTAAGAAGTAATACTGTATCTCCGAAAGTCCGTACTGTGTAGAATGATAGTTTTCAAGCAGATCATCTTTGAAACGTCGTAGAATAGCAACGTCCCCTCTGAGACTGTACAAAGAGTATCATAAGGAAACTCTGTCTACCTCTTACTACTGCAACATAAACACCTTGAAATATAAACATACTTGTCAAGATATGAGTCTTATGTAGACTCAATTTAAACTAACTCTCTCTGAGTTAAGATGATGCTCAATCTATATAAAGACTGAATGGATAATATTACAAGAGAAAGTCTGCAAAAAATGTGGCAGGCTGGATTGCTGGTATTTTCGAGCCACAATGCCGCCTACAAGATCCTGTCCCTGATCCTGTCCTGCAGACTTGCGCCCTTTGCTACAAATTTTGTCGGCAGCTACCAAGCTGGGTTTGTTTAAGGCAAATCCACCACCAGAAGTGCCGAGAGCGCCAGATGATACAGAGGTACCACTTCCCTGGGAAGTTGATCGGGCTATTAAAGGCCAACAAAAACGAGGTGCAGTGCAAGGTGAGAGTGAGGTCTAACTTGACGTCGGAATAGAAGGCAAGGTGACGGACTCTCCTGTCTGCTCTTCAACATCTGCAACAATGGCAACTGGAAAGTGCCATTCAAAGCGCGGGGATAGACAACGACATCCGTGGCACGATCCTCTACCGATCTCTCCAATTTCTTGGCTTCGCGGATGACATCGACATCATCGGCAGGACAATAGCAAAAGTTTGTGAGTCGTACACCCGACTCAGACGCGAAGCAGCAAGAATTGGATTGATAATTAATGCGACGAAGATGACGAAGTACCTGCTTGCCGGTGACTCAGACCATCTGGGAAGCAGTTTATTAGCTGACGGCGACAACCTCGAGGTAGTAAAGGAGTTCTGCTATCTTGGGACGTTCGTTACTTCGGACAACAACATCAGCAGTGAAATCCGGAGACGCATTGTGCAGGGGAATCGTGCATACTATGGGCTTCACCGATTGCTGAGATCCAGAAGACTTCAAGCCCGCACTAATTGTGAGATATATCGCTCATTGATTCACCCGGTGGTTCTCTATGGACACGAGTCTTGGACCATCCTAGCGGAGGATGCAAACGCTCCGGGCGTGTTTGAGCGACGCATCCTTCGGACCATCTTTGGCAGTGTGTGGCGAGCATGGAGCGTGGAGGAGAAGGATGAACCACGAGCTTGCTGAGAGAAAGAGAAAGAGGGAGAGAGAGAGATAGAGAGAGAGAGAAAGAGAGAGAGAGAGAGAGAGTTGCATGATTATACAAACCTACTCACTAACTTATTCGGTAAGAACTACTCAAGCGTGAAAGGTATTAAGCACTTAGCTATTATTTGCAAGACGTTAACGAATTTAAATAAAATTCAAGGCTAAGCAAACTGAAATATTAGTCTCTTCCGAAGAACTAAGTCTTCTTCTCGCTCCTTTTCATGAACGACCCAAGTGATCATAACTGTAAAACATTACGGAAATACTAATAAAATAGAAAAGAATTTAATAATTTTACTAATTACTATCATATTGATAAAAATGTATGAAGACATGTAGACACAAGGCAAAAACTTTTTTGCATTTTATGAACAACTGACAACACCTACAAAAGCAGTTAATTATTGTAAAGTTAATTTGAATAATCATGTACATACAATCAACAGGGTTTGAAGTTTGTTGCAGAAAGTTGTAAAAAAGTTAGTCATACCATTAACTAACGCCTCGTAAAACACAAAAAATAATAATAATAAGCTATAAGGAAAACATCATGTGCATAAACCAACCTGCCTAGCTGTGTGCAGTTGCTGCCTGCAGGCTGCATCGACTCGCAAAAGCTAACCACACCACCAACGAAAGCAACCCCAGAACCCCTGTCTGGCAAACTGTGCCACGGCTGTCTATTACAAATTAAATATGTTAAAACCTCACATCCTGGGCGCACGTGTTTTTTCTTTTTTTTTTTTTTTGCTGCCCACCCGCCCAAACTTTTGCAACTTTTGCCACGACGACAGTTTGCTTGCATCGCAAAACATTACAATCGCCACTGCAAACTGGTACACGGTGAGTGCGCGGCCAGCGGATAAGTTTGCCGGAGAGTGAAGTGAAAATTAAATACCATCCTTTTTGCGCGCTCGCTCACTGCGCTATCATAGCAGGCAGGGAATGTAGCGAGAAGCTTGCCCCCGCTCGTTCGCTCGCTAGCAACCCCGTATTCCTCCATGCCATGCCAACTTGGATGCGTTGTGTGCTGAGTGTGCTGTCAAAAGTTTCGCTACAAAAACATATACACTCACTCGCCACCATCAACACACACACACACACACACACAAACCCGAGAGTCAACTGCAGTCAAGTTCGGTCAACAGCGCGCACCGTTCGTACCAAAACCGTAGTGCACCTTCCCGAACGGATCATGCAAAACCCCCGTAAAGTGGAGCGAATGGAAAACTTCCGCTTCCGGCAAAGTGTCCGAACAGTGTGTGCCGAGGTTTTGGTGTGTTTGGAGCGTGGTGGAAGTTGACGGAGAGCAACACACAAAAAAAATGCAACGGCATGAGCCAGGTGCCAGTTTACGTAACCGCGATATCACACACACACACACCGGCTTGGAAAACGCCGTGAGGAGGGGAGTGTGTAGAGAAAAAAGGGCTGGTTTCGCCGCCATGAAATCATCAAACCGGGCGAATGAAAACGGTAGCAGTAATGGCAGTTTCGTTGCCCCGGCCCGCGATAAATGGCCGCCCGATAATGGGTGCTGACATCGGTATAATAAAAGTTAGTGCCATCCTGGTGCGCGCGGTCTATATATATTGGTGAATGAATTGGAAGGGCCTGTGGTCAGCATACGGTTTAATGCGAGAAAGCCTTCGCTGCCTTTGAGGTAAGTTATTTTTCGGTTTTGTTTTTGGTACTAGCCGTCTGATGGTCGTGTGGTTTGTAAAAAACACAGACAGATGAATTTATTTTTATTTTACATACTCCCGTTTTTGGTCCCGTTCGAAGTCTGTGATAGCTATTCGCCCGTCGGCGGTATGCGATTGTTGTGAAAACCGGGTTCGGTCTTTGTTTTTGAGCAGGGAAAGTGAACTGTAGCAGGAATAAACATATTGTCGGCAAAAAACCATGGCCTGTTCTGTTTTTTTTTTTGCACAAATTGTGTGAATAATCAATAGCAATTATTTCTGTTACGCCAATTGTTTAAATTATAAAAAAAATCTATGCTTTGGTTTGGTAAACCTTCAAAAAATACTTCCTTTGTGTAGCTTTAGTACATGCTAAAGATTTTTTTGAAGAAGAATAATCACTAGCGATCGAATAAGCTTGTATCTTCACTGGAACACTTGAAAAAAGCTAAGGGTTTATCTAGGACTTTATCAACAATTGCACTCTGCTTAGTTGGTTGAGGATTTGCTTTTTTTAGGAAATTGAATATGAATGCAGTAAGAATGATTTCAAATAGATAACACCTTTTTATGTATTAGTTGTCTTTTAACCATTTCTTACATTAACTTTCTGTCCACGTATGCTGTGTCGTTACGCTATGTTAACAGCTTATTACACTGTTTTCTAGCTCAGTTTTCAATGCGAACAGCATTACTCAATAATTTCACGATGTTTTTCAACAGCTTATGATTATTTGTGACTGCTGGGCTGTTGGAAAAAACTTCGGGCAATTGTTGATTAATGCCGTTTACATTAGAAACTGACCCAGAAATCAGTGTAGTGGATAATGATATTAAGTTAACCAATACTAATTTTCTTAGTAAACCAATGCTAATGATTTAGTCTTCAAAAAGACGCAAGAAATATTCTTTATACAATTTAAAAAAATATGTAGAAGGTTTATTCATATAATTTCAGCAACATTTGGCGGATTCTAATGATAACTTTGTGCCTAGTCCCCTTCTTTTCCTATCTAATTGATGTTAATTCGATTGTTTCTGCAGACAATCAGCTTCTTTACGCAGACGATGTTAAACTCTCTTACTCTATTACCTCCATCTCTGACTGTTTTCTTTTTTAGCAACTATTGTATTCGTTATCCCAGTGGTGTGTAGCAAATATGCTATCACTGCGCTCAGATAAATGTTCTGTTTTATCGTTTTCTATCGTTTTTCTATCATTGATTTCGATTATTCTTTAAATATGTTTGCACTCAATCGTGTTTCCTCTATTTGCGATCTTGGGATAACTTTTGGTAGTAAGCTCTCTTTTAACTCGCACATTGAGTTGCTTGTTGGAAAGGACCTTAGGACCTTTCGAATATGCCAGTATGGTTACAAACAATTAAAACATATGCTTTCAAATGTTTTCTTTTACGGATCTGTTGCTTCTATACTACCATACAATATACGGTGTCAATTACTGGGCCTTGGACACATCAGAATGCCGACGAAATAAAGCCCAAGATATGTGCATTGCTGCTGGCTTGCTTCCTCGCGAAATTAATTGACCCAACTTATTAGCTAATCGTTAATACACGATGCGCAATCTCAGATTGCGCATATATTCGTTTTATCAAAATATAAGTCATTTCGTGTAGCCAACCCTGAGCTATAAACGTAATTTCCATACATTTTCAGTTGCGCTAAGATTGCGCATAAATTTTCAAGATTATATGTCCGAGATCTATAAATTTTTTTTGACAGATAAATATATCAAACCGACCCGTTTGACAGATAAATATATGCGCAATCTGAGTTTGCGCATCGTTTATTGCAACGGTAAAATCACTCCGTCTCAGAAATTCATTATTCATTCCCGCTCGACATACTGGATGTGGTCAAAACGATCCTTTGCTTGCCAGTGTCCATCACTTTAATTCATATTTTCCTCACTTCCATTTTAATATGTCTCTTTCTACTTTTCGTGCTCGTCTTGCTACGTTTGCTGTCACTCATCCGTCGTTACTATAACAGTTTTACAGTTTTTTTTATCTCGATCTATGATGTCTCATGCGATCATGATCTAATTCGTTAGTTTATAAGCTTATATGTACGATTAACTTGTATATTTTTAAACCCCAAGAGTAAAACAAGTTGCTTATGCTTAAATAAAGAAATAAATAAATAACTAGGCACTTTTTTGCAGGAAAATTGAAGTATGTTAAATGAGGATAACATATTGTATCAAAGGGCTTTCAGCGCAAATTATATATTTACCACATACCTTCTGCACTATGTGATATATTCAGCGAGACATTCAGGCCTTGCTTGTGGATTAATATGTGATTAATTAATTAATTAAAACAAAACAAAAACTCAAAAAAGTAAAAGGATCGCGAACCAAACGTATCGGAAAAAAGGATTTTAAAACATTAGAAAAACTTCAAATTAAATCTCAAATACTATTAAATATGAGAACGTGTGGAGTGAATTTGACTTTAGGAATCGGTTCAGAATATACGTATGCATTGTGACAAGTGATAGAGTGTAATTGAAAAATGGGAAAAAGTATTTTTTTAATCAAATGAAACAGCAGCTCAGAAAAATTGCAAAAACATAAAACAACATTATCGAAGTTTGCTCTATGGTTGAAATATTTATTCTGCTGCTCTACTCAAGTACCTTTAGTTGTGAAGGTTTGTTTGTTATACCTTTCTCTACAATGCTGTCTCTCTTTGGAATGATTTGATGTCTAGTTTTACGAATATAAATTGATAAATTAAATCCATTCTACTCGCTTTTTCTTTGTGTACAGGCTAATTGAAATTGCAGTTTTTGGATGCCACAGCACACAGTTTTGCTGAAGATTCACTCTTAACATTGCTGCAGAATGACGCAATGCTCTGTTTTCAGTGATAAATCCTAACAGATTGGTAGTTTTTGGGTTGTTAATCCACCGTTCCACCACCATACCGGCACACCACCTGCTTAAACAAATGCACGAATTAATTCATCCTTTCCGTGCCACTTCCTAGCCGTACGGCCACAGACAGACGAAGCGTAAAACAATGAACTGTACGGACATGTTTGCATAATTATTGATGCCATATTCTATCCCGCTCCCGTATGAGTCCCTGTATGAATCGAAATCGTTCATCTATCGCTTCACAAGCCCTGGAGCACCCGCACGGCACACGGCAAGCTGCAAGCTGGCTCCATCATCATCATCAAGCCCAGCCGCTCATTAGAAATCAAACAAACGTTTCCAACCCAGAAAACAATGCAGAAACAAGTATGCAAATGCCTTTCGTTGCACACACATCGCTCTTCCAGCGCTCTTCGCAACCACCCGTTAAGCCGCCGAGCCTGCAACACGCTGGAATAAATTGCCATTTACACTTACTAAATCATAAGCCTTATCGGACCTTATGGCATTGCGGCAACCCTTTCCCACAAGTGCGCCTCGTGACAACCCCCATCCCGCAAACCAGCAAACCCCGTCTGCCAGCAAATGGCCGGCCAACTCCGGGTTTTCCCCAGGACGAACGAGACTTCGAGACAATTCCCAAATGAGAGGGAAATTGCATGCAAGGAACAGTAAATTGAACAAACAACGTCTGCTTTACCGCCCTTTCCCCTTTTGCCTTCGTTTGCGTTATCGCACGAACCTTGGAACACGGAAGAGTTTCACCCCTCCTCTCCCCCCCCCCCCCCCATTTTCCCGATTGGTGCCGGGGTGCAGCTACGTACGTAACTCGTGCGGCTCGGTCCTTCCGAATGCTTTTTTGGATCATTCTTGGCTTCATTGTGCACCACGTGAACCATAAGGCCCTGTCTGGAAAGGGACAGGGAAGCGAACTTGAATGCATATAAATCTTGCACCCCTGAATCGATGGCAAAGGGACGTGGCGAGGGTGAGGAACACAACAAAGAGGAAGGAAACGGCGGCTGCCACACGGCGGCGCAATGGTAAGGCTCGCGTGAAAGTCAGAAAATTTATCGTTTCCATTAATTTGTCACAGTGCGATATAATTTAGTGAAGTATTAATTAAGTCCCACCGGTGGTCTACACGATTGCGACCTGCGCGAGTTGTGAATGGTGCGGATGAGTCGGGTTTTGATAGAGAAGGAAAAAAGTTGGCCACTTGGTCGTTGGTGTGCAACGGGTCAGAAGGATTTTCGGGCGAGGGGTGATGAGCTGCAGCTAAGTGGGTGCATCACAGAAAGGGCATGCAAAAGTTATGATGGAATGCTAAAGTAGGAGCTCAAGGAACATTGTTCGCTCAAAGCTAGGTGTACGGGGAGCTGCGGGATGATTTATGCAGCTGGAAAGGATACAATTTTCAAATGTTTTATTTGTAATGGGTTTATGCAGTTCTGTTGTAGATGCCATTTTTTTGGGTGATTTTCACTTGCGTTGTGTAATTTACATGATGGGTGTTTATGGATCCTTATGAAGCATGAGCTGAAGCCAATCCTGTCTCAAGATTAGTGATGGGAAAAATGAAGTTTTTGTCGGAATCGATTCCGGCTAGCTCCGCAGTTTTCTGGAATCGATTCCGGATAGTAGGTCCGGAATCAGTTTCCGGAATCGATTCCGGAATCAGCTCCGGTATCGGAATCGACTCCGGGATTGGTTCCGGAATCGACTCCACAATCGGAATCGGCTCCAGGATTGATTCCGGAATCGGCTCCGGAATCGGAATCGGTTCCGGAATCGTCTCCGGAATCGGAATCGGTTCCGGAGTTGACTCCGGAATCGGTTCCGGAATCGAAGTCGGCTCTCGAATCGGAAATGGTTCATAAATTAGAATCGGCTACCAAACGGAGTCAGTTTCAGCATCGCCATAAAAATAGGCGTTTGGGTCCAATCATACTACGTATTGATAACCGCAAAAATCCAAATTTACTTGTAAAAGATCCACTCTCATGGAGATTCCCGGACTGATTTCGCTCCGGAGGTAACTCCGGAATCGGCTCCGGAGTCAACTCCGGAATCGGCTCCGGAGTCAACTCCGGAATCGGCTCCGGAGCCAACTCCGGAATCGGCTTCGGAGCCAACTCTGGAATCGGCTCCGGAATCGGCTCCGGAATCGGCTCCGGAATCGACTCCGGAATCGGCTCCGGAATCGGCTCCGGAATCGGCTCCGGAATCGGCTCCGGAATCGGCTCCGGAATCGGCTCCGGAATCGGCTCCGGAATCGGCTCCGGAATCGGCTCCGGAATCGGAATCGATTCCAGCATCGGAATCGGCTCCGGAATTGATTCCGAACACGGAATTGGAATCGGGTAGGTCCGATTCCGAGCTCCCACCACTACTCAAGATTATGGTAATCATATTATATCCAATAATCATATCAAATGGTAATCTTCTTCTTCTTCTTCTTCTTCTTCTTCTTCTTTTTCTTCTTCTTCTTCTTCTTCTTCTTCTTCTTCTTCTTCTTCTTCTTCTTCTTCTTCTTCTTCTTCTTCTTCTTCTTCTTCTTATTCTTATTCTTCTTCTTCTTCTTCTTGTTTGGCATAACAAAACTTACAATTTCTAAATAATATATGATGGATTATAATTTATACGATCATTCATATTGTATATCGTATAAACTGAGTTATGAGAACTTGGTAGTCCGATTTGCGGAAAGATTTGCCATTAACTGTCTTTTCGGCGGAATGGTCTAGGTATCGTACATAGACTAACATGTGAAAGAAGAATTGTTTGATGTGCACTGTAAATGAATAAAATATTAGATATTAATCTTCAGGTACTTACATGTACTTTAAGTAATACTTACAGACTGAATATGTAATGTACCTAAATGGAGGGTGGAAATCTAGTGCACAAGTTTCAAAAATATTGGATAGTAAAAATATGGATTTTACATAAGTTGTATCCTGAGTCTTGAGTAACCCTAAAAATATCTGTCATACAATCAAATGAGTCGTAATTATTGACGAAAGTCCGCTACATAGCTGATGTAGGACCAGACTGGTTAAAACGACTGATTGTGACGATGGACGGAATTAAATTGACGTCCACGTGGATTCCTCGATGAAGTGTTAAATTCTACCATAGCCATTAGAATGGTATGCGTCAATGTGATTAAGATTAATAAGTCCTTACATAAAATGGCATTGGATAGCCAAATGCTAAATCATGACACAAATGGAATATAGCTACTATTCTTTAACACTAGGCTTACGGGCGTCTCTCATTTACCTATCTCTATGATCACCCTTCAATTTGACTGATGGATATAAATTGGTATAAATATAACATCATTAAAAAAGCAATTTTATTAAAGTTATGAATCGTTTAACAAGGTTTGTTTTCCATAAAAATGTGTCCATAGAATCGAGATTAAACAAAAGGTATTTTTGGTATTTTACTTCAAAGTTTAAATTCCGTCATATTGGCGGGTTCCATAAACCTAGTATTAAAGTCGGTTCGCAATAATCAATGATTTCTTATGAATCGATGATAACCTATGACCTTAGAACAGAGCTAGTTAACCAGACCAACCCCGAATTAAAATTCCAGCAGTAAACTAATTCAAAATCCTATCATATTCGATGTTAAACTGTTTTGTGTGTATGTTTTGCACTTTTATTCCGTTAAAATGCCAATATTGATCATGATATCCTCAATTATATTAATCTAAATATAATACAATTACCCATTATAGTATAGCCATTGCAGAGTATATCTCATCTCTGTTGCAAAAGCTGCCTATCTAGACCCGTCTAGTCGAGGCAAAACTTCTTATTAGCAAGCGTATAACCTTTAGAGCGCGCTCGCAGTTCTCAAATTAATAGCAAATTCACAGCAAAGTCGTAATGAAAGGCTTACTGCAACATGGTTCTGTTTGCTTGCGTCTATATTATTAGTCGCAAAAACACATTCTCCTTCGCCGCAAATAGGCAAGCCACTTATAGCTGCATAATGTATCAGATGATTTCCCAAAAGCATCTTTCAAGAAGCTGTTTCATGGTGCATTTTGTGATGTGGTAAAAAAATATGCCTACCTTCATTTCACAAGATCTTCTCCTTGCACAAAACAAACCCACAACCCACTCCGTCCCATCTAACTTCTTCTCGTGAAGCCAGGTTTCCACTTTTATGATGGTAATTTTTCATCATTTTCTACACCAAGAAAGTTTCCCTGCTACTCTGTGCGTGTGCGTATTTGCTGTGAAGTGTTGGCGGAGATCCTTCATCAACAGTGCCGTGCTGCGTTCGTCCCCGAGGGCGTCACAAACCTACACCCTTGGACGGGCTAAATCCTACCGAAGACAGCGCGAAGACGACCGCTCTAGAGATGTAGCCATTGTTGTTTGCATTCGTAATTAGTTGAAATTTATTTTGTTTCTCTCTACAAACCAACCAACGTACGTACGTACGTACGCACACAGACCCAAGACTAACGATGAGTTTGTTGTGCTTGGTTTTGGGTCGTTCAAACGTGAAAGAAAAGCTCGTTTTAAAAAGAGCAATAAAATCGCTAAACCATTCCAAGACGGCGAATGGAATGGTGCCGTCCTAAGTGAAAGTGAACAGAGTGTAAAATGCCTGCGCCAAAAAGGACGTCCCCCCGAGAGCGTCAAGGCGTGGTGGACCATCGCCACGCACAATCGGTGGTAAAGATAAGTTTAATAGCACAAATAAATCATGTACTTTAGGGGGTGGATTGTATTGCTGTCCCGGTTGCCTCTGTTTTTCATTTTTACCTGTGATTTTTGGGAGGTTTTGCGTTTTTCGGGCATGGTAATGTTTACTTCGCTACACATTTTCTGCCTTAGGTTTGCAGATTGCCTACAATTCTCTTTAAAGCAGCCCGTTGAGCTGTTGGCTGGAGATTATGGTTGTATTTATTTAACCACGAAGCATATTATACATTCTCTGGTGGTGTTTTATTAGAAGATTGTGTTTTCATTTGAACTGATTTTAAATATCACTTTCTTGAAAAGGAGTTTTATGCAATTATTTCGTTGTTATGAGATTGATAAAGCGATGGGTTTTTTACATATTAGCATTTTACTAGTGTTCGTTTATTGACAGAGTAAAGATTTTTTTTATTTTTAGAATTTAGCTCAATGTCACTCAGCAATAACAGTTTAAATAATTAAATCAATTCTTTGAGCAGAAAATATGCTTTTCATTACTAACTTTGAGGAAACGGATAAAATTAATAAACTAACTATGAATGGCCATTGCCTATCGATAAGTAATGATGTTATAGTAAAAACAGTAAATCAGTGAGAAGATTTGATAAGAAACAATTTGAAGTATTTATTACAAAACTGTTAAGTTAATTAAATCAATAAAAATCATATGAAATACACAAATTGAATAATAAAGTTGATAAAAATCATCGAAAGGTTAAACATAAATGTTTACCAAAGAGACACAGAGATAATATAATTTAAAATGTATTAAACGTTTGTTTTAAAAGACTTAAATTTCCTTTGCAATACACTCTACCTTTACAAAATAGGGAAAACTCTGCTCAACATAACCCTCTGAACGTTTTTCATTTCATTTATTCATCTGCATACTTGACTTTTCAAGCATCACTGACCGTTGCACCAGTTCCAACTCGTAACGGCATATGCATCAAATCGATCTCTGGGGAAACATTTATTGCTCGCCGAGTGAGGTTGTTATGAGACGATGGTGCCATTCATTAAATTTACCAACGTGTTTATGGTTGAACGAAAAATAGACAACATTTTGAAAGAAATAATTCGAAAAGATGATGCTTTCAACATGTTTAGCAAGACATTCAGTTCAGTCGTTTCCAAAAATGTATAGCATAAATAGACTTTAACTTTTTTTCATCAATTTCTGCCTTTCTATTGAGAACCTTCTACTGTCCCTTACATTCACTGCACATTTTCGTCCCTCCAAAACCACCTTTTAAAGGTTCATATTTTAAATACATCCCGCTGCATCAATCTTTTCCTTCCGCTCGTTAAATACCTCTCCGCAACGCCCACATAAACGAAAGCCTCCAAACAGCCCAACACAACACGTGGACGGCTGCGTCAAAGAACCTCGTCACTCGGTCGGCAGGCAGTGTACACCCAGAGCCCGACAGGAACTTCGTTCCGCTGTGCGCTTTAAAGCCGCCAAAACCTACCGCGCACGACACGTGACCACCATTATCAACGCGTAATGAGTTTTGCATTTTCAATTAAACTTCCCGGGGCTGTCGGAGCTGTCCGTCCGGGCCGGGAGGCGGCCACGCGGGAACGCGTCAGATTTGTATCCTGCAAACTAAGTCCGGCCTCTTCCCGGCCTCTGCCATGATGAATGAAACATTCCTCGAAACATTCATTCCCGGAGACCACCCGGAGCAGGATATAAGATGGCAGGGAAAGATTAAAGCAAAAACGGTGGCCATTTTTTGTGTACTGTTCGCGTTGGAATAGAGTCGCTTGACAGGGCGACTGAAGATTATTGATCGAACAGGTTGTACCGTGTGTTTGGCTTCGTTCCAGTCTTGTGGACGGTGAGTTTTAAATTTTGTTTGTGTATTTGCGTTTCGTGTTTCATGTCGCACCCCGTCCGCGTTGAGTGATGGTTTAATGAGCCACTCGGTGGCACGCGACTTGGTTCGCGGTTTGCTGAAGTGGTCTGTCAAAACATTTCTATAATCCGATAGATGTACTTGCTTTAAGTGTTTGTTTCCCTGAGTGTCCCGATTGCCATAGGGTGCTGTTGTAGGAGATTTGCCTGAATTTTCAATAGAAAAACTTGGAGTTTGCATTGAGTTTTTAAACAAATCTCCATGTTCATGTTTTTTTTTGTTTCGGCTTTACAGGAGTTTTCAGGGGTTCTTATAATTTTGGGACACATTCTTAACTCTTGCTTGCCGAAGTTGAACTTTAAAGAACGGGAATTGGACTCTACGGCATCCCTTTTTCAACAGGCATATTGTAAATTCTTATCGAATTCCAACTGTGCCAGTTCAGAGTCCAATTCTCTCCGTGAAAGAGAGAGTGTCCCAAAATTATGAGAACTTCTGAAAAACCCTGTATCGTTACGACCTACCAGTGGCGGATTTAGGGCATCGGGGACCCGTAAGAGCAGTTCAGGAAGCCCTTGTAAGAATTGATCGGTGTCGCAAATCCTTGGTCGCAAAATGCTTGGACGCGAGTGTCTTGGTCGCACAATTCATGGTTGCAAAATTATTGAACGCAAAATCCCACTTTGTTATACAGTTTGTTCCCGAGGCATCCACTAAACTGGAATACTCTCTCTCTCTCTCTCTCTATCTCTCTCTCTCTCTATCTCTCTCTCTCACTCTCTCTCTCTCCCATGTTGGCCTGCTCACGATAGAGCACGTCAGTGTGACATGGCCCGGTCAACAATCGTTCTCCAGGATGATCGGTCCCTGGCTGCAGCCTTCCATCCATCTAGACACACGATCTCCGACAGGTCTCTCTCTCACCAGATCCAGCCATTGAGTTCGCTGTGCTCCCCTGCGCCTTATGCCGAACTGGGGATCGCTGTCAAACACCTTCTTGGTGGGGCATGAGTCCGGCTGGAAACTGGAATACCCGCATAAGGCGAATATCACATTTTCTGCCAAAATACTTACTTATTTACTTATCCGGCGCTACAACCGCTGTGCAGTCTTGGCCTACCTCAGGAGTGTCCGAAACCACTCACGGTCTCGCGCCTTCGTCTGCCAGTCCGTTATCCCGGCCTCCTCTGTCCTTGTGGACGGCCTAAAAAGACTTTACGGGCTAGGTCGTCCGTTTCCATGCGTACAACATGACCAGCCCACCGGAGCCTGGCGAGTTTGATAAGCTGCACGACAGTGAGGTCGCCGTACAGCTCGTATAGCTCGTCATTATAGCGGCTCCTTCCACATTGTCCTTCCACACATACGGAGCCAAGTATCTTTCTGAGCATCTTCCTCTCTAACGCGGCTAAGAGGGTTTCGTCAAATATGGACAGTGTCCATGTCTCAGAGGCGTATGTGAGTACTGGTACTTTATAGGTACTATATAGTCCCAGCTTCGTTCATCGCGACAGGTTCTTTGAGGTGAACTGCTTTTTCAGGCTGTAGAATGACCAGTTGGCAACTCAGCTTCCATGCTATTGTCCTTGCTGACCTTTGACCCAAGATGAATTGTGGGACGACTTTTAAAGTGCGTTCACCTACCTGCACGTCACGCCTACGTAGATTCTGATTATTTATTGGTAGCCCCGCTGATGTTGCCACCATCAGTTTGGTCTTTGCCTCGTTCTCTGCCAAAATACAATGGATAAAAATGGAAAGTTTTGATTATATTTATTAGTTTTATTATGTAAGTGTTTTATTTAGTAGTTGATTTCATGTAATTCCTGCAACAAATCAGATTATTTTTGGTTTTTAGGCAGCATAAAAAAATACTAAAAAACGCAATTTATTCTGTATTTGACAATATCAATCACAGCTGTTCTAAATATCTGTGGATTTTAATTAAAGTTTGTACAAAAGATACTACACAATGAATCTTGCGGAATGGTTTGTATCCATATTATTGTTCCCCTCAATATGAACAATGTTCAATCAATCACGGGCCTCACGACTTCGTCTTGAAAGCACCAAACAAGTAACATTCAATATTTTATGGCAACTTGGCTGTTTGATGGATTTTTTTTTGTTATAATAACTCTCTTTGCACGAATTCTAAAACGAATGGCTAGAAATGTGTTGAATCATGAACTTGTTAGTTAACATGTTACATATTAGTATTCTTTGTGAACCCAAGTATCCTCCCTTAAAATCTTGTTTTGATGTAAAAATTCAACTTTTGTTTATTGTTCATCCATTGGCAAAGCAGATTAGGTAAACAGTGAAAGAATATTGGTTTACTACAAAACGCAACAAACATCGTTCGCTTATCCCACTCGAAACTCACTCGAGACACTCGATACAACATCATGCGTGTTGCCAAACATATGCGCCGAAAGTAATCACCCTTCGTCCTTTAAAACATATGAGCTATAAACCAACCGGTTGGCCAAAAATCACTCCTAACACAGACACACACACCTACTCACACACGCATTCACGTACGTCCATTTCGGAAAGACAAAATTAAACCCACCCGAGCGCTTTGGGAATGCAGCTCACTGCCACAAAGAGTGAGGAAAGGAAGAGCATGTTTGAGTTTGTTGGACGAAATTTAATCCTGTCGGTGAATCCTTTGCGCGATTCCACCACCCCCTCCACATGCGAAGTGGCCACGTAACCTCACCACTGTCCCACACCACCCTGAACCCTCGTCAAAGGCAACCCCCTATCCTTGCCTCGAGCAAATTGCTATCCCTTTGCTCATATTGCACTGTTCGGTTTTGTTTGGATTTTATTTATTATGATTAGCTTATGAATATGAATTTCAGGAAACGGCACACTATTTTTTACCGACCGATTCTTAAATCCTTTTCCTACCCGGAGGGTTTAACTTTTTCCGGACCACTTCTTCCACTGCTTCTTCCTCCGTTTCCGAAAGTGGCCGTATTCGGCGACGCGATATGCGTTCTCCCGTACCATTTCGTGCAGCATGATGTGCAGTCCATATTTCATCAACTTCCCCTTGCCAAGGCACTTCCCCTACCCAGGGACGAGGGTGGAAGAAGATTATCCCCTCCCCCTCCCCCCGCGTCACCTGCCCTTCGATTCTGTTCCGATCCGTTCGGTTTTTGAATGATGGATTGGATTAAAATTTATGTACATTTGAAGATTAAGAGTCGTGTACGATCGGTGTTGTTCGGTCGGTCGGTCCGAGCACGCAACCGGATTTATCATCGGGCGAGGGGGTTTGGTTTTGGAGTTTTTGGTTTCATCATTTAAAAATCCTCGTGCGATGAATCTCGCAGTCGCGGGAAGGGAGGGTTCGTGGATGATAATGCAGATCATAAATTATCCAGAAATTAATTACTTCGCGCTATCACCGGATCGATTTATGCTCCCACGCATTGCTGCTTTGCACGTTCGGTGCGTTCCGTTTCCTTTCCACTTGCGATCCAATGGCGACGGGCCACGCAAGAACAAAAAACAGGGGGAAATAAATGATGATAAAGCACGCCAGTGAAAAGGCTAGCCCCGGCTCGAAAGGTTCTATGGCTGCCAATTGGGGTTGAACGGGGAGAAGAAAAATCAGGTGTTTTGCGGTGGATTGTGCACAGATGAAAGGAATCTTTTTTGGGAAATTGATTGTTAATGATGCTGTGGGAGGTTTATTGGAAAGATTAAATTATTTTTTTAAGTTTTGTTTTTGACAGTGATAACATGATGCATTTCTTTGTTAAATTTAAGAAGTAAATTGCAACAAGAAAAACAGAATTTTGTGTGTATTATATTTGTCTTAGGACGCACATTGTTTTGGGTAATTAAGACGAATATGTAATTTCAGAATATAAGTCGATTTAATTATATCTTTTAAACCACACCTTGGATATTCAACCCCTGTATTAAGTCTTGTGTAATGTAATGGTCCAGTGACTTAAATAATAGAGGCGTGGTTGGAATCCGTTCCATAGCGTCTTCACGTACACACAGTGGCGTATTTAACGGTAAGCAAAGTAAGCAATTGCGGGGGGCCCCGGGAATCTTTAGTCCATTATCCATAACAGTTGATAGAATATGGTACTGTATTAGCAAGGAGGGCCCCGTGGGTGATGGACGTTGGGGCCCCGCGCTAGACGAACCGTAAGCACCCCCCCCCCCCCCCCGGCAGCAACCAAATTTAAGTTGAAATGTTACATTACCAAAAACAGATGCCGAGTACCCCCCAGTAATCATGTACAAAGGGGCCTCAACACTTCTTAATGCTTAGGGCCCCCGACACTGTAAACCCGCTGCTGCGTAGACAAGCTTAGCTATTATCCTGATATTGATGTAATTCAGTTCATTGAAGTAGGATTGATAACAGATTATTACGGGGATTGTATCATCGTTATCTTATTGGCATGAGCATGTTAACAGTCGTCTTGCATGTCGCCAATTCCAATAATACATTTCTTGAATCAGTACATCTTGATTCTTGTTTGATTTAAATACCATTTCAAAGATAAATTCTAGTGCATCTTCAATTCAAGATAGAAACTACTGTTGTCTTCATTCTCATGCTTTAGGATTGAAGCCTCTAAAAGACGACCATCTGTAACAATACTCAACACATCGAGTGTTAAGCGAGGTAGTCTCCGATGATCTAAACTTAATGAACCTTCCAATTAATTTAGTGAACGATGAGATGTGGAAAAATCAATTAGTTAACCTTCAATAGGATATTATTTCTGTTTAAAAATTGATCTATTCGAAAACAATATAGAAGTTCCTAAGATTTTTGGGATCATCAATCATCAAAATTGAACATAAACTTCCTAAAAGCCTAAGGTAATACTGTTCCTGCAACTTGGCTCTACAACATACTCACAGGGACATTGCCTGTTAATCTTTAGTATTTTTACCTTGACCTTGCATAATGTAGGATCTTATTCTTCTCATATCTATGCATGCACAGACATCCATATACATATCTCGATTTATAGTGATGATACTCCTCATAGCGTACTATTTGCAGCTAATCGTACGGTTAAGGTTACTATATTTTCACGTTTTATGTATTGTATAATTGTTACACCTTAAGCGTCTAAATATCCACTAAAACACCTCATAATAATTAAATTAACGTTTATATCAATTAAATTGAACATTTACCACGATTCACCAGGGTTCATTACATACAACCAAAATCAACTCTCGATCCCACCCTAAAGGAGCATATGATCACCAACATTTCCTTAAAGAAATAACCAACTTAGCAGGACAGACAGGATGGATTTCTTTTTCATTCTTCCCTTGATTTGCCTTCTATTCGCTCAAACATCTGCACATGCTGGCTGTCAAACAGTTCCATCAATCATTTGTCCAGTAACAGTAACAGTAGCAGTAGAAGCAAAGCATAAGAACCATCATTTCAGGGTTTGCTAATTTTAGAAGGAATTCTACAGATGATATGGTTTTGTTTGTGACGCTGCCCATCACCCAATACTTCATTTGTTTGCGCTTGTGGACCTCCCGTTAAAGGACTTTCTTCGAAACACCCGACTGTGTCACAAGAGTATCTTTGCAAACATTAGGCTCTTTGCGTTGGTGTAGTTAGAAATAAAAGAACAAGCTATGGCTTGCGAGAGGTAAACATGGTTTGAAAAATTCACTACATTACCGGTGGGAAAGTCACTTTAAGCCAAATAAATAATGATGTCGCTCGCAGACACCGTGGACGCCGAGGGAAGGGGATATATTTTAATCCACCTCCGCCTCTAGGTCGGTTTGTACGCGCGTTCCGTGGCGGATGCTAGCGCTGCCAGGCGCTCTAATTGCTGCCAGCAAAACCGAACACACCCGTGAGCACCCGAATGCGATGCTCACAGGGCTCACAGGGCAGAAGCGTTTCCGTTGAAATGACAAATGGGGATTTAATTGTGCAACTATTAATCCCGACAGACGACAGACGCTCCTGATCTGCTCCGGGAGGGCACTGGTGCACAGTAGTGTGCGGTACAGTGCAGTTGCCAGGTCGGTCGGCTTTCCCCCCCCCTCCCCGCCCCTTTTTCCCCGACGCAGGGAACGCTTATTACGGCCGGAAATGGAAACGGTTGGCGTACGAACGATATTTGAACCGGTTGGTGGCTGCCAGCTGCAGACACACTCGGGCATTCGTTATCAATTTGCTGCCGTGTGGATGTGATGGGATTCCATTTCTCTTCTCGATTGTGTCATGTTTTGTTTTTGCCGTTTTCCCCGTTTCGGTGTATCCGTGTACCTTTTTTAGGAGCACCGTCGTGTTCGTGTCCGGGCTGGGTTCTGGTTCAGCCAAGCAATACACCTGCATCAGGTGTCAATATTTTTGCCGGCCGGGTGTTTTTTTTTTGGTTCGAAATTGATTGCAGATTTAATTTATCAAGGTTTTTTTTTGCTAGTTTGAAGCGGTGGATTGTGTATTTCAATCGGACAAGATTGAATTGTGGATCATGTGCTACAGTCCAAATTTGTCACTTTCAGGAAGAGTTTAACATGAATGAGATCGTTTTCGGGGTCTTTTTTTTTTGGCTTCCATAAAAGCAACAGTCGCAATAGACACTCTGTTTATAAGGCTTACTATTTGCATACAGTGCGTGGATGTGGCTTCCCTTTGATGTGAAGCGTTTTGATCGTTTGTAAAGTTTTCCAGATTTGTTTTGGATTGCCTTCACTTAGTACCTCAAATCATCATCTTCGGTGAATGTGGCTATGGCATGTTTTCAAGCGTTTTTTTGTATTATTTTATCTGTCATTAAATATTGTTCGAAAAAATGCAATTCATTTTAAATTTCATATTTGATAAGATATTCCCGACAGACATCATGTAATACAAAAATGTTTTTTTTTTTTTAATTTTGTTTCATCTGGGCTGTATTGATTACTGCTTTCAAGGGTTTGAAGTAATTTTTACTAAATACAATATGCATAATTTTGTAAAGATTTGTTCTGTTTTTTTCAGCATTTAATTGAAAAATCATTCTGCAACGTAAGAACGAGTTTCCCAATGTCACTACAGATGACGCCAGCAGCGTTTTTGCTATTTTAATAACACTCCATTTGTTTACCATTTACTAACGGGAGTCGTATAGGCGTCATATAAGACTATGAGCTTGAACAATTTAAACGTCTTTTAAGGGACTTGTGCCACTTAGGACCACTTTGGAAATGGTTACATTTACGTGTTCGACTTGATTCGAATAGAAATGAAGAAAATAACGTAAGTCTGAACTTTCTCGAATGTTGAACTCAATATAATAAACCTGCTTGGGCCCTTTAAAGGAACAGTTTAGCAAATATACAATTATATTTGCATTTATTTTTTATAAAAGCATATTATTTATTTTTATAATTTGATATCAAAAGCACGTTTAAAAAAAACGCTTCAATTAAGAGATATTTTGAATTTGATTCAAAACAAACAACGTTGTGCTATTTTAAAATAGACTTAAAACTCCCCTATGAGCTATTAAATTCCTATTTGAAAGCACTTTACTTCGAAAAATCGTTTGTTTTCTCTTTCAATAATGGGAATACTCCTTTCTGTAATCAAATGTGTACACTTTATCATCATAAAAAGGCTACAAATTGCACTATTAAAATCAGATTACCTAGCGATACTGTGCCAATGCTCACTCTAAAACGACTCCATTGAACGTTGATCGATACACGACTGTAATGTCGATTTAACGCTATAAAAATACTCAGCCCGTCTAATTGAACAATAGAGGCATGGGATTACTTTTTTCTCTATCTCTTTGCAACATTCGCTTCACTTGTGTATGCAGCAAAGCGATAGTGTGCATTCGAGCGATTTGTGGGTGTAACTGCAGCTAATGAAGCGAATGTGAGCTTAGAAAACTCATCATGCAATATCATTACGATGAAGGTAGAAAGAAACGAAACCGAGTGTAGTCCCTGTACGGAGAGAGCTATTGCAATTCAATTCAATTAAATTATAATACTAACATTCATTCCGTAAGTGTGTTTTCTCAACAATTGTGTTTATTTGAGATACTGGTGGCTCACTTTCACCGACTGTTCGACGTAGGTGGAGGGTAAGGAACTCGCGGAAAACTGATGCCTCGTGTGGGATTGTGAGCTGTGAGACTCAACCAAGCAGACGACACATTAGCATAATTGAGAAAACGTGCAAATGTAGAGTGTGCGACACAATTTCCAACGCAAATTAGATTGTAACTGAAAGGGCCTGAGATGGCTCTGTGTCTACGGAACATGCAGAACCGGAGCCGGAGCCGGTTGACGGTCAATCAATCGTAAAATGCAATAATGGAATTGTATTTTTAGCTCGACCTTCAAAGATGTGTGTGTGTGCAGGGAGGTTTATGTTTCCATTATTAGGCAAGCGTGCTTAACATTTCGCTTTGTTCTGTGCATTTTTGTTGAAGCTCCCATACCGATGCCTTGTACCTGCCTGCCTACCTGTGCTAAAATCGCAATAATCCACCCAATGCGCGGGTTGTGGCGTCTTTGTTCACAAAAGAACACGATTACGTTTGCACACGGTGCAATATCTAATTTGCTTATGCTAATATTTGATCACCGAATATGCAGCGCGCAGTGTAGGGTGAAATAATTATGCGCTTTAATGTTGCATGGGATTATGCGGTAGATTTAACACCGTTGCACACAGAACAGGTGGGATGATACGGTGAGGCTGGTAGCCTTGGTAGCCGAAATAATAAAGCGAAAGGTGGAACGTGTCGAGCCGTTTACATTACAGCTAGTTATGAATAGTTAAGCTCGGAGTGGTAATGAAACAATACTTAAAAGTTCCATTTTAATGTTTTTATTTACTCTGATAAAACTGACTTTTAAATGAAAATAATTCATACTCTTTGAATAGCTTTCTAGTGTTAATCACTAGAAATCAACATTATCAACGTGATTAAGAGTCATTGTACATTATGAACATTAGGCCGGTCTCGTAGTACAGTCGTTAACTCGTACGACTTAACAACATGCCCGTCATGGGTTCAAGCCCCAAATAGACCGTGCCGCCATACGTAGGACTGACTATCCTGCTATGGGGGGAAATCAATTAGTCACTGAAAGCCAAACCCACAAGAGGTAAAGGCAGGCCTTGACCGACAACGGTTGTTGAGCCAAAGAAGAAAGAAGAAGAAGAGTACATTATGAAGCAAGTAATTTTTAAATTGCATTCAAGCTGTTTCATCCTTTATAGTCAGATTTGTATGGGTTTAAAAGTCTTTAAATATTATAAGATCGTTTATCGACTAAAATTGTTAAATTGAACTATAGCTCCGAATGCACTAGTTGAATGCACTTCAAATGCCTACCAACCATTGAATTTATGATTACAAGGCACTGAATTGTTACACAGTAGCAAAGATAACAAAACGATTTAAAGGAAATAAATCCCTAATCGTCTGTGAAATGCAAGAAAGCTCAACAAACGAAGGATATTTTGTATAAATTTGAATTCGTTTAATGTGTTCCTAGTTCACGATTAGTTTCAGCCACGTCTATGACGCCTATGACTCAGGCGGTGAAGAAGATTGATAAGGAATTGTTTATCAAGGTTTCATAGCACATAAATGTAAGTTTCCTCATGTTGTATGGATCTGTAAAGTTATCAATTTAGAGCCCAAATGGAGAGCTTCTTCCTTCCTTCCTAATCCGACGCTACAACCGCTTTACGGTCTTGGCCTGCCTCAGGAGTGTCCGAAACCGCTCACGGTCTCGCGCCTTCGTCTGCCAGTCCGTTATCCCGGCCTTAATCTTGCCACCTCAATTTAGGCCTACCACACCTTCTCTGTCCTTTAGGACGGCCTAAAAAGACTTTACGGGCTGGGTCGTCCGTTTCCATGCGTACAACATGGCCAGCCCACCGGAGCCTGGCGAGCTTGATACGCTGCACGACAGTGAGGTCGCCGTACATCTCGTATAGCTCGTCATTATAGCGGCTCCTCCATTGTGGAGGAGGCGAGCTCCATTCAATGGGGGAGAGCTTCTAGTGAGCTTTAATGCATATAATAATCCGTGAACGGGCGCGGTCCCGTGATACAGTTGTCAACTCGTATGACTTAACAACACACGCGTCATGAGTTCAAGCCTCATATGGACCGCCCTCCCCTTGTAACAAGGACTTGACTATCCGGCTGCGTGGTACGAAATAAGTACCGAAAGTCTGCATAGAGGCCGGGCTTGTCCGCGTAGGACGTTCCTTCAAATAGAAGAACAACTCCTGAAAATCAAGGTTTCTGTTTTTGTATGGTGTGTACAGACAACAAAGACTCAAAAGCTCCAATATACAGACACGAGTATGCAGACATGTATGCAATGTATGCAAATAGAATAGAATGAGCCAAATTACCTCACTTTGCAGCAGTAAGTTTAATTAAATTAAGTGAGCCATGCCGTCCCTCTCCTTCCGGATTAAACGGCACTGCTCGTTGCCAGATTGTTTCGACAACGAGCAATATTTGAAGCATTCTCCGATAATCACAATATATAAGGCAGTTCAATGGTCACATGCAAACTTATATGCAATTTGCGTCGATACGCAGGTTTGGAAAATTCACAAGATGATAGAAAATTTCACACAAACCCTACAAGATAATGGATTATTATCTTAAAAAGTATCGAGCGAGCGTACTTGCAAGCGCGTGCATATTGAGTGGGATAAGCACGTCGTGTAGTGGAAAAGTTAGTACCAAAACATAAGCAGAATGGAGAACAAAACTGAACACTAACAACAAATCAGCTGAACTTGAGCAAAAACAAAAACACTTTGTATCGGTTCAATGATGCTACGATCAGTACGCATGCATGTACCTTCATATTAAGCTTCTTATGTTTGTATTCACTTGATGGTAAGATTGTTATCCTTTCCATACAGATTAATGCTTTACACTCCTCCGCCAAAAAGGTGCCCGTGTGCTTTGCTTTGCTGGGGGATGCTTACCCTTTAGCGGTGTCTGGTGCTTTGTGTTCAATTTACCATTTCTTCCAGCTTCAAGAAGATTGTTACGATCGATCCCTTCGTGCGTTGTGTGCACCCCCTGGCCCAACCCCCAAACCCTGCTATTTGATCTTTGGCACGTGGCCGGGAAAGGATTCGCTGGGGTTGAGTTGATGTCTAGTAGAAAGAATAGCCGAGGACGTTCCGCCACTTTTCGGGCGAACCGTTTCCTTCCCGCCGGACCCATTGCGGTTCTGTGCCTGAGCTTGCACTTTTGCTTTACTTTTCTTCGATTTTTTCAAACCCTCACCTCGCACTGTTACCCCAGGCGCAGGCGATAGGTAATGTTATTTTGTCTAGACGCCCGGCAGTGTCGATCTACTTCTTCTCCTTCTCCCATCGCTGCTTATCTGCAGACAGGGCTGCTGCTGCTGCTGCTACAAATTGAATAATTTATCGTCAAACAGATTACGCCATGCATTATAGAAATTGCTAACAACACTGGTGTATTTGCAACACCACCCCAATACCACCGATTTGGCAAAGGGTCGTGCAAACTCCTTTGAGTTGTTGAGATGTGCCTGTGTGTGTGCGTACTGCACCGAAAGCTCTCTATTGTACGTTCGAAAATACGACAAAATAATTGTCGAATTATTCCATTTCATATCAATACACAAGGCTCCAATGACAACTCAGCCCAGCGCCATTAGAAAGGAAGGCGAGAAGTACATTTTGATTAACAGTCCTCACCCACTTCCCTCCCCGTTGGAAGCCTGCATTGTGAGGGGACAGGGTGCAAGTCACTCCAACTCGGGCAGCTTCCAATTAGAGCACCATTGTTGGCTGGTATCAAATTTGCATTTTGATAAACACCTTCTCCGCTGATCTCCCTTCATCACATCCCCACCCGCCAGCAAATGGAAAAAAACAATAAGCTTGAAAACGAAAATCAAACGAGCCAGGCAGCCAGCTCTAGCAGTAGTGGTGGTGGTAGTCCCGGAAAATGGATTCGAAAACGTGCTCCAGTTTTGTGGTTAACCTTGTGCAATTTGCGAAAAACCCACAAACACCGCCATCGTCATCATCATCACCATCGTCATCTCTCCATCACCAGCATCATCAGCAGCCAGCACCAATTCGCATGGGCTTTCCCATTTGGGGGCTTTACTCAATCACCGGGTTTGATTTAAGCGCTCGGTGCAAACAATAGAAACTCGATCCCGCCGTTGGCCACCGTTCAGGCCCTCAGCCATCTCCTCGCGGGGGTTGTTAAGGGCTTTTCCCAATATTCCCTACCCAGCGGTTGGTGGAGTTAGAGGACCTTTCACCGTTTGCTGGGGAGCAAAAGCGGTGCCAAGCGGTGTTCACTTTTTAGGGGGAGAAGAACAAAAAAAAACAATGGTCGAATCAAGAGTTTACTCCAACAATCAATTTGCATATTCCATTAAAATTTGGCCAACCATTTATCGTGTTATGGAACACCGTGTTTCGTGCTTTGTTGCAGCTCGCCCTACTACTCCCTCATGGGGAGTAAGTGAGGGGAAAGGGTGTAGATGAAGAGCACTAGCGAGCAGACGAGCTTTCGAATATAATGCATTAACTTGTTACGGTGGGCTTTGTTTTGGTGGATTTTACCCCGGGTATGTTACAGTGTGGGTCAGCAATGTGTGCACAAATAAGCATTGGAGCTGGTTTTTTTTGTTACGAAATGTTTTCTTAATTTTCACATGAAGGACCACTTTATAACTTTATAGCTTTCAGATTTTTTTGAATATAACGAGCTTTTTGTTATCATCTGTAAATACAATACTTCTTGTATAATACAGGAATTTGGAATAGCTTCAATCGATGCGAACATTTTTTTTGCACGGCTATCTAGTGTCTAGTGATATTTTCAGACTTTACATTTGCTCAAGAACAGTTGTTAAACCTAATTTTATTGATATAAAATCTACTGATAATCAATCGATTGGTTTAGAGTGATTTTTTTAACCAATGTATTGTATAACTGTTATATTTATTTTGACATTTCTTGAACCATTTTCCGTGGAAAACGGTTAACTGGCAACCCGAGTCTGATCCCGAGCTGTCCGAATAATTGACGTTTTACTGTAATTATCTGACATCTCATAGAATTTGTGAAGAGAAAAGAGATAAATAGTATTTTGCACTGAAACAAACAGAGACAGTACTGCAAAAAGTGCTATATAGTCGCAAATTTAAAAAGAAGTTAGTAATAAATAATGAATAATGATAGTAAAAAAGGCAAATAAAACATAAACGATAAATAGCGGATTTGGGGCACGATTGCCAGCAAGCATTTTTTTCCAAAAAAACTTAAGTTAAAAGATCAATTGTGTATACAGATGGTTGCGTTTCAAATACTAGGTATACTGTGCCGAATTTCATTTATGTCAATCGATTTTTCCCATTTTTTATTTATTTATTTATTTTATTTTATAAGGTATCGAGCCTCCATGGCCTACATACACAATTACAAATAATGTCTTATAAACTAAGAGTTCCTAAAATTAGACGTAATGCAGTCTCGTATGACACTAGTACATTTCGGTACACTAAAGGACAGGTCTACAAAATTTGAAAATAAATTAAAATTCTTGGACGTCAATAACAACGGATCCCTAGCACAGAAAAGACGTCGTAAAAATCGACGTAAAAATTTTCGAGATCTTAAAGGTACATAAAAATTGTTTTGAACTTTTTAATATTGAGCATCAAAGTTGAGCAGAAAATTATAGTTTTTATAGTTTGTATTATAGAATCAAAGCAAATAAGCTCTCAAAAAACTTGGAAACAATAAATCGAGAAAATATTTATACCACCGTAAAACTGAGAAAACGTGAAAGTTTTTGTGGGGTTAGTTGAAAAAAAAACTTTCTTTTTGTTACTGAAAAATACAATTCGAAAAAAGGTACAACTTTTGGGGTAAAAGAGCCATCCTCCTTTGGGGCAAGCGCGTCACCATATTTCACAGGCGCGAGCTGTCAAAAATGTAAAAAAAAATATATTGTAGCGTGCTGTGATATTGTGTGCATTTAAGAGTAGATTCCACCCCGAAAAAAAACAGACCAGTAACTTCCATATTGCGGCACAGTTTGTGGTAAAAAAAGGGTTCATTGGTGACTTAAGAGATGGATAAATATATACACTAGGGCCATACACGTAAACATATCAAAGAAATCTTATTCTTCTTCTTTGGCTCAACAACCGTTGTCGGTCAAGGCCTGCCCGTACCACTAGCGGGCTTTTTGGCTTTCAGTGACTGATTGATTTCCCCCCATAGCAGGATAGTCAGTATGGCGGCACGGTCTTATTTGGGGCTTGAACCCATGACGGGCATGTTGTTAAGTCGTACGAGTTGACGACTGTACTACGAGACCGGTCTAATCATCATCAAAGTATCAAAGAAATACGTTTATTTTAATCAGGTGGCCTTGTTGCCCCATAGCCCATAAAAAAACAATGTCTTCTTCGACCCTTTTTAAAACCCTTCAAAAATAGTTTTGTTTACACTTATTTCAAGCGAAACTCATTTATAAGTGAGGAAATAGATGTAAAATGGCTATGAGATTTAAATCAGCTTTTGATATACAAGTTTTAGTGTGTTATGACTTGAAATTCTTAAGATTGTTACACATGCCCCAAATGCCGCTACAACGATGTACATATTAGCTAATCAACACTCGATATGAACGAAAATCAAACCGACCTAAAATCACGCTCAGCACTGTGCCCAGCGCTTACACGTACGATCCCATTTCGGCCCGTTCGCCCGGAAGGCTTCGCACAAAATAGCTTACTTGGATGAAAGAATAATGTAATTGATTTTATGTTAAGCACAGCACAGCGTCCCGCAGCGGGACGGGGGGACCTCTTTAGTGCGCACTGTGCATGTTTGCCAGGTTGTTAGCAGCCATCGGAATGAAACTTTTTAATAAAATCAATTACAACAACACATACCTCCAATGGTCCTTCACCATCTCCCTCTCACACACACACACACTCGTTCGGTTTGGTTATAGATCTTTTCCGACGCGCTATTGCGCCCTCCCGCCATCATCCCCCATTGCATACGTAAGCAGCCTTGAAAAGCGTGCTATTCGATCGAAAACTTTTCCGGTTGATTAACGGAAGGAAATGAATTAGTTATACTTCCTTCCTCCATTTGTGGCTGTGTGGCAAAAAGGTTAGCCGTTCCCGTTCAATATGGCTGGATGGTCTGCCTCTTGTTAGAGGTAGGATAGCGCTTGGATAGTGAAGTTTTGTATTGTGAACCGGAAGTAAACAAACCTCCCCAAAACCGAGAGAAAAAGAAACGAGAAGCAAGCAAATCGGGAATAAAAAAACACACACACACACACCCACAATCCACCAAGATGAAAGGAATGCCAGCAATAAAGCATTTGCTGCAATTGTTTTCCAGCTTGTGTGCTGTGGCGGAGGCGTCAGCGGTACTAGACGTTACCAGGCCCTGCTCGTGAAAGCAGCAACCGTTGAGCAACATTTCGGAGTTTTCGGAGCAACAAATTAAAACAATTGGACCACGTCATTCCGGTTGCAGCTTGCCCGCCCCGGGCCCAACGCTCGGGTACGGTTGGTGGAAATTTCATAACTTTCAACTCAAAAAGCCATTTCCACGAGATGGCTGGCTGGCTGGCAGGCTGGCTGTCTGACGTTGATGGTAACTTGGTAAGCTTTTGCGTTCCGTCCGTTCTGAAGAGGGGAAACGGTACATAGGGGAAGAAGGACACAACAGGAAGAAGGAGGAAAGTTTCCAAATTTTCCAACTGCAGCATAAATTCCTCTACCGACATGGCAAGCACACTCACGCACACTACACCGGAGGCGGGGAAACTTTTAACTGTCTCCTAATTACCGAGTGACACCGAGCGTTGAGCACCAACAAGTAGGGTTTTTGGAGAATTTGAGATTGTTTGTTGCTTAGGAGAAAATTAAATGCTTTTGTAACGTAAAATTAAGAAATTATTTATATGTATTTTGGGCGCTGGTTTTAATATTTTTTTTGGTATTTTCTCCATGAATGTTGTAAGATATCTTCTTAATTTTTTGTGAAGATTTAGTTTTATATTTTTAGCTATCAATTGATCAGCTTTAAACCTTTAATAAGTTAATAAATAAATTTAGAGAAAACAGAGGTTCCTTCAATTAAGACAGATAAAAAATTTAAAATGATATCTGAACGGACCCTTACATGGCCTCAGCCTAATTAAGAACTATTCTAGCTTATGCATTATTAACTATCGACATATGGCAAGAGCTGATGTTAAGACACTTAAAACCCATCAGCTTGGGTGACTTTTAAAATTCGTCAGTTGAGTGATTTATATCAAATCAATAAAGGGAAAGTTAAACTTTTAGTCACGAGGAGCATAGGAGCTGAACAATTGATCAGCTTTAAACCTTTAATAAGTTAATAAATAAATTTAGAGAAAACAGAGGTTCCTTCAATTAAGACAGATAAAAAATTTAAAATGATATCTGAACGGACCCTTACATGGCCTCAGCCTAATTAAGAACTATTCTAGCTTATGCATTATTAACTATCGACATATGGCAAGAGCTGATGTTAAGACACTTAAAACCCATCTGCTTGGGTGACTTTTAAAATTCGTCAGTTGAGTGATTTATATCAAATCAATAAAGGGAAAGTTAAACTTTTAGTCACGAGGAGCATAGGGCTGTATACTTGGCTAAAGTAAATACTTGGCTATTTTATATGTCTGGTCTTAAGTGTACTAAGTATTTTGGCCACAAATAGATTTGAATAATCCTACGTCGATATTTTAAGGGCTGAAGAAGAAGTTGAATGATCTTTTATATTTATCTTGATCAAAATGTAACTTAGGTTATGCTTGATTGCTTGATGATCAAGCTTATTATAGTCTTCAATTTTTACTCAATCTTGATCATTTTTATTTAATATAGATTTTTACACGATTTATTGGTTGGTTCCCATCAATTTTTGGTGGTTTCCCATATTTTTTTTATGCGTTCAAAGAATGTTTTGGTCCAATTGTATTAATATCCAATCGGAAAATACCAATAAATTATGGAAACGAACCAAAAATCTATGGGATACGATCAAAAAATCGTGGGAACGCACCAAAAAATCTTGGGAACTGACCAATAAATCGTGGGAAACCCTGTAAGTAGCTATGTTACGAATAAAAACAGATGTATTGAATGAGCTTTTATTTACAAATGTAAATAGTTTAATATTATTATCATTGAGGCATCAGACGGGTACAAGCCTCGCCTAAAATGAGCTTAAAACACACTTTTATAAAGGTAATTGTGTACGAAACCTCGTTAAAATGTTAATAGATTTAGTTATCGTTCTTGTTCTTGCAAAGTTACCTAATTCAGGTTTGACTAATAGCTCATGAAATGACACATTAGTATAACGATAAAACGATAAATTTACAGAAAAATCATACCCTTGATAATAAAACTAAGCTATTTTCACAATCAAAAGAGTGTTACTCCGTTGCAACAATCCCGAACAGAGTTTCATCTACATCTCCACTTAATTAGAGCGCACTAAATGGCACTCGTAGTGCGTTCCCGATATTTGTTTCACACAAACACTCACCATACACGTATATCCGGCACGATATTATTGCATCCGGACCGCGTGGAAAAGGGAGTCCGACAGCGGCAGCAGCTTCCGGGCTCGAAAGCAATCATTTGATTCAATTCCTTGTCCGCAGACCCGATACAGCAATGGCTGGGAGCGCACTAAGCAACAAACCGAGTCCCCATAAACGGAACCGATTTGTTTTTGCCTATTCTATTCCAATCGCAAGCGTTCGTTTGCGCGTTTTTCCTCTATTTTTGTTTTTGTATTTTTTGCTCAATATATAGTGTATTAATGCAAAGCAAAATGGCGGTGCGCAGAGGAGCGAAAACAAAGCGGAAGTAGCTTTTGTTAGTAAACTCGTCGCCTACTACAGTACAGTGCTTACGGCACCGGTTCTGCAGTCGCATCACGAACCAGCAAACGCACCCAAACAAATCCCGGAAGCGAAAAATCAACGCCAACTTTGCTGCCCGACAGTGAGAAGGTGCATGTGTGTGCGTTTGTGTACATGTATGAATGTAGCAGAAGAAGAAAAGTCGAACGGAAAGGACTACAGATTGTGGTTTCGGTGATCGGTTCTTTGTTCGATGAGAGGCAAATGGGGGATTTTTTCTTCCTTCTTTTTATTCTATACTGTCGTTGTTGTCGGCCTATCGCACGTATATGGAGCTGAGAGCGTGGGCTTGACACCACGCACGCTATAACAGTAAATGACTTTTTCCTGGTCAAATCAAGAGCCGCTATCGATCGGGCATACCGGAAGCTGCTGGCTATGATGCCGGGCCACCCGGGCCGGTTGCAATTGATGTATTTTTGTGTTCGTTTTCTGCGTTTGCCGCGTTTGCCGGCGCGTTGTGTGCGGTAATGGGGGGTTGAAAGGGTGGAGGGGGAAGTTTTTTTGTATCAAACTCTTTTTTAAAAATATAAATGGATACAATCAGATTTCACGTTAACGTATCGGCCTGCCGTCGTACGGCAACGGAAAGCCACAACGTGAGCGGCTTGCGATTTGTATTGCGTACGTACTTGGAATTCAATTCTGTTCAGAGTATGCAATTGAAAAGGATATTTTGATACTTCGATATGGTGAGCAATGTTTTCGTATACAATATAAACACGTTGTGTAAAATACTAATAAACCTTACTAGTTTTAAAAAGTAGAATAAATATGAAAACAATTTTTTTGAACATAATTTTGAAGAATTATTGGCGGCAGTGTTTAAGTGCTTGCAACATTTAAATATGAATTAAATCCAACACAATTTCCTCTTAATTCACACGACAATATTTCTTATTTTTAATAACTATCATAAAATTAAGTAGTATATTCAACTACTCTTTGATGTGCTCTTTAGCTACTTTAGCTTAAACAATGTTTTGAAAATTATCCAATGTCCAATGATCCACAAACCCAAAAATCAAGCAGATAAGGCAAAGGAGATACAAAAGCGTTGCTAGAACTCACATTAGTTGAGTTACAGGGTTTTTTTTCGATTTACAGGGTTCCCCACGATTTACTGGTTGGTTCCCATCAATTTTTGGTGGGTTCTCATATTTTTTGGTGCGTTCTCACGATTTTTTGGTCGTTTCTCAGAATTTTTTTGGTCCAATTGTATTGATATCTAATCGGAAAATACCAATAATTTATGGGAACGAACCAAAAATCTAAAAAAAAAAAAAACGTTAAACTAAAAAAATCGGGGGAACGCTCCAAAAAATCATGGGAACTGACCAATAAATCATGGGAAACCCTGTATTGGTTGGGTCCCGAAATGTTTTGGGCTCGTTTCACGATTCATCGCTTCCAATAGGTTTTTGGTTCGTTTCCACGATTTATTGGTATCGTCTCTATGAATATCAATAAAATTGAACCAATAAAATTTGAGAGACGTTCAAAAAATCTTGGGAACACAAAAAATATGGAAATCAAACAAACATTTTCGTTAAACAAACAAAAACCTGGGGAAACCAGGTGGAATTTCTTCTTACATATTTCTCAAAAGCTATCATTTCCGTACCATACTCTTAAATGATGTAAGATAAGAATAGCCTTAGAGGTAATACTCATAAGATCGTTAAACAAATTTGCTATTAGTATTTATATAAAGATATGATCAAAAATAGGAAAAGATAATTTCTCATGAAGTAAAAAACGATGGCAGATGTTGTGTAACCGACTACGAAAGCAGTTCAGCACAAAACTCTCCTTTTTGGAGAGCATTCGAATCAGATACATAATTGATTTCAACCTTATTTCATTTAATCGCGCTAGTTTGCCCAACAATGACTTCATCGGAGCCATAATAATTACTTTTGTCTCGTCATTTTACCGCTTTAGTCATTCCTCTTCATTCCATCTCAGTACTTTACAAGCTGAGCCTAGTCGTTGCCACCAGAATGAAATGGCCATATCATTGAAATTTGCCTCCGCTTTACTGAACCACAGTGAGAACGTCATTCATTCTTTCTCGCTGGCTTCAATCGCCATCTAGATTTATTGAATGTTTGCGTAACTTTTTGATTACCCGTGCAAGCTATTATTGCAAACAAAATGTTAAACGTTTCAAATACCCATACTGCCTGCCAATGCTACTGCCGACCCAAACGGCAGGACGTTACTCAATCAAATTACCTTTAACGGAAACCACCGTCGGCACCGCAATTCAAATCAGGTCACGAAGTTTTATTTACCCCCCCCCCCCCCCCCCTCCAACCTGTGTACCGGAAAACGATAAAGCCCGCCAATATGTTTGTGGTTTTGATTGTAATTTCCGTTCTTCCGCAACAGCAGAGGACGACCTCAACCTTCACTAACCTTTCCAGCTGAATTACGATTCATGACGGAACGTGGTGAAAGTTTGTCACTCTTCACGTTCTCTACTGGCCCTCTCTTTCTCTCTCTCCTCTCTCTCTTTCTCCCTGGAGTAGAATGTTCGCGCAGTGGTGATATTCAATTTATATTCCACTTGCCCATCATTAAATTCGGAATTCAACCGGACGCCGATTCCGACGAAACCGGTACCACCACCACCAGCGCCACCGGAATGAAGATGATGTCCGTCCGTGGTGGTTTGGGAGATCATTTTTAATATTCGCAGCGCTGTATTGGCATTGGTATGGGCACTTCCGGGCTTTGATCGCTTCAGCAATGCTTCCAGCAGGAGCAACAGCAAGCAAGCATTCAACCTGGTGGGCACCGGGCCAGAAGACAAATTAAACATTGAAAAGGCAACCGACATCAAAGGGAAAATGGGAAACCATGCTCTGTAAATAGTGCGCCGTGGCTTCGGTGGTTCGTTCCAGGAAGATGGGGAGAGCACGAGTGGATTGAAATTTTTCACTTCTCTTCCATTTCGGTACTGTTTGTTCGGGTGCTTTTTTTGTTTTGTTGTTGTGTGTTTTAACGGCACGGCGAATGATGGATGGACGAATTGTACAGAGTGAAACAATGCGAGAATATGGGCCTGGGTACAAACAATTAGGAGAATTTAATATCGCTCGTATTGGGTATGGTTCGGTAAAAATTGTTGTGTGATTTTGCAATTCGCTTTAAAGCTAGGATTGTTTAGCGAGCTTGAAGAGGACGGGTGGGAAAATTTAACCAAGACCAAGCACTTACATTACTATTCCCACCCCTCATAAGAATGTAAAGAAACTTTTTCATTTCAATTACCTATTATTCAAAATTTTCCGAGTAGGTGTGATTGCCTCACATGAGAAACTCTTCAATCAGAAGCTTTTGTCGTTGAACAGCATTTTGTTGATGTGAAACTGATAGCGTGGAGCTCAATTAATCGATTTAATCAAACATCCAATCAGATCAGTGGATAATCAGGTTTGAAGAAACCATTCCTAGAACGTTTAATGCCATTGGATAACTTTGTACCACGTTGGATAACTCTAACGGTGTCTTCGATACCAGCCATAGATCATTCCGTCTCTGAATAGTGCATTCAAAGACTGGTCAATCAGGTTATTTGTAATAAACGAGTCTCATAGGACTATGTAACATCCGTGTAGGTAAAGGGGCAGAAGAGAGCCCTTGCAAGAAACAACTATTGCCATCCGACCACCGTCCGACCTTGTGGTCCTATGGTAAATACCTCTACTAACGTAATTATACTAAGATACTAAGCAGCAGGAGTTGGAAGTAGAAAAACACATTTGAAACTTTTTTTTGCACAGTTGGAATGTTTGAGTTACTAAAAGAGAATTCTTCAATAATCAGCTTGTGCCTGTTAATCGTTCTTCACGGGAGTTATAGCACCGACAAACCGACGTGACACTTCGAACAAAATGAGCTTCAAAAGTTGTCTCCTTATTTCAAATGAAAATACGTTAAACACTAGCGCCATCTCTATAATGATTCGCTTACTACACTGACACAGAGAAGAAACTGCTAAACCCCCTTTTTGTTTTTCTTCGCAAATTCCAATGCGTATTGTTTTATGTACTTCTCACATCTTTTGCATTGATTTGGAAACTTATAAAATGATTTTCCTGGGTGTTTTGTCCAAGAATTCTCACAAAATCTTGCCTCACACTTCCTTCGCAATTTGTATTTAGAAAAGTTGTTTACATCGAAGCAGCAGTGAACAGAGCTTACTTTGACAGAAGTGATCGCCTCACTGGTAAATGACAGTACTTTCGTGTGGGACATTTTTGTAACGCCAGTTTCACGTCGGTTTGTCGGTGGTTATAGTTTTGATAGTTTTGAGTTATAGTATAGTAATTGACTGCATTCAATAATGGAAAGTTTTATATCCCTTATATATGACGAAAAGTAGCTCCATTTTCTTCAAATTAGCACGAACTGTCACCGAACTCTTGAACTTGACAGTTTAACTTGTAGTGTGCGCCAATATTCGTTGAATTATATTCGTTAAGTTAGATCCGTTGTGTCAAACAGGCTATAGATGCTTTAAGTTTAACTTGTTAGTATTATTGTTAAGCCATTCCCTTCCAGTCTTTTCCAATATGGATGTTAGACATATCAAATCGAACTTTTGTTTTAATGTATTACTCTTATTATATTTTAGCGCAACAAATGTAGTAAATATGACTGAAGGCTTATTGATTTGCCTTATTTTATTAAGGCGATCTTGATGATATGGATTTATTTATTTGTTTATTTATTTACACTTCAAAACAACATGGCTAAAACAGCCACTATACTTAATATTGAATAAATAAATAAATAAATAAATAAATAAATAAATAAATAAAAGGTTACATCCCTCGTAAAATAGACAATTCATTAAGAGAAGAAAAACAGACAAATCTAGCTAAAGCTGACAATTTTCGTTCCAAAAGAATTGAAATAACGAAATGATAAAAACGCAAATCATTCTAAAAATGTCCCAAAAAATAGAATTCCCAACACCGGAAAGCTTTACCCATCTAATCGGCACCAACCGCTTTGCTCCCTCTGACAGTTTCCACCAACTGAACGAGCCGAAATGATAGTTAAATGGCCTGCCGGTTGAGCAAGTTTTTGCACACCATCGTGAAAAATGCTGTGAAAGGGCCGCATTTTTCACACCCCGTAGAGTTGATCAATTTTGTTTCTAGAGAAAAAAAATACAGTGAAAATAGATCCACTCTTGCCTGAAATTTGGGGATGCGGCCCTAAAAATTCATTTAAAACTATTCGCTGAAACGATTCGGCTCGCTTTCACGCGCGCGCGCGCGCCCCTAAAAGTGTCTCCTCCCGTTGGCCACTAGTTTTGTGTTTGACTTTGATCGAACCTTGGCGTTAAAATGGGCCGAATGGTTGAAATAGTTTCCGACTTTCCCGGCCCCCGGTGCAACTCGTCCAGTCCGCTTTGCTACCGGCTTTCCGTCCTGTGACTTTGACTTTCAGCCCGAAGCGGAGAGTTTGTGTGACAATTACTGTAAATTCATTCAATGCAATAAAACTCCCCCTACCTCTCGTCCACAGCCCCGTCCTCTGTCTCTCTATCACAGTTTGGCTTTGAATTTTACACCAAAATCAACAGCAGAAAGTGAGGCTGCTGCTGAAAACTGCTCAACTGTTGCAAAACCCGGTTCAAAGTGGGCATCATTTGGTGGGGATCGCTCGTTGGCAAGCGAAAGCGAAACAACGCTAACAGATGGGAGATGGGAGCGGGTCCAATTTGCATTCGGCTTCCTCTGCACGCCAACACTAACGCTGGCTGTGCTAAATTTCATTCGCCCCCAAGAGGAACGCACACGGAAGAGCTTGCCGAAACTCTTCCTCCAGCTTCCACCGTAAATCGTTTGTCCCTCCCCTGTCTCGGGGCGGGCAGCGTTGAAATCGTTGCATTTGTCGCTGTTTTGCAAACGCCCTCGGTGTCGGATGTGTTTCGAACTTTTACAATTGAATTTGCTCAATTCGATCAGCGGCCAGCGCCGTTGCGCGGGCACGGCAAACAACACAACAAGTGTTTCGGATTTCTGTAAACTATTCCACCGCATTGTCGTTGCGCGACAGCATGGACGGTGGTGGTGGTTGATTATGGTGAAAGGGAATGGAGGTGTATATCACGTGGGTGACAATTTCATTTTAACACCGCTGGAAGGATTTTACAGCACCCCTTCTTTTCTATCGTGCGCCATTTTTACGCTGACTGGAGATGTGGGAAAAAAGCAAACCTAATATGCTATACAATGCTTCGTTGCGGTGGTACTTCTAAAGGACATGAAATCAAATATTTGAGATCATAAATGGAGCTCTTTTTAAATATTTTATTACAATTTTTATTTAATATTCTCCGTTTATAATATGACTAAAGTTTAACGTATTTCCAATAACAAGCTTTTGATGGAGACGCCTGGTGGATGACGGCAAAATTTGGTTCCCGCTTAGTAAAAATACATTTCGTTGCAGTTCCGACTTTGTAAATATTACATAAACATAAAAAAATAATTCTTATTTTGTGGGATTTTTTGTTAATTTTTCTCACGCTTCTATACAATATACAATCTAAATCTAAAAATCTAAAAAGTGCTAAACAAAAAATATCAATGAAGAAAGCTTACAGAGTCGAACCCATTCAACCGTACCGGTGAACTCGTTCGTACCCGGGAACGTTCGCTGCAGCACTCATTTTCACTCATTCCATAGCCCTCTAGATCAAAAATTTGAAACTGAATCCGTTTGTAGCGGGAACGTACGGCGCTCACTCGGTATCCTAGGGATGGCAACACATTTCAGGTGCCCGGCCCTATAACGCCGCGGTAAATAATGATAGCAACCATCTATGGGGCCCTTCACGATTCTAGTCAGTTTTTTTATGGAGTTTGACAGTTGGAGGCTGAAATCATGTAAACACTACATACAAAACCACACATAAAACAAGTCTGCAATTTTCAGTCTAGACTATTCAAGCCTCAAAGCTAGAATTAGATTCGAGTATCTGCTCAAAAAATGGCAAAAAGGTGGTATTTACTTTTATCCCAAGGTGCATTAAAGAGATCTGGTGATGGAATCCAGAATCAAAGTGTATGTAGTCCAGGTGATCTCATAGCATGCTTTTACAACCAAATTTTAATATCACTTTTTGACAGGATGGGTGAAAACTTTTGTTCAAACAAGCTTTCTGGAGGCTTGACGAATACACAAAACACTTATAAAATCTTTATTCAAAAACAGAAGCGATAAAAATCAGCCTTACCTTGAGACCAGCCTTGCCTAATTCATATACCTTGAGACAAGCCCACCTGTTTATTATACCCACTTAGAGAGCTGTCCGAAAACTGCTATGCAATGCAAACAGCTGACAGGCTAAAATTTCAGCCTACAAATTTAAAACGGAAAGGGCCCCTATGATAAAAAAAAGGTCCGAAAAAGGTTACACGCGCTATGTTTCCTTGGTCAAACCAAATGCCACGCCCCTCGTACCATGTCAGGTGTCAGTTATTTGGTCTCGAAACTTTAGAACACAGTAGAAAGAATACTCAATGTTTTTTCTTGCATAAATTATTAAATGGGCTTATGGATGCACCTGAAATTTTAAATCTGAACAGCTTTTCTGCACCTACTAGGGATCTTAGAACCAGGCCTTTAATCAGGATCCCATTTTGATCTTCTTTAGTTAGCGCTAACGACCCCTTAATTAAAATGTGTGTCAGCTACAATACACTTGAATCATCTGCAGTTTTTCATATCCCTGTTTCTCGCCTTCGTCAGATGTAAATTTCAGATGTTAGATGTAAAGGTCTGGTGTTATTTATGTTTAAGTTGCTCTCTAATTCAGCCGTACCGGCGAACTCGTTCGACGAGCATCATTCGTCGGTCATGAGTGGACAGGGTTGTACCACTAGGTTGACCAGTACAAAATCTATAAGGTTTTCTAATTTTTGATCTAGAGGGCTATGAAATGAGTGAAAATGAGCGTCGCGGCGAACGTTCCCAGGAACGAATGAGTTCGCCGGTATGGCTGAATTAAAAATATGTATCGGTTATTTAGGCCTACTGCCCGATAACGTAAATAAATAAAAAATCATAATAATCTAGTACGTCTGAAAAATGGGTGAAAATGAGTGTCGGGACGTACGCCGTCGCTACGAACGAATTCAATAATACCAGCCTGAGTGCCATGGTTATCATATATGACAGCCAGTTATGTTTCCTGGGGTGCCATGGCAATCATATATGATAGCCAGAAGTAATTGATTTTAAATCGTAATATCGTGTAACAGATAGGCGTTTTATCATGAAATTTTGCAAAAAGGTCAACAAAATGTTATTTAACTAAGTAATATTAATAAGCTACAAATATTTAGTCGCTACAAACGGATTTAGTCAGTCGTACCGGCGAAGTCGTTCGTTCCTGGGAACGTTCGCCGCGACGCTCATTTTCACTCATTTCATAGCTGTCTAGATAAAAAATAGAAACTCAGCCGTACCGGCGAACTCGTTCGTCGAAGAACGTTCGTCGCTCATGAGTGGACAGGGTTGGCCAGTACAAAATCTATACGGTTTTCTAATTTTTTTATCTAGAGGGCTATGAAATGAGTGAAAATGAGCGTCGCGGCGAACGTTCCCAGGAACGAACGAGTTCGCCGGTATGGCTGTATATGATCACTTTTCAATGAAGCATCCTGTTGGAGAAAAAAAATCTATACTTAACATTAAACTGCTGTTTTGCGAATAAATGATCCAAACAAAGCAAAATAATGAAAATGTAACAAGAAATCATCGAAAATTGTATTGAAAATCGTTATTCTCATCATCTTTTAGTTTGTTTATATTCGGTAACACTTCCCTGGAAGCCATTGCTATCATATATGATAACCATTAAAAATGTAAACAAAAAGTGCTTGGGACACAAAAATGGTTTGGTACTCAAAGTGCAAACTGAAATTCACCGGAAGGGCTACGCTTATTAGCTCAATGGTACACAATGCCGGTGTTTCTTTCTGTTAATGCTATCTCGTTGGTTAGTTGACAATCCAACTAAAAAAAAACTCAACCAGTGAGATCATACTGTATTATGGCTCTAGTCCATTGTTGGAGTTCCTACCACACATATAAAGCTTTTCTGCCGTCGAATTAACCATTACTGCTCATTTGGATTTTCAATGACAAAATTGAAATAACAACACTTTCTTTGAATAACAATACCTGCAACAACAGTATAAATTACTTGCTGAAAACTGAGACTGAAAATGTGGACTGAACTCATTAGCACTATACAATTTCATCGAAAAAAACCTTCAATGTAACGAAAACATCAGCACTAGTAAAAAAAAGGTTCGTTACATCCATTGTATTTTTAATTCGCTCGATTAATATTTCTGACCCGAAAATTCTAATTTAATCGCTATTTGATGACCATAAAAATAAACTGTTTTAGTTTACAAGCTTCGAGTATATAACTCGGCGCAACGCTGCCCGTGCCAGGTAAAACTGTGAGTGATCCTACTACTTCGAGATTACATATTGCATATTTCAGCACAAGTGTTCCGATGTTTCGATGGATTGTGTGGTGTGTATTCAGCACATTCAAGGTGTACCTCATGTTAATACCAATTTTAAAAAAATTAATAAAAAACAACGTGTCGTTACTCTTCATGCAATAGGTTACTGATCGTTGCAAACACCGCAAGCAGTCCCACTAAACTCAGAATGTCTTGCTTACATGAGTGCTTCATTTTTAACTTTCAATCGAAGGGAGACATATTCGCGTTTCAACACATCTCAAATAACTATCATGTGGTGAACTTGCAAAATGTGTTGATGAAGCGCGTTCGTCAGTGGATCCTGGAACGATTGCCACCGTTTGTAGATACACTAAAGATAGAACACTCCAACAAGCTGAAATGGATCAGTGTTCCGCAAGCACTGCGCAACTTACACATCCGATACAGCGGTTTGAGAAGGATCGATATAGCTGCCAACAGCTCATTAAGCGTATTCCATATTTTTAGCAGTGACAAACTAATGAAAGTTCCGCCTGCTATTAAAAATGCACCAAAGCTGCAGTACTTGAGACTGCGTGACTGTGGCTTGCGTAAGATTGATTTGGCCACATTTTGTAATCATGCTTACTTGAGAGTCCTGCTGCTAGACAGCAATCAGATACAGTACATTGAGAACACGTCGAAGCACAATTGCACTTTCTACAATTCCTTCACTCGGCTGGAGATTTCGAAAAATATGCTTACCACTGTAAATGTGGAGCTGTTCAACGTGTTTATCAATTTGAGAAAATTAGATTTACAAATGAATAGAATTACATCACTATCAGGTCGGTTGGTGGCTCGCCATTTGTATGACTTTATGGTCTCTAGTAATAAGCTCGAACATATAGACCTGTGCGGTTGGGATGTGCCATTAATTGATACGGTTGCATTTGCCTCAAACGATCTTACAACACTACCGGAATGCTTAAATAATTGGACGAGTGTTGCAACGCTTTTTCTGACGCATAATAAGTTAACGAATTTCAGTATCGAAAGCGTAGCGGGATTGAACAATCTAACCAAGTTAACTTTATCATGCAACAAGCTTACCGATATAGTGTTGAACAGTGTGCACTTTCCTAAAAATCTTTTATCCCTTGAAATCGGTGTAAATTATCTCAGCACGATCGATTTGTCTTTTATACCGGTCCGATCGTTAAGGGTATCAGTGAATTTTAATCTGATATCAAGTTTCGATGTGAAGAACATCTCTCCGAATGTCACAAGTCTGTCGATGATGGGAAACCCGGTTGACTGTTCATGGGAAACGGAGTTGGAACGATTGTATGGCGAATGCATCAGGCATGATGCATTCACTCTGGAGCACAACCAACACACTGAAATGTGTGCTTCAAAAACCACGATTCATTATCTTTAAATGGATTTGCCTTTGAATAATCCAGGCAATGTTTCGTATTCTTTGTGAGTTCTTCAAGGAAATAAAAATTACGGAACAGTAAAAAAAAGTTTTGTGTTGCGAATATTTAGCTTTTTTTTTGCTTAAATTTTTGTGAGCCAGAATTTACGAGCAGTAATCTGCAGCTACAAATTTTGGACGAGCAGTAATCTGCAGCTACAAGAATTATGCGAACTTGATTTTTGCGACCAAGACTTTTGCGACGACTTTTTGGTCGCAAAAATCTTGGGCGCAAAATTCTTGGTCGCAAAATTCTTGGTCGCAAAATTCTTGGTCGCAAAATTCTTGAGTGCAATATACTTGTTCGTAGTTTTTTTTTATTGCATCCCATTTTCCCATTTTCCTTAAATAAAGTGTATTACCCCATGGTCCCCTATGTACACTTGAACCGCTCAAACCACCTAACACGTGTCCAATTTAATATTAATACTTGTGCACCATTCATGCGCTAGCTCTATACAAACATGCAAGCGTCGTCTTCGTCGTTGCTGTGTTGCTCCAATAGTTCTTAATATTCCCGTACCACCCGAATACACCGTCGATACCAATAGAAAACGCTTCAAGAAGTAGATATACTATCTACTACATCACCGTATTCCGTCCCGTACCCTTAAAAATGGTTCATTGATTTTCTCCTCTTCACTCTCCTCCTTCTTTTTGTTGTAAAACCTTTCCTATACCTTTCTGCAGACGAACCCGTTATGAGGTGCAATAAATTATTCCACTATCCACGAACGATGCATCGAAATGTTGCTGCGTTGCTCGAGGGTGTGTCTTTGCGAAAAGAATGGCACACTACGATGGGGTGCAGGAATGTTGTTTGGGGTTTGCAAAGGATTCCTTTCTGCAGCAGCAGCAGCAGTAAAGCTTCGTGTGCTGAGTGTGATGGTGTGTGTTTCGAAGACAATTTGGGCAAACAGCAACCGTTTCACAGCCGAACAAGTTTGAAGTTCTGCACGAGACAGAACCACCGGAAAGTGGTAACGGAGATGTTGAAGAGATTGTGTTTGCTTGAATACAATCTACACAAACGGGAATATTTGTAGTAGATTTAGTGTTTCATTGGAAGAGATTTTAACCTATTTCATTTAAATAGTATCGAAATAATGAAGAATGTACTCTGAAGCTTTTCAAAATAATGGAACGGTATGGTAATAGCCGAACGATTCCTAGTAAACAGGAACATACACACATAATAATTCATCCTTCAGGGAATGCCAAATCATAACGGCATGCCGAGAATGCCGTCCTAGCTTGTATCTCTCTCTCTCTGCGCCGTGTAAATGCAGGCAAGCATCTTGCAGAATGTGTTACATTAGAGATAAAACATCCACACCGGATAGAGGCGCTGTGCCTGCCTGTACCGTACACTGAATGCGATATGCCGAGACAAGCATATTTCGGTGGTGCAGCACCACAGCCCTTCCAAGGATGGCCCGAGGCATCCGAAAGGGAAAAACCGCATGGAAAATCTCCCTTGTACTCGCTCTTACTGCGATGTAGCAGCAGCAGCAGCAGAACGTGGAGAACGCGCTGCCTACTACACAATGCGTACTTGTGGTGAGGCTCAGGTTTGCTGCTTCACATCGCCCAACCCCTGAAGGAGGAAACATTTTACACCTCACACTTTTGGGAGAACGGAAAGAAAGGTCTGCATAACGTCTGGGCCATGTCTTGTACGGGAAATGTTCGCTGCAGTATTGGGTACGGGGAAGGGGGGGGGGGGGGGGTGAATAGTTTGCTGAAAATTTCGGAGCCATATTAACAATGGTGTTTTATTTTTTGACACAATCTTTTAATAGTAGATCCTGTACGATTCAACAGACTGTAAGCACCTCGTAGTCTTGCAAAATGTAAGTGAACAAACAACGAAAACGAGCATATCCCTTGGCAGTTTGAACCAAAAGCCGTTCATATTACCTTAGACGTTCAAGAACTCTTTGGCTTATCCGTTAAAATAATGATCATTCATGTTTCGAAATAAAATTCAAAACTGCATGTTACGTTCAGGAGTTTAAATGTAAAACAGGATTTTTGTCGTGTTTGGGTTGCTTTATAAAGATTTTTCTTTAATTTGTTCCCAATTTCTTTTAAATAAATAAAAATTCCGTAAAACAATTTATCGATCATTTTTCTCAAATATGTTTGAAAAATTTAACAAAAGATAAATATCACATTAATTAAAAAATGCGTTGGAAATGGACACCAATTTTGGAAATTGTTGTAATAAATAAGAAAAAAAAATAAATAAATGAAGAAAACTCAGGAAAACTCGAAAAGTTATTGGTAACTAGTGCAAAACGATGTTGCACGGTTGTTGCAGCAATATTGTCATTAAATGTCACCACATGTTTGTTGTTTGCTTAAAAGAACATTTAGCACTAGATCATAGGAACGTTTAGTATTAGGTCCCTTAGTATTTAAGTGATGTATGTAGGCCACGGAGGCCAGATACTTTATCAAGAAATAAATAAATAAATAAATATTTAGCTTGACTTAAGAAATACAATGAAGAAATTAACATTTCAAGAAATTCGTATCAGCAAAGGAACGAATACTGAAAACGACTAATTTTTAAAGTATTTTTACAAATGTTCATACACTAATTGAAAATACCATAAAAAGCCTTAACAGTACAGTTTTTTGTACATAACCAGTACCTCCAACAAGCCAACTAATCTAACTATGTGTTGTGGGGAGTTTTCGCGACCATATTGGAAATGGAAATTCACACCGATTGATGTTCGAGATTCCAAGTCAGACAAGACATTGAAATGATGCAAATTTGATGAGTGATGCACCCGGTCGCATACGGTCTGACACACCAGACGCGATGCCTTATTTTAAAACAATGATTGAGGCTGTGGAAAGTTTAATATACAAAATTTACAAAAAAAAAACGAGATCAAAGTTGCGGTAATACGGTTACATTCATACATGAATAGTGAACTTCTTATATAAATATACTCTCTTTGCTAATATATGCCCTACATCTATAAGGTATTGTAAAATAACTGAGAATATGTAATTATTTTTTCAGATTTATCTACTTTGTTAAGGTCATTCATCTGCCACTTGATGTTGCAATTCATCTTATCAGTCCAACATCGGTACTTTAAAAACTTCCTTTAATCTTGCTTGTTTTGTTTTCCGACTCCACTCCTTTTCCAACAGAGAATCTCATACTCCCTGTTCTACTTTGGCGCTGCCATACTTCATATTTTACCAGCTGTGCGACAAGTGTACCGAATGGTCGCGCGTAACGCGTTGCAAAACATCCTGGAGGAGCCCACAAACTGCTCGAGCAACAGCATCGAACAACGGCACGGCAGCATAATGATGACATGACAAAAGTTTTGCTAAACAATGTAAAAACATCCCGTTTTCGTTGGACGAGCATTATGTTGTAGCCGGGTCCCCAGCAAGTGCACCCGTACAACGCCTACGCCCTAAACCTATCGTTAAGGATAGAAAGAAAAAAACAACAACCAACACCGAGTGTCTATCGAGTGTGTTTCTATAAACTCCTCCTCGAGGCAACACACATTCGCAGAGGTAGTAGAGGTGCAACATCGCGTGTGAGGCGGCAGGTCTTATCGTACTTTTGCTCATCTGTTTTTCCCTTGTTCCGGGTGCGCCGGATTTTCTTCACAATATAATGTATGCAAATAATCTTCTAGCGCAGGCAGACACGTTTGGGAAGCAAAATCGAGTAACCTCGCTCTCTTGGGAACGTCTGGGATGGTATGGAGCGTGCAAAATGCCGCTCTACTCCCCGGAAAGAAGCGTTCTAGAGTGTGTGTGTGTTGTTCTTGAAGGAGATGAGTACACCGGTACACACGTTCGGTGCAGCGAAAATATTTACCCCACTGACTGAATGGTGCAAAAGGAGGTGGCGCGCGATGATGTACTTTATTATTAATTTCAGTTCCCATCTTGCACGGGACACATTTGCACTTTGCAGCGGGGAAGCAAAGCAAGTCTACACGTTATCCCCTTAATGCATGTATGCAGCAGCATCACCACACACGTGCATCGATGTGCTACTCAGAAGATTCGCTCACAATGTCAAGTTATTGAAACCGAAACAATTAAAGTGCCGGGATACTCTTATGTACAGTTTTTTTGTTTAATCCCTTGACAAAGTGTGGTAATTAAATAAAACTTCTCCGTGCGAAAGAGTATAGCAAAATAGAAGAAAATTAAGTTTAAAATGCAAATGAAAATAGTTTCACGTCAGTTGGATTTGAATATTCCCAAATTAATATTAAACTTTAATATTAAACTTATACAGAACTTATAATCATATAAATTTACACTGTAGGACATAGTAAACACTTGGTTGCTTGCTACAAAACAACGGACTCTGTCGTATTTCTGTTGTTTAAATTAAGTTCTTACTATCGCATCAAACTTACCGAATTATAAACTGCGCCGGAATGCCAATAAAGCTGCTCCATATTGGGTACTTTTTAACCATCGCCATCCTTTTTCGAGTAAAATGAGGTATGGATTTGTTGCATTAGCTGTAAAAGAACAAGAAAAAGCTTTAATTAAACTGATTTCAAATAGCAATGTCCTACTTTTAACGAAATAAAGGATAATATACATTAACCAACCAATCAGAAGTGCGGACGACACGTATTCAAACTTTTAAATTGAAAAATCCCTGCTAAGCTAGGATGTAGGAAGGTTTCTTTCTTTACTCATTTAACAGATTTAGATGTAGCCAACAACTTTCAAGTTCAACAAGCTTCCTGCCTTGTCACAATGTCTTGCATCAATCGATAACTCATCAGAAAGTTTTAATTAAACCCAGACGGAAGCACCTGCCAAGCGAGTGGTTGTGTCCAACCGTCCATCGCCGTTGACCGGTGGGGTTTGGCCCGGGTCAGTTGAAAGAAGGTTATAAAGTACTGATAGAGATAATGTGGAATGTTTATTTTTTGTTTCGTTAATAAGTAATAAGTATGTAAGGAAAGTGAGAAACAATAACTGAAGGAGAAGTGCAACAAGTCACTTGATTCTTATTATGAACAAGTTTTCAGTTTTGCACAACAACAATCTCTTTCTATTGTTATGTTTTCCGTTTTGTTAAGGTAATGAGAAAAAGGAGAAAAACAGTCGAAAAGAAATGAAAAATAATTGAACTACTTTACAAGCATTCCAATTAAAAACAAACAAATACTTACCCCCTTTCTCGCATGCATTTTCCACTAAGCATGTCCACTAAGAGACATTGGACATCCTTCGCTTTTCTGGTTCTGGCCTTTCCTTCGAGCTCCTCAGCACCATTGACACAATTGACTACCGAAAAAGGGCGCAAATGTACCTTGCTTTTGTGCCGCTCACCGTAGATGGCTCTTTGGCGGGCAAATTACACGCTAAACATACCAACACAACGCATCCATCTCGTTTCCGGGGTTCCGGTTCCGTTTACTGCGAACTGCTCCTGACTCGACCGACCGACCGACCGTCGCCAGGAAACGGGACGGAGCATTGTGTACATGGGGGAAATGAAAGAACAAACCGGGTGCCTGGTCCTGGTGGGGTAGCAGCCAACGGAAATGAAATGATTTGTACAAAAACTGTTCCTAAACAGCACTAATGAGAAAGAGAGAGGGCAGTGTCGCCCAACTTCCGCGGGGTGGTCATTCCATTCCTGTTCGGTCATATTTGCCTTTCGGGGCCGCGGACACCAGAGGGAAGTTTCTAATTAGTAATTATTTGTCGGAAAACACAAAGAAGCTTGGTCGAGACGGTTGGTCTTTTCAAATGTGCATCTGGAGAGCGGATTTTAACAGCATTACGGCGACACAGAATCAACTGAAAGAAAGAAAAACAATATTATTGGAACAGTAAAAGATTTACACAAATATAATTATTATTGTTTGTAATGTCATCAACAAACGATTCTAAGCATGATTTCTGCTATCCTAAAACCTACAATACTTGTTTTGATATAAAATTTGCAGTTTTTATTTACAAAACTAAACAACATTATTATTATGAAATACAAAAAAAAAAGGAAAGAACGAACAGAAACGACTCGTCTTAGTAGAATGGAAATCAATAATGCATTTCGTCTAAGCCCCACCCCCCTCCCCACAAACACTCCCTGCTTCGACTGCTCCACTTACAGTGGCGTCACGCAGGAACAAGTCTGTGAGAAGTTGGGCTTCTTGTTGTTTTTTGTTCCTTTTGTGTGGAATACCACCATCCATTTCGGGGGACAGAATTTACGTTTTTACGTCTTTCTTACATCCTAACGCTTGGTGCATGCGGCACCTGCGCTATTGCAACATGTTTCAAGAAATTTAATCTACTTACGTTCTAATGTTGTTACCGCCCGCTCTTGCGCGGCTGCGAACCCCAGAGGATGTGCGCCCCTCGCTTCGTACAAAATAGATATTTACAGCATTTTGACCCTTTGCTTTCACACATTCCAAGGAGTTTGCAAAAACAAACGGTTCTTCTTCTTTTTTTTTTTAAATTTGGTGCTATCGACGGATTTCTCGCTTTTCGCTTCATTTGTCTAACTCCGCGCTTTTGACGAAATCATTTTTTTTCATTCTTGCCATCTTCTTATACTCTTCAACATTTCTTTGCTAGCGAAATAAAGTAAATTGTAAACTGTTAACGAAAGTGAGCTGCGCACATTTGTGTGTATGTGTATGTGTGTGTGTTTTAGGCGATATTGAATAAATCAGTAATTAAAATATATGTTTGCTATTCGTGTAGAAAAAGAGTTCGGTAAGAATAAACTCTACATTTAACTGTTTCGAAGCGGCTATAATATCAGGTAAATGATAGAGATAACAGAACTTATGTAAGATAAGATAAGCATGGCAAAAAAGGCTTGTCCAGTAACGGCACAAAAAAGAAGCCCCCATATATGCGATATGTTTGTGAGCGTGCGCGTGGCTATAGAAAGCAGCGATTGGAAATATAATTGTAATTGCGGCAGGAAACGAATTGCACACAGAATGAAGGAATGAACGTGAAGGAAATCAAACAATACAAACAAACAATAAATCGGTCCTTTCTTCATCGAAGGGAACTATAGCAGTGCAATTGAATTAAAGTTAAATCCCTTTTCTTTTCTAACTCCATCGCTGATACGATACTTGGGCATCTCCTCTCTTTTTCGTCCTTTTTCGAATTTACACTACACTAGAGATACCGTTTTGTTTGCGTTTGCGTTTCTTTTGCCTTCCGTTTTACTTAACTATACACTAATGTATCACTTTTTTGCGTTAGGGTTGAGAAACGAACAGAACAATACTCACTAGAATGCACGCCTTGAATGCATATTCTTATAACCCTTTTCACACATTCTCATCTCATTCATTTCCTGGACAACGATAATTGTTTTATCGGTCCCTTTCCCTAATGCAACCTCCTTTTTTACGTGTGTGTAATTCGTCTAACTTTTGCCATCAAACACACCGAAAGGACGTTTGTTTTGCACGTCTTTCGGTGCCACTCTCTTACTCCCGCCAGGAAAAGGCGACATTCCCTCTTTTCTCTACGACCACCCAACAACAGTACCACTTTCCCCCCAGTGCGACATTTTGCTAATCAATTCATTACTATCTAACCCGGGCGTCGGTCGTCGTGCGTCGGTCACATCGGAATACAGATGTGAGAGGAGGATTTGCGCGGATCAAGTGTTACCGAATCCGGGTGGAACGCTGCATGAAGAACACTCCCGAGGGACGACCACCTACTTTCCCTTTTTTTTTACGTCTCCCTACTTCCCTGATCGGCGGCAATATCGTTCACGGCTACACACTAGCAACTCGGGCTCTACTCGGCACCGCTACTACTATGGCGTCACTTTTGAGTCACTACTTTTCGTGTCAGTCTTCGTTGTGCTTGCGCGGGCCAGCTTTTCCTTCAGCGCCGTCACGGACATTAGCGTGAGCTGCAGTGAGTAAAAGAACAAATGAAGCCGTTTCTAGACCAATCAAGAACAGGTGCATGTGCTCGAAGCAATTACCTCAAGGGAGGGCTGCTCTTTGATCGCCTTGATGAGCTGTTCCGCTTCCTTGGTGAAGAGGAACACTACCGGGATCAGCACGTCGTCCCGCCCGTCGCCCGACATGGCAAACATTTGCTGATTGTTGATCGACGTGTTTGGCGTATTATCGATCACAATTGCGGCCACGGCTCCTGCAAAACAGAGGCAAAAATAATACATTTAAATTCAATAACGCACAGCCCGTTTAAGCTGAACATTCCACACTTACCCGCCGACTCCACTCGTCTCGCTTTATCGACAAACGTACACTCGCCTCGCTCGATAATTACAATCTTTCCTCGAATTTCTTCCGCATTTTTCAGTGCTACAGGACAGGAAGAAAAGGCGTTTAATAAGTAATGATGTGCCAATGATGACGCACACGCAATCTATCTTACCCGAGCAAACCTTTGCCGGCTTGGCAAAGACGGCCCGCTGCACCACGGCCAAATCGTTCACCAGCTCCATGCCGAAGTGGCTGGGGCCGGCCTCGAGGATGCGCATCTCACGCTCACCCTCCCGCTTGTAGGCGACGGCCTGCAGCTGCGTGTTGGGAATGGAGTTGGAGTTGGAGAGCTCCACCATCTCTTGCATGAAAATCAGCCCCCGTTCGGCATCCTCCGGCGATTTGGCCTGTTGGTTTTTGCACAAATTAAAATACTCTCCATCTCACCCAAATGCCTTTCTGGCACAAAGGTGTGCTAAACTTACATTGTGGAAGCTGTGCAGCAGCTGCACCTTGCCCTCGCCTAGAGAAACCATCGTAATGCCCATGTCATAAACTGTTCGTAGATGATCCGTATTGCTTGCCTGAAAGTCAGCCGCTCTAAGTCGCTTGGCACTCGATATGCGCGGACAGACTCCCGTAACGAGGTCACGGAGTGGGCGCCGGACTGTTTCAGGAAACAACTTGTTCGGGCTCGGGCAGGATCGCATGTAGTCGAGCATGTGCACCTGCTCGTCCTGGTCGCGTACGCCAGCTGGAAGGCGAAAGATGCCGGGAAAGAAGGTTAATACGACTGCTTAAGAGAACTGCCGTCCTCCGGACTTACTGAAGGTATGGTTCCCCAGTTGGCCCAACGTCAGTGGCAGCAGATGTGCTTCGGTAGTGAAGATAAAGTCTTCGATGTTGAGTATCAGATCGGCCGGATCCGAGAACAGCAGGAAGAGATACTTGAACGTTTCGGAAAGCACGTACGAGTCCATGCGATCCTCGTGCTTTCCCGTGCGCACGTCGTTAACTGCGGCATAGCCACAAGGAACTCGTGCGTGTTTCTGCAGTGCTTTCAGTGCTTTTTTGCCCGCCTGTAAAAGAAAAAGAAGCTCCATTTAACAAACTGGAATGCATTTCAGTTAAACTCTGCTTACATGTAAATAATAGTGATCACCCGTGGCGCGGTATAGGAAGTACGTGGATTCAATGAACTCGGGACGAAGATGATGCTGACCCCAGTGGACCTGTAGCAAACAGCAAAGCAAGAAAACCGTCCTTAAATATTTGACTCGAAAAGCATTTCCTCCTCCAATTACCTGGAAATCGAACGTAAATGCCTCCGGAATGAACGTGTGCATCTGCATCACCTGATAAAGCATCTCGTGCGTCTGTACCGCCGGTTTCAAATCACCGGACAGTACCTGCAGCCCGGGCCAAAAGGCAAGCAGTGCGTCCATGAAGTTGCGCGTCTTCGTATGCGGCCGATGCATCTGCACGTCCAGCAGCATCGGTCCCTGGCTGATGTACTTCATGATCGCATGGTAGTGGCGGTTGAACCGGGCCAGGTAGCGCTCGTCGCCCAGCAGTATGTACGACTTCAGGCAGTACTCGTAGTAGGAATCGATACCGGCCCCGACGCCCGACTCGCGCCGTATCCAGTCGCCGGAATGTACGTTCAGCACCGTGCCCATCAGCTCGGAGCTGCGGTGGCGCATCTTCCACAGCGCATCCATGGCCGCGTGTGCCTTCACCTCGAAGATCGGCTCCCCGCTCAGCCGGGACAGGGCGGCAAACTCCAGCAGTATCGTGCCGGCACAGGCGGTGCAGGTTTCGCGCGAGTGGCGCAACGCTTCCACCTTCATGCCGTGCTTCAGATTCACCTGAAGTGAGGGAGTTGGAAGGAAATTGTTAATGCAGTTCTACCATTTTTTGCTCTTCCCAACGTACCCTTGCGTGGGGTATGCCCGTGGAAGTGTTAAATGCTGGCAGTAACCGGTAGCCAAGATCCTTTGCCATCTCGAGCAGTTCGCCACGATACCACGTCATCACGTCCGCCTGCTTCTGCACATACTCCGCCAGAATGTGTCCGGACAGAAGGCCACTGTAGGAACAAATGTAAAATGATTAGCAATGACTGTTACGAAAATTGTAATGATTTAGTGTTCTTCTCACCCGATCATGCGAATGTTGGTTTCAAATACCGACACGATGATGTCGTTATCGAACTTTACATCCTTGATCACCAGTTTGACGGCGTGCTCAAACTCTTCCAGATCGCCCAGCACCACCAGCGTGTCGAGCGTATCCACCAAGGTCATGGAAAAGCTGTAAACAAGGAGGAGAAAAAATGATATTTGATAAAAAATATATATTGCAACCAAAATTAGCTTTCCATCGCTTCTTAACATCGACATTTATATGACCGTTTCGGGATTTAATAAATAATTCAAATCCAATATTTGATTCCGGTGGGTTGGACCAGCAAAGCACATACGATTTCGAATTGTTTTTCATAATTCACACGCGTGTTGCATGTTACATATTGCGCTAGTGTGAATTTTGAAGACAAAACAAGCATAATTTGGCTTGAATTTTGTTAAAAAATAGAAATAATAGATGACGAAACCATACCAAATTGGCATAACGAATACATGGAGCATATGAGCACGCCTTTTCCAAGTTCATCGCTCATTCTATTGTCTAGCAAAAACATTCCAACCAAGGACAAACGTTTTACAGCACAATTCGCCATAAAAAAGACCCCAAGAGGTTCATAGATTATGAAACGGATGGAAAAAGGTAATTTAAAAACGATTCGTTGTACAAAAAACAATCCGCCACACCAAATGACGCACTCTGCCCTTGCTCTGTGTGTGCGTCGGTCAACTTGTTTCCACCGAGTTTCAAGATAAGACCAAGTATCGTTTCGCACTCCCCGCGCCCGTGTCAACCGTACCTGACGATAACGGCTGTGCTGTATAACATTTGTTTTGGTACGTGTGTGCGTGTGTGTATGCGTTTGCATAACATAGCGTTGAAAGAAGAAAAAAAAAGAAATTAACCGCAACAATCGGTCGGCTTTTGCACTCGTCGCCGTCGTCTTATCAACCTTTTTCCCCCCATTCGGTCGGACACGTCACCAAGGGGGGCAGCGGGAAGGGGAAAAATTGCCCAAAAAACCCCTGCCTCCATTCGGTCCAATCCCACTAATTAACTTACTTCCCGAGCGTATCGTCCAGGTCGCCACGGGACGGCGTGACACCACGGTAGCGGCCGGCGCAGCTCAGCGGCATCAGCTCATCCGCCGGGTAGGCATTGTCCATGTACGCCCGGTACGCGTGGTAGAACATTTCCCTGGCTTCCTCTCTGTCCATGTGCGCGTTCCATGTGTGTGTGTATGTGTGTGCGTGCAAAAAAGAAAGAAAAAAGGAACCCTCTTTGGACCTACGGCCTACGGAAGCAGACTGCTCCCGGGCCACCGAGGCCCAAAAGGGGGTTCCGTTTTTTTAGGGGGGAAAATGGAAAAGATATGAATTAGTTTACATTCTTAGAACCTGCGAAACACTATTGGCACTATTGGCACTATTGCGCCTTACTTAAGCTCGTTTCGCTCCTTGTTGGACATGTTGTGCGTTGGTACGGTTGGGATCTGCTCCGCCAATGCAAGGGTGGCCCACCCCAGCACCACCGCCGTTAGCATCGCGATGAAGGTGAGCAGCTCGTGGATCGGTCGATGGCCGGTCGAGGCTGTCCCACCACCCCGAGCGTTTATAACTGTCCGCATTTTGGTCGTTACTAAATACACCGCTTTAACTGTGTAAACACTTCCTTAGGGCCACTTCCTGTCGTTTCGCTCTTCCTACCGCAATCAAGTGGTGTTGTGGTTGCTCGGGCAACCGCAGGCTCGACGACGTGCCACGCAATCTTCTTGACCAACTCGCCTTATTCGGGTTTGCCCGGGAATGCAACGCGAACCAGAATACCGTTTCAGGGGTGGTTTATTTTCACTGCGCCCGGTTGCGCCCCCCGTGATGACGGAACGGGAATTCGCGTACGTGGAGCTGAGGTGTTGGTGTAACGTGATGGTTTGAGGGTGTTTGCTTAGCTGCTCGCTGTTCACTTCTAACACCGTTAGAAGCTGCTGCTATGCATCGCTCGCGAGATGAAGCAATGTTAAGCAAGACCCTTTCGGCCTGTTGTTGTTGCGCTCCACTTTCTATTGCTGCTTTTGTTCTAGTTCCTGCTACCTTCACCGCACGAACGATCCTTCGAACACACTAGCCCCCCCACCCCCGTCGCTGGTGCACCGATGATTGATTCTTGCACCGTCCAAACACAGCAACCACTGGCCAGCATAGCTTCGTATCGTCATCATGTGCACATCATCTTGCTCTCATTTAGTGTATCTTTTGCCTCGCACACACTCCCGCTGCACTAACACGTACTATCAGGAAACGGAACACATCGACATGTTTTAGCTGCTGCGCTGGTGGTGGTGGTGGTGTCGGTGGCCGTGAAAGCAATTGCACTCAGCGCACAAAAACAATAAAACTAACGAATCTCGCAAAAGGGCTGCCGTTTCGGAGTTGCCCTTGTTTTAATGATGATGATGATGATGGTGGTGGTAGTGATGATGTTTTCCCTCTTGATGTGTTGTTGGCCACTGGGGCTGATGGTAAAAACTCCTATCACAGTGGGCAACAATCACCACACCAAAATGCGTTGAATTATCACGTTAGCACGGGAACGAGAACTGCACAGATTGAAGGTATTTAGTCGACGATTTAGCACAGCAGAAGGGTAAAAAGTGTACCCGTCCTTCAGAACTAGCCCGAACCCGTTGTTCCGTACACTTTTTTTCTCTGCTGCACGGAGCGCCTTTCTCCCGTCCGTGCGTGCCTGCGTGTATGTGTGTTGTTCGATTATTTTTGCCTGCTGCCAGTTTGACAGCTCGCACATGACAGTTTCCCTCTTGCCGCCCGGTGAAAAAGATACACCAACACACGAGGCAACTTCTTGTGGAGAAACGGTTTTTTGAAATGGCCGTTTGACATGCAAATTGATACACAAATTAGATGGAAAATTGCATCGTTGTTCTAGTGTTGGGTTGTTCAACGGACTTTTCGGCTTGCACAAAATCTTTTTTATTTATGGTTTGTATTTTACGTCATATTTTATGTTATAAAGATGAGTTTACTAAACATTGCGCAATTGCTGAAAGTTGTACAAAGCATTTCTAATTTAACCCCATTTTCTCCCAATAATTCGTTGTTTTCTTTAGCAATCTGGTATTAATATTAATTTTAAGATATTTTATCACTTTTTCATAATTTTATATCATCCAAGATGTCATTGTATTTGTCGCAAAATGTACAATTCCAGCGCGGCGCAATTGTCACAACATTCCGCGCCAAAGGGACGCTTCGGCAAAAAAGAACAAAAAATCACAACAAACCGGTGGTAAATGATTCCACACGCAATATTTCTTTTATTTTTTGTTGAGTTCAACACAACATAAAATATCACATAATGGTAATCCGGAAGTACCTTTTTTCGGCCTTCTCCTCACTCATCTCCGTCCATTGTATTTTCAGCGTAAAAGCCTCGTGCCACAGCGATGCACCCCGTCGAATGCCGTTCACTCGCCGTTCAAAAGCCCGCTGTCGGCACAAAAGCGCCAGCGCGAGTGCCGCAAGCGATTGCCGGACAAGGGCGGGCCGGCGGATCAGCCGCCGACGCCGAAACTGTCCGTGTCCGAGCACGAGCTGATGATCATGAAGATTCTCACCCAGCCGTTCAAAATACCGATCGCCAACTACGTGCCGGAACATTCGACGCGATGTCTCGGCATGAAGCGGTCGGCGGCCCGGCGCGCCCTGCACGATCCGTACGCGTGCAATGCGCTGGTGCTGTTCAGCCCGCCGGAGCTGACCGAGCACGACAAGCTGAAGATGGACAAGAGCAAGATACAGGTGCACGTGGTGGTGGATCCACTGCTCGGGAACATTCTGCGGCCGCATCAGCGGGAGGGTGTGCGGTTCATGTACGACTGTGTGACCGGCGCGAAGGGTGACTTTAACGGGTGTATCATGGCGGACGAAATGGGGTGAGTGGTGACGGGGGATGAGGGCTTGACCGTGGAAGAGAAATGCTGATTGTGCTCTGTTACCTTCTCTCTTACAGGTTGGGCAAAACGCTGCAATGTATTACGCTGCTCTGGACACTACTGCGCCAAAGTCCGGATTGTAAACCGACGATCAACAAAGCAATCATCGTGTGCCCGAGTTCGTTAGTGAAGAATTGGTACAAAGAGTTTGGCAAGTGGTTGGGCTGTCGCGTCAACTGCCTCTCGATCGATGGCGGGTCGAAAGAGCAAACGACCAAAGAGCTGGAACAGTATATGGCGAATCAAAGCCAACGCCACGGCACCCCGGTACTGATCATCAGCTACGAAACGTTCCGGCTGTACGCGCACATCCTGAACAGCTCCGAGGTCGGTGCGGTCCTGTGCGACGAGGGGCACCGGTTGAAGAACTGCGAGAACCTTACCTACCAGGCGCTGATGGGGCTGAAGACAAAGCGACGTGTGCTGCTGTCCGGTACACCGATCCAGAACGATCTGACCGAGTACTACAGCCTGCTGCACTTTGTCAACCCGGGCATGCTGGGTTCGACTGCGGTAAGAAGCGAGTTTGGGAAGCATTTCTCGTACATATTTACGACCTCTTTCATTTGCACTTGCCACAGGAATTCCGCAAACAGTTTGAAAATCCAATCCTGCGCGGCCAGGACGCCAACTCAACCGACGCGGAGCGGGAAAAGGCAGCGGAACGGCTGCAAGAACTAGCCGCCCTGGTGAACCGCTGCATGATCCGGCGGACCAGCGCACTGCTCACGAAATATCTCCCCGTCAAGTTCGAGATGGTCGTGTGCGTGCGTATGACCGAGGTGCAGGCCGCCCTCTACAAGAGCTTCCTCCAGTCCGACACGATCCGGCGCAGCGTGATGGAGAAGAACGCAACCAAGGCAAGCCTGACGGCCCTTTCCAACATTACCTCACTGAAGAAGCTGTGCAATCATCCGGACCTTGTGTACGAAAAGATCCAGGAGCGTGCGGATGGGTTCGAGAATGCGGCCACCATTCTGCCGGACAATTACAGCCCGCGGGAATTGCGCCCCGAGCTGGGCGCCAAGCTGATGCTGCTGGACTGTATGCTGGCGTCGATCAAAACCAACACCACCGACAAGATTGTGCTCGTGTCGAACTACACGCAAACGCTCGATCTGTTCGAGAAGCTGTGCCGCAAGCGGGGCTACGGCTACGTACGCCTCGACGGCACGATGACGATCAAGAAGCGGGGCAAAGTGGTGGACCAGTTCAATCAGCCCGATTCGAACGATTTCATCTTCATGCTCAGCTCGAAGGCGGGCGGCTGCGGGTTGAATCTGATCGGTGCCAACCGGCTGGTCATGTTCGATCCCGACTGGAACCCGGCGAACGATGAGCAAGCGATGGCGCGGGTGTGGCGCGATGGGCAGAAGAAACCTTGCTTTATCTACCGGCTGCTAGCGACCGGCACGATCGAGGAGAAGATTTTCCAGCGCCAAACGCACAAAAAGGCCCTCTCGACGACGGTGGTGGACAATGCGGAGGACGGCGAGCGGCACTTCACGCAGGACGATCTGAAGGACCTGTTCAAGTTGGACGAGCAGACGCGCTCCGACACGCACGACATCTTCCGCTGCAAACGGTGCACCAACGGGGTGCAGATGAAGCTGCCGCCGGACGACAGTGACTGCATGTCCGATCTGGCCCACTGGTATCACTGCGCGAACAATAAGGGCATCCCGGACGACATACTGTCCAAATCGTGGGACATTACGCGGTGCGTATCGTTCGTGTTTCACCACCGGTCGAACTCGGCCGTCGTGGAGCAGCAGCTGGCGGAGCAGCGGCGCCAGCAGGCACTGGCCAAGGAGCGGGAGGAGAAGGAGGAGCAAGAAGAGGAGGAGGAAGAGGACAAGGAAAACAAAGGGTACAACACGGAAGGGGAAGAGGAGGAGGAGGAGTCGGGAGATGATGAAAAGGATAAAGATTTTGTGTTGTAGTGTGTAACACGGCGCCGCACATTCGCCGCTAATTGGGCACGATGTAAATTTTTATTAAAAACGAAAAAAAAAACCGAATATATCCTTTCCTGCTCTTCTGACTCGTAATAGTGCTTGCCGGTTGTGACCCGTCTGGCGCTCGCCTCATCTCATCTAACATCGTGTTGTCCGGCTTCCTTTTGCTACAATCATTCTTTTGGCCCTGATTTGGTCCTGCTACCATGCTTTCCCCCTTACCTTCCGGCCCTTTACTTCGGCTTGTACTTCAGCAGCGTTGCGAGCAGCTCGTCCGCCTCCTCGCCCGTCTTGACGCGCAGCAGCACCGACGTTGGCGGCGGCTTGGCGTCCGGCGTCGGCAGACAGATCATCATCACGTTGTTCTTGCCGAGACGCTGCACCGGCACCGATTCGTTCAGGATGATGTTCAGCAGAATGTTGCCGAGGCTCGTGTCGGCCCGCACCAGCACCTGCACCTTCGCGTCCACCATCTTGATGTGGAGCGTGCCAACGCCACGGTCCGAGTACGAGGCGCCCACCTTCACGAACAGCTTGCAGCGCTTCGAGTACACGCTGTCCTTCTCCTCCACCGGCGTAAACTCCACCTTCGGCGGTTCGTCCTCGTCGGCTTCCGCGTCACCGCCGGCCGGTTTGTCCGGTCCACCACCCGCCGCACTGCTGTCCGGTGCGGGCGGTTTGCTCACAACACCGCCGAACGTGAACCCGCCGGTAGCGGATTTGGCCGCGAACGTGGACGCACCGGCAAAGAAGGACGAGGAGGAGGTGGACACGGTCGAGGGGGTCGTTGTGGTGGCGTTGGTGCTGGTCGAAGAGGCAAGACTACCGAACGAGAACGGTTTGGAGGAACTGCCGAACGTGAAACCGCTGGAGGGCTTCGTGGGCGATTCTTTCGCTGCCGAAGCCGCCGCCGAACCGCCAAAGAAGAAGCCCGGCTTTGGCATTTCCTTTTCCGGCTCTTTCGGTTTGGCGGGTTCTGCTGCTGCGGGCGCTATTTTGTTTTCCGTTGCAGCCGCCTGCGAGGTCGTAGTAGGCGCCGACTTTTCCACCGTTTTGCCCGGCGTCATTGCCTGGATCTCGTCGAACTGCTTCTCGTAGTCCCTAAACACGGGATGCAGCTTGCAGTACGGGTTTTCGCGACACTTTTCCGTAATCCACGCAATGAAGGCTTTGTTCAGGGCGACCACATTGTTGCGAATCACCGTTTGCTTGTCCGCTTCCGTTACCGGCTTGGTGGACTGCTTTTTCTCCGCCTTTTCCTTCTCCGAGTCCGTCTTGGATGTGCTCGATGATGCTGCCGGCTGTGACGAGGAGGAGGAGGAGGAGGACGCAAAGCTGAACATTTTCTTTATCGCGTCATCACTGGTTCCCTTCGGTGGGGCAAACGTGGCTTTGCTCTTTTCCGCTGTCGCCGCGTCGGACGTAGAGCCGGCGGTAACACCGAAGGAAAATGTCTTTTTCTCCGCTTCGGGAGCTTTAGAGCCGAATGAAAAGGTTGATGTTTTGGGTGAGGAGGAGATGTCTGCGGCACTGTCCTTTCCGCCGGAAGCGGCCGTACCGAACGAGAATGTCGCCTTCTTCTCTGAGCCGGACACCGCATCCGCTTTCGTTGCGTTGGAGCCGAAAGAAAACGTTGCCTTGGGTGTATCGGGCGAGGTGACCGCTGTGCTTTTCACCGCAGCAGCAGCAGCCGGCGATCCGAATGTGAACGTTTTCCTCTCCGGTGTCTCGGACGGTGCCGTCTTGGCCGGGTTGGTGCCGAACGAAAACATGCCTTTGCTCGCGGCGGGAGAACTGGCCGCCGGTTCCTTGCTTCCACCAGCCGGCGATCCGAATGTGAACGGCTTCTTGTCCGCTTCCGGTGCGTCCGAACCAAACGTGACGGGCGTTTTAATCACACCGCTGGGCGTAACGATCGATGTGCCTTTCGGTGTGGCTGCCGGGGAGCTTCCGAACGCGAAACCTTTCTTATCCGTGGAACTGCTGTTTGCATCCGCTTTGGCGGCATTGGAACCGAACGAAAACGTACCCGTCGTCGTGGGCTCCTTCGATGCGGTTGGGGAACCGAACTGTATCGATTTCTTCTCCGTCTCGCCGTCCGGTTTGGCTGCGAAAGAACCGAACGAAAACGTTGGCTTCGGTGCGGCGTCCGTGGACGAATCTTTACCGCCAGCCAGCGTGCCGAAGGTAAAGTTGTTGTTCGGTTTGGCCGCTTCCGTCGCTTTGGGTGGAACGGTACCGAAGGAGAACGGTTGGGTGGGTGCGCTGCTGGCTGCCCCGAAACCGAACCCACCCTTGCCCGCGTCACCTTCCTTGGACGACGAGATGCCAAAGCCGGACGACGTGGAGGACGCCGTTTTCGCTCCCTCCGCCGTACTGTCCGCCTTCAGACTGGTCGGCGATCCGAAGGCAAACATCTTTTTGCTCGCATCCGACGCTGCCATCGTGCCGGCGTTGGAACCGAACGAAAAGGTTGGCTTCGCTGCACCGCCGCCGCCGCCGCCGTCGGCCGCAGCACCGCTCGACGACACCGTTGCCGTACCGTTGCCATTCGTTTTGGCGGCGCCGAGCGTTGACAGGAAGGAGAACGACTGTGCACCGCCACCGCCCGGCTTATCCGCCCCGCTCTTGGCGAGCGGCGTCGAGGCGAATCCCTTGAACGCACCGAACACGGACGCGGAAGCGGACGGGGCGGTACTGTCCGCATCGTCGGTTGCGACCCGGCGCCGGGCCTTCTTGATGACCCGCTGTTTTAGGACATCGTCGCTCGCCTTCGTAAACTCGCCCTTCTCCTCCGGCTCGTCCGTTTCGTTCCAGTTCAGATGGTTCAGCGACGATTGCGGGCCGCGTTTCGACATGTTTTGCGGGGCGAGGATGCGTCGGTCGGATGCTAGAGGTGGTTGCACGCCGGTGGTCACGTAAAACTGGGGGGGGGGGTTTCGCACTCCACGGGGATTTCGATACTTTCGGCGGGCGCACGGAATAAAACGTGAAAAGCGCTTCCACAACAGTATTCGCACAACAAACGTCAAAAAGCTGTGAGCTGTCAAAAAGGTTGAGGTGTTCAAATTGCGATGAAGAATGCCACTGTGCGGTGTTTGGTATGGTGGAAGTGGGATTTTTTAAATTATAAAACATGGAAGAAATGATGATTTTTTAAACGTATCACAAGTTTTGTAAAATTCTGAATCTAAAACCCGTTGAAAGCATTAAAAAAGTGAAAAAGCACGCAATGTTATGCAAAGCGCTCTTTTTAGTACAGCTCGTTCTTAGCACACACGCACACTACCCGGCAGGCAATTGACAGCTAAACTGACGGCGCCGGAGGAGGAGAAACGGGCGCCCAACCGTGCATGGCTCAGGCGCCCAACGGAAGACATGATTGGGCGTGGGGGGGTACGGATGAAACGGACCTCCCGTTCTTTCGTGTATTGTTTACATTCGTTTATCCGTGTATTTCTTTCATTCGGGTTGTATATCAACACAGCTAATTTTCAAATCGACCGTTATTTTATTGATAATTAAATATTCTAAAAATACACTATTTTTCATACAAACCTAATTCAGCGCACGAAAACGGCTATCACGGAGATTTCCAGCATTCACCTATAATTAAATTAAAAAATAAAATATAGAATAAGTAAAAAAAGTTATTTGCGTTTCATATAAATAAAGCGTAGAGAATGCAATACTTTACCAGTAATTGTGAGAAGCCAAAACAACATGTTTGTTTCATTGAACATGTTCAAACAATTTGTTGTAGCCGCCTAAACAAACATGCCTCCAGTTGAAATGATAGTATGACGACGAACGTGCAGGAGTTGCGTCGTCATCGTGGACTAAGCCAGCTTCATCGTTTTGGCAGCATTCCGTCACCCAGATGTGATTGTCCTTCGTGATGAAGTGTAACTAGCCGACCGTACATGGTATGGCATTGATGAGAACGGTTTATCTGAAACTAAAGAAAAAGAATAATATCATTCAAGTGCATTTCATGCTGATCGTTCGTGATCGTTTCTTGTATGTGCAAAGGAATAAGGGGAATATTTTTACAGATTTTTTTCATTTGCACGCTTCCTACCCGCACCAGTGTAACCGGTGCTAGCGGACGAGCTATACTATGCCATAGATTTGGGCGCGGTTGTTGCGTACCTGTGGGCCCGGCATGTTTTTACAATCTCGGAACGTTACCTCTGTGGCCCAAACATCTGTGCTAGCATTTTCAGCATCCTAACGCATCTACCACGACCATTCGTTCGGCGTACGTTTGCTGCAGGTGGTTGCTGTCCGCTTGGGCTTGCGTCAATATGCTGCGCTTCGTGCGATGGTGATGATCTTGATGTTACCAAATCACTGCGACTTCCGGACGGTTGTGAGAGCCAGCTGTAATTCTCACAGCACAGCTGAAATAGACAATATAAGAGAAAAATATTGTTAGTGGAGCGCAATCCATGTAAACCATTAATTTTAATTATATCGTCGATTTGTCTTTCTCTTACACTTTACACCGTCGCTAATTTCGGTAGCTTAGGTAAGCTAACAGTACGACGATGATCTGGATACCGCCAATTAGCGGCTCGTAGAAGCGTGAACGCATTCATCATCACTGAAGATTTGGTACCTCAATAACAGTCCGCCTCAGACGACGAAATTATTAGCAGTTGCGATCTGATATACGTCGCCTAAACGTGATGAGAAAAAAAACACATCGAAAACGTTTTAGATGAAAAATATAATGTCGGTTTAGCTTAATAAAACATTAAAATGAAATATTTATTTTGCTATTTCGTACGGCAGATTAGCTGAAATGAAAAATAAAACAATGTTAATTTATCAAACTGTCTTTAGATACTGTCAGACTTACTTCAACTTTGCTTCAATTTAGCATGGTGACCGGTGACCCACGGGGTTTTCCGCTGTTTCCAGTTTGTGGTAGACCGGTGGTTTTTATAAAGCAGTGACTCCCACATTCTCCAAACGGCGCCGGAAGATGAGGAATAAGAACGCGTGCTCTAATTTTGTCTTTGGGGAGGCATTAATCGAAGCAGGACAGGTGCAGTATGATCCGACTACAGCGCGTTGGCGAGTAACCCGGAAACACCAAGAATGGGGACATAAAACGCTGGTATGTGATAAGTAGCTTCGTCAGTCAGATGTACCAGGCCGTGTTGTTGAACAACTTCCGACGACAAGTGCAGTGCCATCGGTGGTTTCAGTGGCCGGTCAGCGCGAGTCAACAAAGAATGCCAGTCCGTGTTGTTGAACATCTGAAGGTAACGGATGAAGTATCAGCGCTGGTCTCGAATGCCGGTGATGGTAATCATCATCGGTCAACATTACCTGGTGTTCCTGCACCATTCCGTCCGTTAGGCCAGCAACATGGACAGCAACCATCAACTAGTACTGCTGCACCATCAGTGGTACCGGTTGCTGATGCTCTACCGCAGGAATCAGGCATGAAGATCGGTAGACAACAGACATTGGCGGGTTCTGCAGTACCATCGATTGCATCGCTTGTCGAAGTTCATGCTCCGAAGAATCAGCGTGGTATGATGTCCGCTGTTGTAAGACAACAATTACACACCAGTGCTTCTGCATCGGTGATAGCGGCTGCTAGAGGATCTGTTTGTATTGTGAGTCGTACACCAGCCAAAATAATCAGCGTTAATGTTCAAAAACCATCAACGAGTACTGCTATGTCTGAGCAATCTTTTACCTGTGTTCCTAGCCACATCCGTCCGCCAGGCAAGATAGATGACGGTGGTAACCAAGTGCCATCGACAAGCGCCGGTACATCGTACATAACGACTGAACGAGCAAATGGTCCTGTTGTAATAAATTTGCCTGAAAATATAACCAGGAAAAGTGATCAGAAACCGTTTACGAGTTCTGCTACGTTTTTGGTGTACGAACCTGTGCTGCCTTCGTCGCCAATAATGATGATCACCGACGATGAACACCAGGCTGCAGCAGGAGCAAATCAAGCAGTCCTTTCAATTACTTCTACAGAGTATTCTGGAAGCTGCTGCCTTCGTTGTCGGATGCTGTTAATGAAAATAGATGCACGCAGCGCACAGATAATGGTGATTTTAAATGAGCAGCCCACAATACTGAATCCTATGAAGGGTATAAGGAGAAATGCGGAGAGTTTAGCAATTTAAAAAATTGGAAATGAACAACAGTTTGATACATTTTTAGCAAAAATAGCTGGAGATGATTTTGCATTTTGCAGTTATACTTAAATAATAGATGCAGATATCAGCAGCCAGGATGCCAACAACAGGATGCATAAGGCTTTAGACGTGATGTTTGATAAGACTTTTCTTGCACGGTGTAGCTGGGAAGGATCGTCAGGACAAAAATAGCTTTTAGTAACTATCCAAATACAGTGCTTATTTAAGTCTATCGCCACAAACCACGTGGGAATAGACGTAGATATAGAATATGATAAAGAATATTTAAAAAGAAAACTGACACATGCACCGGCAAGAGTAAACATGCAGGGAAATGTTAAAACAAGCTGCCATAGAAGGAAAAAATAAACATATATTTATTTGGTTAAATTGCTCTACCTATTTATAGTTGCTGTTTATACATATTACATACATTACATATTATTTATTGATAAACACATTGCTTTTCCATTTTTATTAATCGCAATGTCCTATTGATACTATATTTATCAATCACCTTTGATCTATTCTTTTCTAATTTTACAAATTAAATGAAAAATTGTACCTTTTATTGTACCTATCACATAGCTAGTGGTAAGTAATACACATTTGCTTTGGTAGCTTTCAGGGGCAATGCTTATTTAAGATAAAAAATGTAAAATGGCTGTTGGTATCATTTTGCAAATTACTAACAGCCATCGTGTTCTATCATTTATAGTACTTTATTGTATTGTCAACCGTTTGACCGAGGAGGAACAACGCTAACGATATTCCGGAAAATAAATAATGCTGTTGCATCTTAATAGATATAAACAAAATGCGTTAACAGCAATAACACGATTACACGACGACAATACGACCATAGCAACCTCTGGTGTCAATCGTCGGGGTCAAACAACAGCAACTAAACCCGAGAAAGGCCGGGATAAGCTGTTCCGTTGGAGCAATTTTCTTAAAAGAACAACAAACAACATACGTCGATGTTTGAGCTAATGCTCAAATTAATAAATAAACGATTTAGTGAATAGTTAGATAAACACATGCATTCATAAGCTATATATAAATGTTACCATCGATTGTTTACAACTCTCTTCAATTCCCAAACTTGATATAATTTCCACCTGGAACGAAATGCTCATCCGGTTGTTGCTCTGACCGCGCAGTTCCCATAAGGCCCGCGCCGACGATCCAAAGTTGTTGTAAACAAAAATAAGGATAAGAAATCTAAAAGTAAAAATAATCAAAGTTTCCTTACCATCATGCCCACTTCTTTGATGGCTTTCCAATATCCTTCGCATGAAATCCGCTGGGTGCATACGAGGTGAATCGGATTTGTGTGTCTTCGGACATACCTTCCTGCGGAGGCGAAATAGCTGCACGTATCTAACCTCCAATCTTTTTCTCCTGGTAAACGATAAGGACACCAAAAAATATGGAAAATTAGATGGGTACAACCGAACATTAGACGGATACGTATAAATATTTCTAATTTATAACACTTTAGCACACATTTTTGCTTCACACTAAGCACAACAAACTAACATAGGAAGCTTCAATATTTCAACGCTCCAATATTCACCAACAGCACACAAGTGAATAGCACCATTGATCATTACTTTTAAGTTCACATTACAAACATTAACACTGAAAATATGCAACTAAAATACATGTTTATCACAAAGACGCTTCTGCATCAAACTCTTTCACTTTGTAAACATAACCTCGATCCATCTTCGCTGCCTAAAATTACACACACACATCAGCACACTGTACGTCGTCACATGCCGTTTGGTGCTGTTGCACGCACACAGTTGCAGTTCATCACCGCTCGTCCGTGTTTCTTCCTGCTCTTCCATGCGTTTCAACACCCCTCGCCGTAGTATGAAACGTCAATTGCCTGCCGGGTAGCGCACCCGCCGCTCAACTGTCAAAACGTTCTAAGAAAGAGAAACGGAAAAACAACAAACATTACCGTACGCCACACACTCCGTAACCAGTAGAACGGCAACATTTTTACTTTCCCATCGATTTGCGTGTCGTTTTCTTTCGTCCATTTCCGCACAAAACCAAACACTCCGATGGCCGAACAACGGTGCGACAGTTGAACCCGATTCAAACGTGCCCGCAACACCATGCCGACCGGTTTTAAGCTGCGACCATGTGTGTCTTCAGAGCAACGTTGCACAAACGCCAGCCCGAAACGAATCGTTATCGTAAAATGTTGCTAAGAAAGGTTGGCAAAGCGTGCTGTTAACGAGCTTTTTGTCCACCGTTCCTGAGGAGAGAGTGTGTGCGTGTCCCAACCCGACTGTTGCCCGTCAATAAACACCCGGCGACGTTGCAGCCCAAACCAGAGCAAAAGGAAACCGTCCTCAAAATGTCATTCCGCGACTGGAAGATTGTGCGGGTGCTGGCCGGAATAGCGATGCGGATATGGGCCGCCAGTGGAGCTGCCCTGCTGTCCGCCTTCCTGATCTACGTGGTGTATGGGGGCTTTTTTGCCTTCCTGCTGCTTTTATTCGCCGTTTCTGGTAAGCGTGGGCCCCCGTTTTTCTCTACCCACCAGCAAGTATTAACAATCGACCATTTGCTTTTGCAGGCATTCTGTACCACGCGCAGGACAACCTGCTGTACCATCCGGAGCTGCCGGCCAACTCGCGCATCTTCATACCCGTTCCCTCCATGCACGGGCTGCCTTACGAAACGCTGCACCTGAAAACGCGCGATGCCGTCTCACTGCACGCGTTCTGGATCCGGCACCCGGGCGATAAGGGCCGCTACGTGCCAACGATCGTGTACTTTCACGGCAATGCCGGCAACATGGGGCACCGGTTGCAGAACGCTACCGGCTTCTATCACACGCTCCAGTGCAACGTGCTGATGGTGGAGTACCGCGGGTACGGCCTGTCGACGGGCACGCCAAGCGAGAAGGGCTTCTTTGCCGATGCCCGCTCCGTGCTGGACCATCTGTTCAGCCGGCACGATCTGGACCATGGGCAGATCGTAGTGTTTGGCCGGTCGCTCGGCGGTGCCGTGTCGATCGATCTGGCCGCCGATGCGGTGTACGGTGCGAAGCTGATGGGCGTGATTGTGGAGAACACGTTCACGAGCATACCGGACATGGCGGTGGAGCTGATACACCCGGCGGTGCAGTACCTGCCGCTGGTGCTGTACCGCAACCAGTACCTGTCGGTGGACAAGATACAGTTCGTGTCCGCGCCGATACTGTTCGTTTCCGGCCTGGCCGACACACTAGTGCCTCCGCGGATGATGACGATGCTGCACACGCGATGTGGCAGCACGCGCAAACAGATGCTGCAAATCGTTGGCGGTTCGCATAACGACACGTGGGCTGTGAATGGGTGAGTAGGTTTTAGTGGGGCGCGTAATTAATGTTTTATTTTTTGATGATGGTGTTTTGGGGATAGTTTGATGGTTTGTGGGGAGTTGTGTAACTGCTGTGTCTGGGAAAGGAGCAGGTCACGCAACGGTTTATTTATTATTTAATTGGATTACAGTGAGCGAATGAGGAGTGGATCGTAGAAAAGGAAAGATTAATAGTTTATTCACCGCTTCGTTATTAATCTTGTTCTTGATCGTGTGCGTTTTTGCGATCGATCTAAACAACAAAGCAAACAACCGGATAACGGGTTGAAGGTATTTAATTGTTTAATTTATCATTTTCCTTTTACGACTTTAGGACTAAAGCGAGTATAAGAGCTATGGGTTGTATTTTTTGAATGTAACTGATTGTTTGGTTCTTGCTACCGGAAGAACGGTCCAAATAGGAAATGATTTACGTCTGATGTGGTAGGAGCCGGAGCATCTATCGCAAACAGAACTGTAATTTCATAATATTATTAGATATTAGTTTTAATGTATTTAAAATGTTCAGAATTTTAATATTCATTTTAATAGTTGGTCCTAATAGTTGGTAATAGGACCTATGGATCGCATACAGGACTCCGATCTAACTTCGATTATTATTAGTCCGATTCCGACTTCGACAAAATAGGAACCACTAGTTCCGTCCGGAGTCGGAGTTGTAGTCGTCCGGAGTCGTTCGGAGTCGTCCGGAGTCGTTCAGAGTCGTCCGGAGTCGTTTGGAGTCATTCGGAGTCGATCGGAGTCTTTCGGAGTCGATCGGAGTTGTCTGGAGTCGTACGCAATCGTCCGGAATCGTCCGGAGTCGGTCGGAGTCAACTAGAACCGTCCGGTGCAATGTGCTTGTTATCAGGCATTTTATTTCGTTGTTTGTCTTTCACTTTGCACGTGCACTTCGTATACAGGCCTTTGATTCGATGATTGACGCCGGGCGATACCGACTCCGAGTGACTCTGGGCGACTTTGACTCCGAACTAGTGATGGGTAAAGTTAGCAAAAATCCGGAATCGACTGCGATCCGACTCCGAGAAATCCGGAATCGACTCTGGAATGTAGGTCCGCCCTGCATTTTCCGTAGTCGTTCGGAATCGTTCAGAATAATCGGGAATCGACCAGAATCTCCCGAAATCGTCGGGAATCGTCCGAAATCGACGGGAATCGTCCGGAATCGCCCGGAATCATCGGGAATCGCCCGGAATCACGCGGAGTCGTTCGGAATCGGAGTTTTTCGGAGTCGTCCGGAGTCGGAGTCGGCCTTCGAAACAAAGGCCTATATACGAAGTGCCTCCGGGCGACTCCAAATGACTCCGACTGACACCAAACGACTCTGAACGACTCCGGACGATTCCAGATGACTCCGACTCTGAACGACTCCAAACGACTCCAAACGACTCCGGACGACTCCGACTCCGAACGACTACGAACAACTCCAGACGGCTCTGGAAGACTCCGGGCGGCTCAAACCAACTCCGGGCGACTCCGACTCCGGGCGGATCTACTGGTCCCATTTTGCTGGAGTCGGAATCTGACTAATAATAATCGGAGTCGGAGAAGTTTACCCGTCACTAGTACGATCATTTCTAAGGACTAATCGAGGATCGGTAATGCATTTTGAAAGTAACTCTAACGAAAGCATCGATCATCCAATGCTCGTCTACTAATGTGCAGTGAACTGCTCTAAAAATGTCTTAAAAATGACCCAAAATAGACATACGACAAGTTTTGTCGTATAAAAGGTTTAAAACGCTGCTTTTGGATCCAATTCAGTATTTCGCTTATGTTTAATCCCAAGAAAATAGCCTAACTGTTTTTAACCATTTCAGCGCAAACTGTCATTTGAATGTCGAACGAAATACGAAATGTCCCGCACCGAAATTGCACCGAAATCGATTGTGTATCAAATCCTGTGCCCGACCACCCAACCGTGCCTCACAGACAGTTAACGCAGCAGGAGCATATTTTGACACAATGGTAATTAAGCCCTGCAATGCGCCCGCGTCTAATGGGGCAGGAAATTCCCATTTCCCAAATGCTTGGCCAGGAGGCAGTGGAAGAGAAGCAAAAGGACAATGCGCACTAATACGCCGTCAACGCCGCCAATCTGTTAATGCTTTACCGCGTCCATCCGTTCCCCATCCGCGCGGTTGTGTGCTCATCATCATCACTTCCTCAGCCTTCTCAGCCAGCACCGACCGCACACGTGGTGGCGCGAGTGCTTTCACTCCCAAGACCCTTGCCGGGGCGCGGCGAAGGGGAGTATTGATAGGATTATTCTACATCACTTGATATCCTCTTTTACATAAATTGAAATGATTGTTGTGATTTCCCTTTTTTCCGCTTCAATGGGTATCATCATCATCATCATCGTACAAATTTCACCGTTTGTGTGGGGATTGCGACTCCCTGCTGCATGCGGGTTGGACATACAAGCGCACATATTACGTGCGTGTGAGGGAGATTCCTTTAACCCTAGCCGGGAACCATACCACCCAACCCTTGGTGTGCGTTAATGTGCAAATGGGTGGTAGCCGCATTTAAACTCTACCCTGCCCTGCGTTAAATATGGAAACGCACGGTGACGTTTGATGGCATTAATGCTGACGAAGGAAATTTCTGTCACAAAATGGAAACCATTCACTGGCTCCTCGCCCCGTTTTTTTTCGCGGTTCCACCACGCGGGAAAGAGGTAGCCGCCGCCACCTGTCCCCTCCGTACGCGGCTCATCCATTCTGTACCTGATTGTGGAAAATGGTTCGTCAAAAGGGTAATGATGATGGTTAGATTTTAGGGGGCCATCGTTCAGTGCCCGGGGGGGGGATGGACCCGGCTTTGCGCACACTTGACGGGATTAATTTTACATTGTGCATTGTTTTTGCCCTGCGCGTCTGTCGGCAGCCCCCCGTTCTTCCTCTCCACACATAGACACACGGGTGGAGTGGAGTAAAAAAGCGGACAGATTTTAACTCATTTTTCATCATCAATCGCTTTACCATGCCGCAGTAGTACTCTACCAGTACTGAGTACTACGCACCGGTACTACGTTCGGTCCGGTGACAGACATAATGGGTGGCACGTGGTTGTGTAAGCTGCTGAACCAAACGACCTTTTTATTCCACACAATAAGGCCTTAATGGAGATGCATGTAGGAGTAGCAATGTGTGCAGGGGGGAGTTTTTTCGCCAAAAAGGTTAAGAAAATGGAAAATGGATTCAAAATTGGGTAAAGAGGAGTTTCTTGTTATGCTGTTGTTGCTGATTTTGTTCATGAACCCCTTTGCTATGGGGATCAGCTATTGCGGTAGAGATTTGAAGTGGTCAAAGTAATAATTTCCGGTTGCGTTACCTTGGGCATTATAGTAAGACAAACGGAATTAGGTTATTCGTTTCGGGGTGTGTTTTGTTATAAAATTGGAACATCAAATTCATCAAATAAACATGAACGATGGTTGCCGAAGGGGTACAGTCGTCAATTCATACGACCTAACAACATGGTCGTCATGGTTTCAAGCCCCGAATGGACCGTGTCTCCTCCATACGTAGGCCTTGACCGACAACCGTTAGTGTGCCAAAGCAGAAAAAGAAGATTGCCGAAATAACTGAAATGAAGCTAACGTCGTTTGCCAGCAAAACAGATGATTGTTTTTACATTGGTACTAAATATTGAACGACCAAGAAGACTTTCTTTGCCCATAGAAGCTACTCCACAGTCTTCGGCAAGTTGTGATCTTCCCCATCTCTCGATTGAGTTTAAAGTATACTGATCGACTGATCTATTTTTCAGAAGTTTTACTGAGCCTGATGGCCTAAAAGGTCCTTAACTGAAGCTTTTGGATAACTATGTCTATCTCACCCAGTCCCCAGTCCAATCTTGCTGATCTAACCTGATCACTCTAACTTTGTGTTTCATCTTCAACTACTTCACCAAGATCTAAACTTACTTACTTACTTATCCGGCGCTATAACCGCTTTGCGTTCTTGACCTCCCTCAGGAGTGTCCGAAACCGCTCACGATCTCGCCTGCCTGCTTCGTCTGCCAATCCGTTATCCCGGCCTTAATGGCGGACGCCTCCACGCCATCCTGTCAATTTGGGCCTACCATGCCTCCTCTGTCTTGTCTTGTGAACCGGTACTATATAAGTGCTGTATCCTTGCGCATTCTTCTCTGTATATCCGCGCAACTCTGCTTCCATGCTATTATCTTTGCTGACCTTTGACCCGAGATAGGTGAATTCTGGGACGACTTCAAAAGTGCGTTCACCTATCTGTACGTCACGCATATGTGACTCATATCGGTAGGGCCGCTGATGTGTGATACCATCAGTTTGGTCTTTGCATCGTGTATCTGCAATCCGAGGTTCTCTGTCGCCTGCTTGATCCCTTGGTAGGCCACTGCTACATAAGAGAGCCGCAGACCAATGATGTCTATTTATGTCAGTGTATGCTAGGATCTGGGTTGACTTATAGAAGATGGTTCCTGGAGTCTCCATCCCCGAATCCCGGATGGCCCTCTCTAGCATCTAGTGTAAAGACCGAAACCTAAAGGCTGGACGAAAAAGCGAAATTACCAGAACCAAGCTACGATGCTATAGTCTGGTATCATTTCTCAGATGTTAAAAGATGCAGGTTGTTGTGAATGGCTTTATTCGCGTCTCATAACGTTTGTGTGTAGAGCTCTCATTTGGAGCTCGTTCTCTTCCGCATTTGTCAATCAATCATGTCCTTGGAATCTCAAGTTGATGAAGAGAATCATCAAAATTGGTATGTGAAAAGTATTCTTAATATTTTTGGATGATGTCCAGTAGGATTTAGTAATAGTTGGTAGGGTTATCTCATCAAAATAGCTATAACTAGACAACTGTTCTCGGTGGGTTGGCCTAATATACCTACAGCAAGGCTTATAGTCATTATGGAGTAGTTGGCAATGGTACGATTCCATTCACGGGAATCTTTAATGACTCCGTCGCCTCTAGGACTTAGACCTACTAAATTTATTACTCTTGAATCGCTCTTAGGGTCTTAGGACTTCAGGTTCAGGTTTATCCACCCATCATATAGCATTTAGATTTTGTCAGCAACCTTTCAATTCGATACCTAACTTAGCACAAACATTACCATTTAAAAGAATTTGAGGAACTTCTTGCAGTATATCAGAAGAAGCACGAAGAGATCTGGACAGATAGGGCCTCAAGCTAACTGACTATAATCAATTGAGCAATCGTCAACCAGTTCCCTCATAGATCAGCATTTGTCAAGTTTGGCGAGCATACAGGGTTTTCCAGGGGTTCTCATAGTTGTGGGACACTTCCTTGACTCTTTGTTACTGGAAGTGAATTTCATATGGTGGAAATTGGACTCTAGGGCACCCTTGTTGGACAGGCTCCTTCAAAATTCCTATTGGAATTGTCCAACAAGGGTGCTATAGAGTCCAATTCCCATTACATAAGGTTCATTTCACTAGATTGTGCACTGTTGACCTTCCTGGAAGGAATTCATGTTGGTTTCGATTGATGTAGCTGTTGAAATGTAACTTGATTGTTACAAGACTGTTTCAAACTACAAATTGTTTTCACCAGATGTCTTAAAACTACTATCTACGAGCTAAATTCGGTTCTTGAGAGACGACTTAATACTGGACGACTGTAGAAATGGGACCTTTAATGTTTGTAATTTCCCATCCAATAAAGATTGTAACGTGGCTTGATTAGCTAAATGTAACATCAAAATGGGAGCCCTCTGTTATATTATTGAAAAGCATTGTGGCGTGCGAACTGCAAAGTTTCGTAACACGCCTGTTTGTACGTCTGGTTGGTTCGATAGCAATCAGTGGGGAATTACTTTCGCTTGGCACTGCGCCACACTAAGCGGTAATCCTGCAACGGAAAGTTTTAATCTCGTAGGATTCTGGGATAACTTTAACCAAACGCGAAACATACTTCCATGCAATGCGCAGTGACGGTCAGCAGAACGCAACCAGCATCCAACGCCGCACACACACCGATACACATCAAATCATCAAATGATGCATCTAAGCACTGTAACTGTGTGCTGAGAGCTTGTGGGAAGGTGAATAAAACATCAAACCCATCTTTCACGAGGCTGTCCCAAAATTCCCCCCCCTGGGGAACACCTTCACAAAACCACCATAACCATCAACGGACGGGAGAGAGAGCACATGGATGGCTTCCGGACGGTTCGCGCGTATCAATGCGTGCCGGACAACTACGGGAAGATTGCCGGGGGGGGGGGGGGGGGGGGGGAAGATACTAGAATACCACACCATGGCCCATTAACATCGGTGGCTCTGTGTCTCTCTAGCTGTGTGTGCGTGTGTCTATATGCTTAATGTACCGTCATGGCTGCGGTTATTGCGCTGCGTACGCATTATCCTAGTTAATGTGTGCATGCATCAGGTAATCGGATTAGGCGTGAGTGCCACGGAACGACTGTGTGTGTGTGTGAAAAGGGAATTTCCTTCGGTGTGGTGTAAGTGCGAGATTAGTTCATTGGATGGGAATAATTTCGCCATTCTCTTCTTGCGAATAGAGCGAATTCTTTTGAAGGAGAAATCGGGGAAAATGCCTTAAATGGATGTAGCTAACCGTTCGGAAGGACTTCAATAGAAAACGTTATGTTTTTACTTGTTTTTTTACCATTTTTTCTGCAAATTACACATTAGAAGCTCCATTTTTAAAGGTAAATTATAGGAACAAAAAAATAAGGAAAGGAAATCATCATTAAACATCAGCCGAAGTTAACGCACACGAGTCACCCTGCCCGCAAACCTTCCCAGAGGGAGCCAGAGTATTGAGCAAGCTGCCAAAAAAGCCCTCCCTTTGCTCTCTATATTAGTCAGTAGCCGTTGCGATTAATTCTATAAAGAGATAATTTATATAGAAAATTAACTTCCACAATCGACCTTTTACCAACCGCGGAACGGCTACAGACCAGAACCATCATCATCGTCATCTTTTGCGCTCTGGTAGTGCGCGCGCCGTGTATTGCGTATACTTTTGTGCGTAAAAGCGTGATTTCGGTGCTCGAACGTTGAGCGTTGTTGTGTGGTGCACCGACCGGTGGGAAAGTGTGATGCGCAAGCGATGGCTAATGATTAATCGTTTGCCATTATTCAGCAGGCAAAAGCCTCTCTCTCCCGCCTAGTTCCCGTAGGTTCGTAGGCGCTCTCTTTACCTTAAGAGTTTATTACATTTCCGTTACTTTTTTCCGTTAAATTTTGTGACATTTCAGCGGGAGTGTGGGACATCATTTAAATATGAAAAATGCGTCGTGATTGTGTGTGTGGGTGTGCGTGCACGATGAAATTCTAATGGCCCTTTTTTCCTTCCCGCTCTCTTTACAGCTACTACCAGGGTGTAGCCCAATTTCTGAAGGAGTGCAGAGAAACGAAAGGACCACTGCAGACACCGCCGGTTAGCCACAACGTGTGGCCCAACATTGAGGAGGTGTGAGAAGGAGGCTGAGGGACTCGGGTCCCCCAGTTGAATCGTATTCTCTCTTTTACTCTCTCTCTCTCTCTCTCCCTCTCCCACTTCTTCCGTGACCGCCTTTTAAATGCGACGCGCTTGCCAAAAAACACGTGATGTGAATGTCTCTGTCACGGGGACGGATAAGAATGAGACGGACGGACGTTCTGATGTGATGCGATTTACGGAGGGATTTGACGGACGGATTGTACCGCATACCAGGGCCTCTACCAACAAATACACGCAACTAATACGCGATTAGAGTTAGACGAGCGCGCGGGCGTTCTAAAACAATTAGAATCTAGCGGGTGATGGGACAGTGCACAACCCACACCCTTTTTATTGCCACCACCGTCACTGTTCGGTGGTCACCGTCTCACCGGTGAGGTGCTTTTGCAGTCGGGTGTGGCGGGAACGTAGCGTCCCCAGCGTAGCTTCAGTTCAGCCGCAAACCGCAAACGCACCCAATCCGCCACAGCGCCTCACCACAGCAACAGGTTACAATAAAGCGAGAAATGAAGAGGAGGAGGAGCAGCAACAAAAGAAAAAAACGGTTAAAATTTTGAACATTAGCATAATAACAAATATTAAAATAATAAATTAGCGTTAAAGTATTTTCGTCTCTTACGCGTTTGGTGCACACAAACACACACAATCACCTATTTATCGTTCGCTTTCATCCACCGTTGGGTTCGCACCGTGTGCCGGCTTGATTCAATTACGACCTTCCCTTCCAAGGTCGAAGCGATTTTGGGTAGAAGGCAGCGTCGTTCCATTTTTCTTTTCAGCCAGCCCACCAATCTCGTCCGGTTGTGTGAAGCAGCAATGCGAGAAGAGAGAGAAAATTTCATAAAATTCTTATTAGCTTCACGTCTTCGTCTTGGTAGTGGGGCTGTGAAAGGTGCGACAAGACAAGATAAATCGGCACAGCCTACTCTGCCTAGCCAGTCGGCTGGTAGGTAGGTGCTTGGTGTCAATGATTGAATTTAGGCAAACCATGTTCATGCTCTCGTCCTTGTGCGCACGCCGTTACGCACGGGGCGGTTTTGTCCGGGTGCCATCGATTCTTATTAAATATTGACGAACCGGCCCCTCGCCCCACCGTGTCTATTTATTGCGTTCGATTTTTCGTGTTGATCGGGGGCCGCCGGGGTGCGTCTAAGCGGGCGTAAAAAGCACGCGGTGGTGTAAACGAAATTAACTTACAGCGATACTTTATCACCACACCACGTGTTGTTGTTCTCTCTTGCGCATCATTTGAACCGAAGAATGGCCGGCGTGAAATTAAACACCTGAATGTTGGTAGTTTTGTTTGAGTGTTTTTTTTTCGTGTGAATGCCTTGTCCAAATAAATGGGAATTGAGTTCCGAGAATCGGTCGCTTGATTGCCCCGGGGGCCAGGATTTTGTATAAAAATGGTACTGTTTTGTTCCGCTAGCTGAAATTGCTGATGTAAATCTTTTTGTGCAGTTTCTTTCTTGTCTTTTTTTGGGTAAGAAAGCTTCAGTTACAACATACACATTGCTTATTGAATTGTTAATAATATTGAAATTATTTCCACTTTCTTCAGAGAATGCTTGGAATGGTTCGAAATTCAAAAGAGTAGAAACATAAAACCCCCGTTAATACATTTTTGACAAAGGGGATGTAAGTAAAAAAAAAACTCTTGCAGCAACTCGCCCTGCAGAGGGTGCATTGTGAGCTGGATAGAAAGACACGGCGGAAAGTAAAAAAATACCATTATTTGCCATGTCGAAAAGAATCATTTGTAACCGCAAACACCTGGGCAAATGATGGGCGAGCAGGCGGGGGGAAAAAGGGGGAAAATAAACTTCCTATTGTAACAAGCGAGCTTGCAGTTGCTTTCTTGCTGTATCACCCACCGGGAATGGCTGAATGGGCGTTTAAGTCCTTTTGCGGTGTAAAGTATAGTTCGTTTTACTGCATTAACAATACTTATTGGATTTGTTTTAAACGTAAAGTTAGTACAAAGATACGAAAACAGATGTGCTACAACAGTAGATTTACTGTAAATGAAGATGTAAAAGGACTAGTGTTCTAAGACTGCTCACTAACCTATTCTAAGGTCAACGTACTGAACCTTCACAGTCGGAGAAGTTGTATGTTCCCTCAATCGGGCAACAGTATCAAAGTAAACTTATTGAGAAAAAATGTGAGAAAACACAAGTACAATTAGTATAGTGACGGTATATAAATGTTTCAGAAGTTACTTTCGAAACTATCGCTGCTGAGAAACGAACCATCAGGCGTATGGAGGTGCCTAGTACTTCGTGGGTTAGCAGTGTCAACAGCAGTCACCCTAAAATGCATGCATTTATGATGAGTAAGTACAATTTGGAAGATTTTATAAGTTCGAAATGTTTATTAATTATTAATTGAAGTTTGTGTGCTTCACGGAGAGCTTGGCCTAACAATAGTTTAGCGCTAGACTGGTTGTGTAAAATTGTTTTTTTAAATCAAAATTTGATGTTGTTTTCTTTGCTGCATCTTCTTCTTCTTCTTCTTCTTCTTCTTCTTCTTCTTCTTCTTCTTCTTCTTCTTCTTCTTCTTCTTCTTCTTCTTCTTCTTCTTCTTCTTCTTCTTCTTCTTCTTCTTCTTCTTATTTTTCTTCTTTACAGGGTTTCCCATGATTTATTGGTTGGATCTCATCAATTTTTGGTGAATCCCCATATTTTTTTGGTACGTTCCCACGATTTTTTGGCCGTTTCCCAGAATTTTTTGGTCCAATAAAATTGATATCCAATTGGAAAATACCAATAAATTATGGGAACGAACCAAAAATCTATGCGAACCCACCAAATATTGATGGGAACCTACCAAAAAATCATGGGAACTGACCAATACATCGTGGGAAACCCTGTATGGTGCAATGAATAATTCTTTATGGCACAGCAGGATAAAGAGTTACTAGGACGACTCGGTTGAGAATTGATTTTGTCCGTCCTTGTAGACCATAGCTATCGAATTTGTCGATATTGGAGCCCTTTCCGTTGTAAGTTCGTAGGCTGAAATTTCAGCCTGTCTGCTGTTTGCATTGTATAGCGGGTTACGAGCAGCTATCTAAGTGGGTTGTGGTGATCAGCGCCATCTGCACATCAGATGCCGCAATCTCAACGTCGCTGTCATATTCACCACCTTAAGTGGACATCACCTTGTGGTATAGAGTAAGTTGAGTTGACAGATGTTAGATCAGTTTAGTGCAGGACGAACGAGGAAGCAGCGATCGGATGCGCCGATCGCTCGTTCACTTCTCTCGCAACCATCCGCCGATTCGGATCGATTAATACGTTGTTAATCAGTTGTGAAAATAAAGATAAGCTCCGACTAAAAGCTTACATTGGTGACCCCGACGTGATCCCGAATCCGGCTACGCAAAATTGATTGCTGTAACAGCAACAATTAGTTTTTGGAACGATATATTCCGAAGTGACCGCACCGTCCACGCGAAACTATTCCCGCGAGTGAACTTAAAGGTTCACGAGTGAACAAGTACCACGCGAGTGAAAAAGTGCCGAGAGAAAGTGATAAAGAGAGCCGATCGCCGTCGCAGACACAGCTACACAGTCTCATCCGGACCGATCGTCATCGTTTTTTTCTACCGCACGGGCACGCAGCACCGTTACATCTCAACGCCGAAATACACACGAACATCGTTTGGGCAGCTGTACGGCTCCACTACAACGAAGATCAGCGGTTGTGCTTGTAACTACGAGGCAGAGCTCTAATCGTGCCCCATCGCCCTTTACGGCCACGAGGAACGAATCCAGCCGTGCGCCGTCGTTTTATTCACGGTCACACGACAAACGTCCAGCCGTGTGCCGTTTCACGGGCACGAGATACCGGAACAAGCCTTCAACTTTCCGGCGTTCACAAAGGCCGTCAGTTGAGACACCCGCCATCGCTAATGTTACCACGAGGCCCAGCCAACGCCATCGCTCCTGTCACCACGAGGCTCAGCCAACGCCATCGCTCCTGTTACCACGAGGCTCAGCCAACGCCATCGCTACTGTTACCACGAGGCCCAGCCAACGCCATCGCTATTTCGACCACGAGGTTCAGCCTGACGCCATCGCTATTGCTGCTACGAGGATACGGTCCAGCCAACGTCATCACTTTTGTGGCCACGAAATCATAGCCAGCCCTCCACCATCGCTATTGAAGCCGGACGGGCTAAGAAGAACCAGATTGTTAGCAGCCGGGCGAGTGATTTCCAGCAACATCATCGGATTACGGTGAACTAACCGCACAGGAGTGTTCTACTGGTGAGCGCGTTCCATATTATTATTATTTTTTTGATTAAAAAGTTTTAAATTGATTTCTGCTACGTAACACATACATCCATATATAAAAACTACATAACATTTGCATACAGATATATTACATATATTACATTTACATACACTATATACTATATATTATATAATACACTTATATATATTACACAATATTGGCACGCGTGAAAGAAAGGAAGAGAAAGGCATACGTCTCATTTTGTTCTATTAAAAAAAAGTGAATCTATCGTTTTTTTTTTGTTTAAAGAAGTGAGGTGATTTTTGTTTTTTTTTTCTTCATACATACGTATTCATATTTTCATAGTATTAAATTTAGGATTCTTGTGCTTAAAAGTGTATCGAATTTTCGAATAGTGAATTTTTTTATTACGCTAGTTTTTTTTTAAATAATTTTTCATTATTATTCTCATACGTATTATTGTCATCAATTATTATTATAACTATTATTATATGCGAAATCTATTAATATTTATCCTCATCGTTGCGAAGTGAACATAGTTAGTTAGAACAGGGAAATTTTTTACTAAAGTGTAAACCACATAGTGATGTCGCTTAAGGCCGGGGAGGAAGAGCGCGTTGGAGAGCGCGTTGAAAAACCGTTGACACCATCGAGCCAACCACTTGCCGTAGAACGCGTTTCCACAAAATTGCCAAATTTTTGGGAGGAAGTGCCAGAGGTTTGGTTTGCCCAAGCCGAAGCGGAATTCGAGATATCGAATATCACGCGAGAGCGAACTCAATATTCCTATTTAGTAGCTGCGCTCTCGAAGGAAGTATTGGCAAAAGTTCTGGATATCGTTAAAAATCCAGACCGAGAGAAACCGTATTCGCACCTTAAAGAAACCATTTTAAGACGGTTGACTTGTAGCGAAGAAGCACGGTTGTCTAATTTATTATACCATGTTGAGATGGGGGATAAATGTCCATCTGAATTTTATCGTCACATGCTACAAATTGCTGGTGACTCGACTGACCTTTCACTCACACTTGTACAAAAACTATGGAAATCAAGACTTCCAAAGTCAATCGAAGTTGCATTAGTGGCAGTAGACAGCAAAGACCACGCGGAACTAGTGAGAATAGCAGACAGATTGTGGGAGTGTACACAGTCTGGCGCAATATCAGAAGTAACCAGCGGACTAAACAGTTCACGCGGGTCGGTTACCGAAGAACTTCGTCGCGAAATTAGTGAGATTCGTGATTTAATTAAAAATTTGGGAAAAGATTCACACCAACCTCGACAATCACGATGGCGAAACCGAAGTGCTTCGAGAAACAGGAATAATCCTCGTCAAAAGACTCCATTGCGCCAAAGGAAACCATTTTGTTGGTACCATTATCGCTTTGGTAATGAAGCAAACAAGTGTGTTGAACCATGCAATTTTTCTTTATCGCGGGGGGCTTCCACAAATGATCAAAAAAACTAAGAGGCTCACGGGAAGTGGCGGACATCCCACGAGCAGTCAACAGCTCCTTTACTCGATTATTTGTCAAGGATGAAAAAACTTCACTTACATTTTTAGTGGACACAGGAGCAGACGTATCCGTCATTCCTCTTAGTTTGGCTGGAAAACCTCACAAACCTACGGATTTATTACTTCAGGCAGCCAATGGTTGCTCTATAGTAACCTACGGTACGAAGTTAATCCAAGTATGTTTAGGTTTTAAGAGAATTTTTAGCCACGTTTTTATTATAGCCTCAGTGAACCGCCCCATAATAGGCGCAGATTTTTTATTTAAAACAGGAATTTTGGTCGATATAAAGGGACGCAAGCTAATCGATCCTCTTACCCGTTTCACAACCAAAGGAGCTCTTGCAAATGTAGACACCCCTTCACCTAAACATTACCAAGTCGATGCAGGAGAGTTCGGAAAAATTTTACATCAGTTTCCCACATTAGTGGAACCTCCGGATTATAGGAAACCTGTAAGACATAATGTGTTTCATTATATAGAAACAAAAGGTCCTTTACCTTTTGCTAAACCTCGTCGCCTAGATCAAAAAAAGCATAAAATTGCTCAGGCAGAGTTTCAGCAAATGGTTGATATGGGTATTTGCCGGCCGTCATCCTCACCAGCGTCATCGCCTTTGCACATGGTACCAAAGGGAGATCAGGATTGGAGGCCATGTGGCGACTATCGTCGTCTTAATGCGGTCACGACACCTGACCGATATCCCGTTCCTCACGTACAGGATTTTACCATGAATCTCTATGGTTGCACGATATTTTCAAAACTCGACATTGTGCGAGCCTACCATATGATTCCGATAGCCGAGGAAGACATACATAAAACCGCCATCACAACACCTTTCGGTTTGTATGAATTTCTTCGAATGCCATTTGGTTTAAGAAATGCTAGCCAAACATTTCAAAGATTTATGAACAGTCTGTTCAACGATTTTGATTTTGTTTTTGTTTATATCGACGATATACTAATCGCTAGTCCGTCGAAGGAAACGCATATGCAACATTTAAAAAAGGTTTTCAATCGTTTAGCTGAATTTGATATTAAAATAAAACCATCCAAATGCGAGTTGGGAGTATCTTCTATAGATTTCCTAAGTCATACCATTTCATCAGAAGGGATTAAACCCTGCAAAACAAAGATTGATGCAATACAAACATTTCCAACCCCAACGTCAGTTAAACAATTACAACGTTTTGTGGGAATGTCTAATTATTATCATCGGTTTTTGCCCAAAGTTTCTGGCATCCTCGCACCATTACACAAATTGGTAGCACAGAATACCAACAAAAAGACAAAAACTTTTAGTTGGACTGAGGAATGCGACAAAGCTTTTCAACAGGTCAAGGCCGATCTGGCGAACGCTACGATATTGTCGCATCCTAGGACAAACGCCAGTTTCTCGTTAACCACGGATGCATCTAATTTTGCGGTGGGTGCAGTTCTTCAGCAACACCATGAAGGATTTGATGAACCTTTAGCATTTTTTTCCAAGGTTATGTCCCCAACCGAACAAAAATACTCTACGTTTGATAGAGAGCTACTCGCAATCGTTCTGAGTATTAAACATTTTCGATATTTTTTGGAAGGGAGATCGTTTACTATTTATACTGATCATAAACCTCTGACAACAGCGCTAATATCGAAAACTGAAAAATCTCCACGACAAAATCGACATCTCGATTTTATTTCACAATTTACTAGCGATATCCGCTACATCAAAGGTGATAGTAACGTCGTCGCAGATGCCCTATCACGCGTGGGGGAAACAAATTCTATTGACGACTTAAATTACAAATCATTTGCCGAACATCAAAGTTCAGATGAGCAAATAATTAATTTAACCAACAACCAGGCAAAACGTAATTCCTCGTACAAAATCAACAAGTTAAAGCTGGGGGATACAGAACTATTTTTTGAATCGTCCACAGGTAAAAACAGGTTGTATGTACCAACTCCATTACGGAAGAAAACATTTGAGGGCGTGCACAATGCCTCTCATCCTGGAATAAAGGCATCACGAAAATTAATGACCGACAGATATTTTTGGCCATCAATAAATAAAGATGTTGCAAACTGGACTCGTTCATGCATTGGTTGCCAGAAATCAAAGATTACACGGCACACAAAGTCTCCTTTCGAAAATTTCACAATACCCCAAGGGAGATTCGATCATATACATATGGATCTTGTAGGACCTCTTCCACCATCTGAAAACAAAACATATTTACTAACAATCGTAGATCGGTTTACGAGATGGCCAGAGTGTTATCCTCTATCGGACATCACAGCAACTACGATTGCCAAAGTTTTCGTAGAAGAATACGTTTCCCGTTTTGGCTGTCCATTAAGGATAACTACCGACAGGGGTAGACAATTCACATCACGATTGTTTGATGAGTTAACCAAATTATTAGGTACACACCACATCACAACAACAGCTTACCATCCGCAGGCCAATGGCATGGTAGAAAGGTTTCATCGCCATTTAAAGGAAGTTTTAAAAGTATGCCATGAATCACCGAAGTGGACTCTACGAATTCCATTGATACTGTTAGGTATTCGATTGTCATACAAGGAAGAATTAAAAGGTTCTCCCGCGGAGATGGTTTATGGACAAAATCTTAGATTGCCGTCCGAAGTTTTTTTACCATCTACCGGTGTAACCATTTGTGATACACCAGAATTCATCGCTAACCTAAAAAAAGCATTTCGGTCCGTGGAACCAACTAGTCCGAAACACAACAGCACCACAAACTATTATAAACCCAAGACCCTCGAAACATGCAAGAGAGTTTTTGTCAGAATAGACAAAGTAAGAACTGGTCTTCAGGCTCCCTATGAAGGACCATACCTGGTTATACGAAGATGTCGAAAATTTTATGTACTCAAAATAAAAGATAAAAATGAGTCAATTTCCATCGACCGTCTCAAACCCGCTTTCGAGTCTGAAGAAGCAATCAAACCACCTGAGATTTCCTCTCAACCGAAACGGCGCAAACACGTCCGATTTCAAACATAGATTGCCAGTCCGCTTACGCGTTTGACGGCAATAACTTAAGCGTGACTACGTCACTGGTGGGGGGTCATGTGGTGATCAGCGCCATCTGCACATCAGATGCCGCAATCTCAACGTCGCTGTCATATTCACCACCTTAAGTGGACATCACCTTGTGGTATAGAGTAAGTTGAGTTGACAGATGTTAGATCAGTTTAGTGCAGGACGAACGAGGAAGCAGCGATCGGATGCGCCGATCGCTCGTTCACTTCTCTCGCAACCATCCGCCGATTCGGATCGATTAATACGTTGTTAATCAGTTGTGAAAATAAAGATAAGCTCCGACTAAAAGCTTACAGGGTATAATAAACAGGTGGGCTTGTCTCAAGGTTTATGAATTTAGAAGGCTGATTTTTATCGCTTCTGCTTCTGAATGAAGATTGTAAGAGTGTTTTGAGTATTCGTCAAGCTTCAAGAAAGCTTGTTTGAACAAAAGTTTTCACCCATCCTGTCAAAAAGTGATGCTCAAAATTGGTTATAAAAAATGCTATGAGACCACCTGGACTACATACACTTTGATTCTAGATTCCACCACGTGATCGCTTTAATGCACCTTGGGGTAAATGTAAACAACACCGTGTTTTCGAGCAGGTACTCGAATCTGATTCTAGCTTTGACGCTAGAATAATCTAGACTGAAAATTGCAGGCTAGTTTTTTGTGTGGTTTTGTATGGAGTGTTTACATGATTTCAGCCTCCAACTGTCAAACTCCATACAAAATACTGACTAGAATCGTGAAGGGCCCCATTAATTAATATCCGTATAGTATGGGTAGTCTGATTCCCCCTTAAGCTTTATATATATTAGAAGTTACCATACTTTTGCTCCATTTCTAGCTATCTTATGAAGAATACGCTTGGGATGACGTTGTAGTGTAACTGTCAATTGTTAATTAGTTTTTTTAGACAATCAATGAAGAGTCACGGATCGGCCTTTGTGTTAACTACCTAAAGAAAAAAATGTTTAGGATAAAAAGGAAAAGGAAATTAAGTAATTAATTAAAAATATTCAACTAACTAACTTTCACTGTTATATCTATATAAATAAACAATAAACAACACGATTAAATTATCTATTAACACTACAGACTGTTGTCGGTCAAGGCGCTGCATCAGCCGATAAGTCAGATTTTGTTCTCGTTTCTTCGAAGAGATATAGACGAAATATAGGTCTTAGCAACTCTCAGCAGAAATAAATAGCAACAGACAAAGTACTGAAAAAGAATAGATAACAAAATCATTCGTTTGAAGCTAATTGATGCAGCGCTCAGAGTTTTAATTATGAAAAATATAAAAATCTTGTCTTAAAAAATGTTTTATATGTTTCAAATACAAATAAATAGCAAAAAACTTAAAACAATGAAGCAATCTAGCAATCCAACGAAAAAGCTAGTATATATTCACTATGCTGTAAGCACACTTTCTGCTGTAGTGTGTTATTTATTTATTAAATTAGTTTTTTGTTGTTGTTTCACGAGGATTTTTGAATGCTTCCTGATTTTTTGTAATTTTTTCCACGATGTATTGATTGTTTCGTACTTTAAAAATACATTTATCTAAATAATACTAGCACAATAGCAATAAATTATGGGAAAGATTCATTCATAATGATCAGTATATCGTAAAATAAATTCAAAAAGATGCAAATTCAAGGATATTTGGGTGACAACCAAAAAACCATGAGTAACCTTATATCTGTAGCTTTCTTATATCTGTAGTTTTTCTGTAGCTGTTAGAAAATAAAAGCCAGAGCATTGGCATGGGGACACACACTGTACCTTCTTTACAAGCCTCTTATTCGATAAATGGCTTACAAACCTTTTATTTTGCGTTAAGCAACAACAGTTTAACTCTCCCCCTCCTCTATGTAACAAATCGTAACGTTTGAGGACACCTCTCCCCCTATCAGCGTCACGTAATTGATGGATGACGCCCTACCTACCCGGTTATCTGTATGGTTGCATCACAAGTAGTAATTGCACTAAGAACAAAACCAACCACACGTCCTCATCCCCTTGTAAGGAAAGAGCAGGTGCACTTTCACCTTTTACCATTCACTACCCCAGAAAGCGAACGTTCCTTTCAACCAACCCTCGATCATTGTTGCCATTGGCACAGGTGGAGACGCCTGGTGGTTGTAGTTGCCGGACAAACTTTCATTTCGATTTTTTGCTCCTTGCACGGGAGAGAAAATATATTACAATTAATCCTTTTTGTAAAGTGAAGGTTTTTTGTTGAATTTTTAACCTTTTTTTCGGTGCATTTGCATGAGCGGGACTCCTCAAGGGACAAGTTGGAGTAAGCACGGCACAGTAAAAACACAAAACGTTGGCCTGGTTGTAAGTCTCTCTTAAAAGAAAAACGAATCCTTTCCTAGTGCTTGCATGACACCGCGTCAACGGTACAAGAATCATTTACGGCTGTTGCATTGACTTCTAAAGCAGGCTTGGTTTTGCTTCTTATTTTACAGAACAATAACGGGAAAAAGTGAATTTGCGCCTCGAACCACTCGGTCGGTGTGCGTTAAGTGAATGTAATGTTTCTGGTAAAGCTTATTTTCCCCTTATTCGCCCCCCCAAAAATAGTAACTTTCGGCTAGAGGCTGCTGTAAAAAGCTATAGATATACTTTCGTAAAGGAACAAATTTTAAGCTTCTTTTGGTAGTGTTTCTTTCTTTCGCTTTCGTTTCCGTCTAAAGTTTGGCTTGTAGCTGCGTTATTAATGGTGCGGGCACGCTGCGCGCTGGAACAACGTGCATCAGATTGCATCCATTGACAGCGGTGAAGTGTAAGGGAAGAATGGTGGGGAACGATGTGCAATCAGGCGGTTATTGAAAATGCAATCCATCCATCCATCCCGTGCCGTCAGCTTTCCGTGGAAGCTAACTTTTCCCACTTTGTGCTGCGGGTTGTGCAAGCTTTTCGCAGAACTTGGCTTTTGTTTGAAAATCATGGCAATGCATTGCCGTGAAGTGGAAAGTTCTCACAGAGAATTGATAATGTTTTTTTCCCCCATGCATTCAGCTTATTGGGGCATTGTGAAGCGGGTTCGTATATTTGTCGGAACACGTGGTACGCAGCGTCAATGGCATTTCAATGTAAAGTTATCAGTAATTAAAATCCTTATTAGTTAGAAGGTTGTGTACTGTTCTGAATATTTCTCGTTTTCCGGAATTGATGTTATCCATTTAGCTGTAAAACCCATTAGCAGGATATTTAATAGATGGTTAAATATTTCCGTTGGGATCAATATCTTCATAATGATGGATATAAAATAAGTGGAATTTATGCATTTCTAATTAATGGCGATGTTGATGGCAATGATAATTTAAATATAATTTGACGGCAATCGGTTTCACATGTCATAGGCAAAACATTAAGTAGAAAAAAAAGCTTTGATGAAATTGTATGGAAACATATGTCATAAAAATACGAAAAAATCGCTTTCATGTTTATTTTTCATCATTATGATGTAGATGATCGATATACTGATATTTGACTGTTATTTTTCCTATCATATTTCAGCATCAAACTTTTTCATTTTTTTTAAACTACTTATAAGTGGCAATAGCCGTATTCGGACTAAACCAGCATACGCCACATTTGCGTAACTGTAACTCAATGGTTTGCCAATAACAAATTAGTCCTGCGTATAAAGCTCGTTTGACATTTTAACGGAAACCTCTGCAATAAACACACGAGATGAAAAAAGACAAGGCATCATCCATCAATTACGTAATGCAAAAATTGAAAATTTTCGACCGCCTCCCTCCCTAGTGTAACAAACTGTAACGTTGGAAGAATTCACCCCTCCAATAGTCTATTTTATTTATCAAAAGCAGATTTTTGGGAATATTTTTTTCACTTTCTTGCAGTACATACACAATTTTTGAAATGAAACAAGAAAAAATTATATTATATTTTACATAAATAAAAGTTGTCCCATACTGCAAATAAATTCAAGAAGATTCTGATAATCAGATCCTTAGCACTGTTTGCAACGTTCTTGCATCGTCATCATCAGAAGCGTATTTTATCCAGCCATTTTCCAAGTCCTCCATAAATATGTTCATCTTTCCGAAAAGGTTTATTTGGCTTTAGATTTTTACTTTTATTCTACCATCGTCAAATTGATTATTCTTTTTCACATAACATGTGATGTTTAATATGTTACGGCTGTCTTACAAATAACGAACAAATAACAAACATGTATCCATAACATTATGACCAATGATCAACTCTGGCTAACAATTGGCTAACTGCATTAACTCCATCTCCAGTTTGTTTGAAACGAATTGGGTTTGAAAGGAATTGGATTGAAATAAATGAAGCATAAATCTTAAAATGAAGTTAACTTAGTGTATCACTTTACTAAGTTGTAGCTTAAAAAAAACACAACAAACAATCAACAGATCAACTTTTAAAATAAACCTCTTAATTTACCCTATCCTCTGGCTTTGAGGCTTTCTGGACAGTTCTTTAGATCACTTATTGGAAGAGTAAAAATTAAAACGTCGTTAATGACTCTTATAAGCTTTGTTCCTACCAAAAATCAGACAAATATCTCTAAAGATCTCAAAAAACCATGTATCAATGTCAAATAAGGCGTGAAATTGATGAGGTCCACTGATATTCGGACAGTCTCTATTCCTTAGCGAAATGACAACACAGCATCCCAATATTAGCCAATATGGTGCTCAAATTAAATGATTATAGTACTTAATCATTGTTTTTGATAAAAAAGCAGCATTGGTACTTCATGTGCATATTTAATCATCTTAGTTTAAAGCACTAGTTCTGAAAATTAACGAAATGACTTTGCTTGGTTTTCTGTGATTTCTTTAGAAAGACGCCTGATTTGTTGCTCCAGCATAGTCAAAGAGTGTCCTAATCGTGAGTGTCCTAATATGATGAAGACGGTATGCCTATACCCAGTTGAAGGAACTATTCAGGAAGCATCAAAATCAGCATATATCTGGAGCGGTGCATGAGAAAAACTAGGTGTCCGAATTACGACGCCAATTGAGGACGTCAAAAGGGTGCTCTTCATGGGTTTAGATCATTTGCAAGTACGTTTGGATTCTTTGCAGCTATGGCTTGGATCATATGCAGCTACGATTGTATCAACAGCCGTTAGTAACACACTTGGCAGGTCATCCTGGTGGTTTGAATTATCATTCTTGAAAAATGTATCTAAGGAGCGCTATACTACACAGTCAGTCAGATGTTATACTGTAACCGTATTAATACACGATGCGCAAGCTCAGATTGCGCATATATTCGTTTTATCAAAACATAAGTCATTTCGCGTAGCCAACCCTGAGCTATAAACGTCATTTCCATACATTTTCAGATTGCGCCAAGATTGCGCATAAGTTTTCAAGATTATATGTCCAAGATATATAATTTTTTTTTTGACAGATAAATATATCAAACCGACCCGTTTGACAGATAAATATATGCGCAATCTGAGATTGCGCATCGTCTATTGGTACGGTAAGAATGGAGCAATTTAACCGGCAATTGGTCGCTTAAAAACAAACGGAATCAGTAAACAACGAGCCTATCAGGGGCGCACAAGAGTTTGTCGTTTTATCTACCGGATGCTTCGACCTCTATATTAGCTGCTAATTCAATTTCGACTTCAATCCCAAAGCCAATTCCAGATACATAAATACATATTTGTATTCAATTAGCACAAAATAAGCTACAGATATAGTGAAAATGCAAGTCCAACGCTGCCTGCGGGTATAATAGTGAAAATGCATAAGCATTTAGGAGACTGGATACGGATCAACTCACACTCACGTTGTGTTTCCATCACAGGAACTTTCCATTCGCTTACGTAGGAAGAAAAATAACTGTAAAATAGCATTGAATTCTCACACAGTTTTCATGGTAAAACATTCGTTCGCTTAGTTTCGCAGTTTGGCAGTTACGCTTTATGAACACATGGTGCAGTTTGGTTTCACCCTTTTTTATCCCCAACAAAAAGAGCTTATTTAGCTAATAAACCATATTGGCCGTCGGTAAAATGGAGACAAACATTTTGTAGTTTTTTTACGAACAAATTGGCTAACTACTTCCATCTCGAGCTAATAATAATCACGCCTAAAAACCTCCCCAAACATTACCACTACAAATGCTCATAAATCAATACACACGCCCCGAAAAGTTTGGCCCGTCCCGAAAAGAAAAAAATCAGCGACAACATTGTGTTGTGGGGGACATGAGCATACGCAACAAAAACCTTCTGCATGGCCCTATGGAGTTTGCCGTCCGTAAATTGGACGAATGCTTTCCCCTGTTTTCAGATGTGTTGTAAATTATGTGCTGGTACTACTACTATTACTACTACCACTAGTATCACACTGTGTGCTTGTCCTTTGCTTGCTCGCTCGATAAAAGTAATATTCCGGTTGTGTGCGGCCGGGACCCGTATATCGCAACAGTAGATGAGGAAGAGTAGTCCACCAGTAGTGTCCCTGTGCCCCGCTGTCCGCGGCCTTCATCCATTATAGTCACTTTGGCAAATGGCACTGTAAGCATTTTAATTAGTATCTCTCCTTACGCGGTAAAATAAACGTAACACTTTCTCTCTCTTGCTTTTTTGCTGGGGTATTATCCTCTCCTTCTCTCGCTTTACAATAAAGTACAAAAAGCTTCTCCCGCAGTTGTAAAAAAACGGGTACCGAGAACTGTTTTGCTTGCACGTCGCATGTGTGGATCGAGTTTGGTTTGGTGAATATTTTGTCCTAAAAAAGCGAAACTTCTCAACAGGATGAAAAGTTTCTTTCCGCCTTTTTTGTTGTTGCTCTCTTTCTCGTGCATGACCTCCATTACCTTCCATTCCAACGGTGGTGCGCTCTCTTTGCTTTGCAACAGACGGGACAGTCTGACCACCAAACGGACATCTGATTCGTAGTGCGAGGAGTGCAGGGAGCAATGGTGGGATTGTGCAACCAAAAAAATAAAGAGGCAAAAGAAGATAGTTTTAATATTTATGCAACCACCACCGCAAGCGCTTTATCGGGTTGCAAGCGCAAAAGAACTTTTCACCATTCACAGGCACATGCGGGATGACCGGGACTAGGGGGATAACGCTTGTAGGATATATCAAGCATGCTGGATGAAAGTTATCGTTCTTGTTTGTAGCATGTTTTTCTCTCCTCCATCTCCCCCCCCCCCCCCTCCAGTGTGGAGTGTGTACCATTATTATTGTATTTTGCAAACTGTCCACCTAATTGGTCTAGTTTTTCGTACCGGCAGGCAGGAAGGAGTGAAGAGTTCTGGTAATGGTAGCGCTGATGATGGGTTCGTTTGATGTATTCTATTGCAAGAGTGCAGGGGGGGATGGCAATGTGTCACACACACACGCGCACTGTTGGAGAACTGTCCATTGCCTTCATGCATGTTGAAATTTAAACCCGGCATTTAGCTGGCGGCCGAAGCGCAGTGGCGGAAAGCGAGCATTTGGAGGTGTGTGCGCATTGACTAACTAAACAACTAATTGGCTTGATTATTTGCATCCCGGGGCGTGTGTGTGTGTGTGTGGAGGGTTTGGGTTGGTGCAATTTTGTGTGCAATGATACCTGAATTATCTACGATTAAAAGCAACACGCTTCTGTGGATGTTTGTGTGTGTGTGTGTGTGTGTGTTTGTGCATTGCTCTAAATTAAATGGAAGCAAATGGAAGCTGCAGGTGAATTGTTTCGTGTTTGAGCGGCATGAACGGTCGGGTCGGGGTGGATGTGGTAGATGATGATGATTGTATAATTGACGTACTTTCCATATTAAGTTGCGTTGGTGAGGGAAGGTTCCAAATATGATGAAATTAAATATTGGTAATGCTAGAGAAGAGCAAAAAAGGAGCGATAAATTGAATGCTCCAATTGATTGATTACGAATTTTGTGCACTTACATACATTGCATAAACACACGCATACGCAACACACGGTCTATTTGGGGCTTGAACCCATGACGGGCATGTTGTTAAGTCGTACTAGTTGACGACGGTACCACGAGACCGGCTCAAATCAATATCAACGACTATTATCACCGAAATTGAGGGATGGATAAGATTTACAGTTTAAAGTGATTTACCCAATGAGATACAGAGCAAAATCTTTAACAGTGTCATTTTCCCCCGCTTTCCCCTATTTCTTGAATTGTTGAACTATTGGTCAATAATAAAGTGAAATTATCAATTAAATTTAATAAAAGAGTTTATGTTTTGCTGCAAGTTTACGACAACGATTTGAGCGAGAATTACGTGTTTGGACAAGTCCAATAGGAATCCAAGGAGCCTGTACAACAAAGGAGCCAAATTCCTATCATTGAAGTTCCATAAGACCATAAGAAAGAGTCAGGGAAGTGTCCCACAATTATGAGCACCCCTGAAAAACTCTGTAATAGTATGGGACATCTTTTTTCAGGGGAATAAGAGCTTTTATTAGAGAATTAATGCACGAAGAACTTTACGAGCACATGTCAGTAACATGATAAGTCCGGATAGATGTTGAAAGGTGATCAGAAAGTTGATCAATTGTTTCGCTCATAATTTTATTCTTTTTTGCGTGGTACAGCGACACAGATGAAGGAAAATATTGAAACAAATTTAGCAGAGTTTAAATCAGTGCTGCAAAATGTCATGAGTATCACGAGATTTTCACCAACGAAAATAATGAACATATCCGTGGTAGCTTGATGCTCATTGCTGATACTCAATAAAAGTGCGTCATGACATGCTGAACACGACATGTGAATTCTTGAGTCCGACGCGATACTCTGACTGACAAGCTTAGCACTGTTTCAATCACCAACACTCATGACTGAAACGAAGGTTAAATCAGATCATGTACACAACTGAGATGATCAGTGACTATACTCAAATAGTTGGATAATCAATTACATGTTTGGTGACATTTTGATGAGCACCCAACTCTTGGTCACTCACATGGTCACGACATTGTTGTCGGCGATAATCGCGACATTCTTGGAATATACTTGGCGCGTAGGCTCTAGCAACAAAATGAGCATGCTTTCTCCCTCTATCTGTTTTGATTATCTGTCGGGTCAAACAGAGCGAGAAAACATGCTCATTTTGTTTCTTGGAACCACTCGCACGCACCGCATATTTCCCGTGACCATCGCGATGATCACCGACTGAAAATGTCGCGACCAAGTGACTGCCCAAGAGTTGGTTGCACACAATGTCACCAAGCATGTGATGGTCGCGCCAACTGTTTGAGGCTCGCCTCTGATCATCACAGTAGAGCTCGTGACGCTGACATGATTTTGTTTCAGCCGGAATTTGTCATGACTATGACAGTGACATTTTGCAAAACTGATCACAGCAAAAAAAAGTCGTGACATAGTGACTGACCAAGCGATGGTCTCAAACATGTCTTGAGTATGTATTAGTCACACCAACCGTTCTGAGTATCACCTCTGATTATCACAATTGAGTACGTGACGCTGAAATGTATTTTGATTCAGTCAGATTTTTTTTATGACATTGACAGTGACATTTTGCAGCACTGGTTTAGATTAACTTAAATAAAATTCAATCAAATGAAACAAAATCAAATTTCATTAAATTAACTTGTCAATATAAGACTTGCTTCAATTGTACACTCCATCACTAACACATCGGTGCGTTTTGTGTAATAATACATGTTACAGTTAATTGCCTGCAAACTTGCACTAACACTACAAATTACTTCATTAGAATGTAACTGCTCATTGCGGAGGAGTATGCCGTCAGCCGCATTACTTTTTCACCTAACGAATCAATCCCAAACGACGTTTGCCAGCCGGCCACACCGCACACGCACCGGGCGCATTGACCATCATCCCCCATCGCCCATCTATCCTCAAAATTATCAAACCCCAAGCGCATCGAACGGTAAAACAGTTTCCAGCGCACTGCCCCGGGTAATTGCAGGCAAAATTGAACGCGCAGGATATTTGTGATGGCTACACAGAAACACACACAAACACACACCCATCATGATTTTGCCTGGTGAGACCAGGTCAGGTAAATTGGGGGGAGCCTCGCAGCATTGGGTTTCCTTGTTTGAATCAGATATTGCGTACTGCAGATCAACTCTTACATACACACAACCACACACGTGCGTGCGTCAACGTCGAGTGGATGGTGAAACGCATTGCACCGGGGCATGGAACCGAAACGGAATGCACTGATTAAATTCACTTCGGATAAGTACTTCGGATTTGCAGCAGCAGCAGCAGCAGGCCGGTCAGCAACGCTCACACCTGAACGCACACACACACATTTAGGAGCAAAGCGACACACGTGTGCCACCATGATTTCTACCCGGTGACCGGGAGGAAGCGGAAGCTTCGGTTTTTCGGACGCTGCAACCTTATCCGTTCGGGCATCGTCCCTGCGGGGCCAAACCAACCGGATGGAAGGATATGCACGAATTGATCTATCTAATTGAAATGTGCATAATACACACTGCTGCTGCTGCTGCTGCTGCTGCTGTTGCATGTCTCTCAATTGCATCTTCTGCGGTTGAGCACACGTCGCCATTTCCGCACACGGGTACACACACACAAACAGGCCCGATGCGCCCGATGGTTCGATGTGATAAACCCGTTGATATGGATAGATTGTGCAAAATAATGGATTCAATGTCAGAATTAAAAACCAATCAAATTTCATTCACTGACAGCAAACAGTCAATGTAACCGCAGCGAATCACACGGCGCTGGTGGACAAATATCGAGTCTGTCTGTGCGCTTGATATCTCGCCGCGCTTTGGGATGTTGGGTTTAGCTGTGCACCTGCACCGGTGGCTAATGAAAACGAATAGTGAAGCTATTGCGGTTGCTGCTGGGAACCAATTGAAGGATATTCGTTACAGGCCGATTGCTTCGCGGAATCGCGCAATATGTGAAGGGATAAAAGAGCGTTTGAAAATATTCGGGTTATAAACTAATTAAAAGGGATGAATGTTTCATTTAAATGTTATGAAAAATATGGGTTTACTATGAATCACACTTTGAAATAATGGATGCAATTATGGGGCAGATGTGGAATTCAAATTTGTTAGGGCAACATATCAATTTAATCGGGAAAATTTCCGTTGAACCGTCTCTAATCTCTTCTCCCATATCCCGGCGTTCGGGCACCAGACGATCGATCCATACTCGAGTATGGGTCTAATTAGGCTACAGTAAAATGCTTTTACGCACATGGGTCAAATTTTTTTGTCATTTTCATAATAAGACCTAAAGTTCTTTTGGCTCGCCCTGATTATTTCCACAAGGTGTGGTCTAAAAGTAAGCTTAGAATCGTATATCACACCAAGGTCTCGCATTTGATCCGATCGTGTCAGGATGTGTTCATTAATTACGTACTCGTGAACTATTTGCCTTGAAGAGCGGGTAAAAGACATCAGAAAATCAACATTTTATCAACGCAAAGTTGTAAGCCGTTAAGGGAGCACCAGTTGTTGAATCTAAACACAGCGTTCTCAACAAGGTCCTGCAATCGTCAACTGTTTTTACTGGCATAAATATTTTAATATCATCGGCGTAAATTAAATAGCAGTTGGTAGGGAGCACTTAGCAAACATCATTCACATACAACAAGAAGAGCAGTGGCCCAAGATTGCTTCCCAGTGGGACCCCTGGTGTGCTTGAATACCGCCTCGATAAGCTTCGTCCGAATTTCACTTGATATATCCGATTGAGTAGGTATGAATATAGCAATTGTAGGATTGAGTTTGCAAGGCCAAGCCTCTCAAGCTGCTTCAGTAGTATATCATGAGATATGCTAACGAAGGCTGCCTATTTTCTAGTAATTAAAATACTTTGTGTATATAAAATATATATTATTAGAATAAGAATCCTTTCCACCGATATTAATCCACGTTGCTTATGAAGTGCTGACACAAATTTTGCATTATTTAATATTGAACGTTCTTTATAAAATATGACTTTATAATATTACCTCACACACGAAACACACAATAGTTCTATGCAACAAATACACTCCACCCATACAGCTGAGGCTATAGCTATTCATTCAATTTTCCGTTCTATTTATCAAAACCGATAGCTGCATAGAACTTCAAAACCAAACTCGACTAATCGATATTCACTCAATCAAGCATTAGTTACCACAGTGTAATAACCACCACCCTTACCACACTACCACGATCAATATTTTTGATAAACAAATGCTCGCATAGCCAAACACAGCATGAATGTTTAATTAATTGAACTTTATCAATAGTGTTTTGCGGTTGGCTGCTGTTCGCAAGCGACAGGCAGACAAAACCTGATCAATTTTAATAAAACGCATCACTGTGGATTAGTGATGGGTAAAGTGGGTAAAATCTGGAGTTGACTTCGATGCTACGCTGAAAAATTTGGAACTGGAACTCCAGTAGATTCGGGTCGTCCGGGGTTGTTCACGAAATACTAGTGCAGAGCCAAAGGCGAAAAAAAACTAAGCGAAATGAAATGCTGGCTCTGGTCAGACACTGACCGACTCCAGTTTGAATCTGATTGCGGATGACTCCGAATGATTCCAACTCCGGTCAATTCTGACTGCGAGTCCGGACTATTCTGGCTGTACGCCGATTCAATTCCGTAAAATTCAGAACTGAAACTCCGGAAAATTCTAAGTTAGAGTCTTCCGGATTCGTTGGAGTAGTCCAAAATTACCTAGAGTCATCCGGAGTCGTCTGGAGTCGAAATCGTCAGGAGCCAGAATTGTCCGAAGTTGAAGTCGAAGTCATCAGGAGATGAAGTGATCCGGTTTGTTAACGAAATACACGTGTAATGCTAAAGGTGAAAAAAACGAAAGGAAATTAAATGCCGGCTCTGGCTGGACACTGCCCGACTCCGGGTGACTTCGACTCCAGTTTGATTCTGATATGGTATTACTCCGGTCGACTCCGACTCAGGACGACTCCGTTTTTGGACGACTCCGATTCCTGACTACTCTGGATGACTTCGAACGACTCCGGGTGAAACTGGTGGTTTCGATTTTGCTGGAGTAGGAATCGGACTAACAATAACCTAAGTCGCATGAGAGAGCACATCACTACTGAGGATGTCCCGGAAAAATGATTCCCAATTTGTGTGGGTGTGTGTGTGTGTGTTTTGTTGTTGATTTTTACTGTTGGGAAAAATGTCATCCAAATATAAGAGCATTTTGTATGCTTATCAATAGTGTGTAGCTAGTGTGGAACAGGTGCCTGAAGGGAACCATGCATGTGGGGCATGTTGGTATTTTTAATGAAACTCAACTCATTGACCACGATTGAACAACGACCGCACTCATCTATGGTGTGTATGCATCAAAAACATCAACTGAACGAAAACAAAAAGAAACAAAAAAGAACAAACCCCATTGGTCCATCCTTCTGGTGGGATAATTTATGTTTGAATTATTGATTTTGTACCCTTTTGAAGATTGAGAGAGGGGAAAAAGAGAAGCACACAAAACATGCAGCGAATGGGAGGGAAAGCTTACACTGCGGTTGGTGTCAACTATGCACCGCCAGCACATTGCACATTACAAAGTGGCCGTCACAGTGAAGCATAGAAACATGTGTGTGGGTGTGTGTGTGTGCTGTGGCGGGACAGCAACAGCATTCAGCAACAAAAAAGTCCTATCATGGAAAATGGTTAGATTCGAAATAGTTTGTGTAGCGGCGTCCGAAATGTTTGCGTTTTGTGGGCACTGACGCCCACTGGAAACAATCACTTTGTTGGTGATTGTGTTTGTGTTGATTATGAAAATTAAATTAACTTTCTCCACTTGCATGTGTATGTGTGTGTAAATAAACGGAGGCGGCTTAGTGCTGATTCCGCTTCGCGTGGTGGTGTTTAAAAGTCAATCATGATTCTATTTTGTTTTGCTCGAAATTTTAAACCATATTTATCAATCGCCCCATTCAAGGGTTGGTTTAGAATGCAACGTTGTTTAGTTTTGACTAAACTGTGCTTGAATCAGATGTACCTTCTGGATGGTATTTATTAATTTACCTGCGTTTGTTCGCTTTTCCCCCATGTAGGGTCGTTGGTTGATGGGCGGAAAGTTAATTACCTTTTTCATCAAGAGCGTACAATACGTTTAAAATACCACCGTGTGTTACAGCTAAGTGTACTTGTAATTACTTGAACTATTTTATGCATTGTAGGAAGCAAAATGGGTACCGTTTTTATGATGAAATGTTAGATAGAGCTGGTGTGGTTGAAGTTAAATGTCCGTTGATGCTGCTACGCTTTAGAAGAACAAGCAGCGTGTTTTAATTTCAAAAGCTCTTCAATGTCTAATATTCCATTATGGACTTTGTATTGCATTATACATACGATTTGCACATATATATTGAATTTCATTGCGATACGTAAATTGTGTGGAATAATTTCCACTTAATAGTAGTATAGAATTGAGAGAAGGCACTATTGAGAATACTATTTACAGTGGAGCGCCGTTTATCCGGGTACCTTTTATCCGGCTTTCCGTTTATCCGTGCTGTTGAGAACTGACAGTTCAATACAAAAGTGACATTGCGTTATGAGGAGGATATTTGAAAAAGCGGTTATAAGACCACATTGTCATAACAAAAAACACTATAATTCATGGCAAATTTTAAATATTCTCATTGGAAAAACATGAAGTAAATAAAAACTGGGTTATTTTTATCAAAAATAATAAAATTTAGCAAAACCTAATCAGGAATTAGTGATAAAATATATCATTTGACTAATTATCCGTGTTATTCGCTTATCCGGGCAAGGTCAAGTCCTGAGAAGCCCGGATAAACGGCGCTCCACTGTAATAAGTTTGGGTTGGTAGATCCCGCAGTACAGCTGTCAACACGCATGACCTAGAAACATACTCCTCATGGATTTAAGCCCCGTATAGATTGAGCCCCTGTATACGTCGAAATGACTAACCTGACTATACGACAACCGTTGTTGCGCCAGACAAGAAAAAAGGAGTACAAATAATAATTTTTAGTTTATTTTGGTAATTCTATTTTAGGGCGGTCCCGTGGTACATTCGCCAACTCGAACGACCTAATAACACGCCCGTAATGGATCGTCCCCCCGTTGTAAGGACTGACTATCCGGCTACGTGGTATTGAATAAAGTAATGAAAGCCTGTATAGGCCGGCATGTTCGCGAAGGACGTTTACGCCAAATAGTAGAAGAATAAGCACTAAATTCATAAAATAGAAGGTACGTTGTACCCAAATTCATGCATCTCGACTTGATTGTCTAATGCAGTATACAAATCATGGTGAGATTGCAATTAAACAACATTCATGATTAAATTTTCGGTTTAAATGACTCTCCTTTGAAGATTCTAAATAAAGGACCTGTACGAAAGATTACCGAAACAGAGCATATTTACCAATTACTGTAGATGTTTGTTAAAAATAATCTCAAGGAGGATGCCATCTTTATCTCTCTGTCTCTCTCTTCCTCTCTCTCTCTCTATCTCTCTCTGTCTCTCTCTGTCTGTCTTTTATCTCTCTCTTCCCCGGATGTTGAGTTAGTTTCAATATTTACCAACTAATTGTATTGAGTTCATCAAATAACAATACTTTACCCATTAAGTTACATCGGTAGAATGATAAATACAGCCACACGCTCTCCTCACTCATGTGATCGACCCCCGGTGGTGCAAACAATGCACGTCAAAGTTTTGCACCAAGCGAGTACGAACATCTCGCTAGACAACTTTCCAACCCAATCCTCCCCCTTTCTTTATCCCCACTTCTCCCCAACAACATGCAACAAGAGGTTTTTTGGGAAAAGCGGTTCACTTGTGACGTTGCCCGGCGCCGAAAACGCACGGGGCACGTGCTGCACGTTGCGCACACTCCGGCTCACTGCTATACGGGCACGGGCAATTAGAAAATTGAATCTTAAACACAGTGCACAGTGCAGTGTCGAGTTGGTTGCACTGTTGCGAACAAGTTAAATACGAACTTAATTCCATTTTCATCCGTTTCGAGCGCTTCCGCTACCCCTTGTTGCGCTGCTGCACAGGGAAAGGATCTGTTCGTTAATTGCCCTCCGCAAGAGTCTCCCCGCGCGGGATGCATGTCCCCTGCGGCGATGACTCATGTTTGTGTGTGTGTGTGTTCCGGTTGACGAGAAAAAGAGTTATTTCTTTGCCAGCCACTTTCGCTGTCTGCTTGCGGTCACGTCCCTGCTTTCGCTGGCCCATAGTAACCAAGAGCCCAGGTTACGTCTTCCGATACCGCTTAAAGATACGGACACAACACGTGTCCCACGAAACCCGAACGTGCACGTCGTCCGCTCGGCTGGTTTGTCGGCTGGCGGGGACGGGCTTGGGCAAAACTTTTCCTTTGATGGGTATTTAAAGTTTTTTCCCACTCCGCTTGGGGTTGGGTTTTACTTCGAAATCATCTTACCGTTCGTCTTGTACTGGTGCAGCAGATTCTTCTGCTCTTTTCCTGGTGGCCGAGATAAAGCCTCACTTACCGCTTCGGTACCGGGTTTGCACAAGACACTAATTAGTGAGGGATCGAGCTCGTAATAGAGACGTGTAATTGTATTACATTGTCCGTAACGGGCTGGGCGCAACACTTGCAAGTGGGACAGGATGGAAAAAACAGCCCCAGCCGTAGTGGGATTACAGGATTAACGGGTAAGGGTTTCCTTCATCGCTCCTGCTCCCAGTGATGCAATTTTCCACGAAATGTATTGGTATTTACAAAACGTAATTAACCAACCAGGAGTGGTGGCATTTTTCTTTTAAAGGTAGGATTATTATTATTTCTCTCGCATCGAAATCTTTGTCAAATGACATACAGCTCTACAGGGTGGTGGTGTTGATGGTATCGGCAGCCTCAAAGGTTTCCCTTTCATTCCACCCATACAGTTTAATAGGCAGCTGACGAAAATGCCGTTTGACACCTTTTCTCGGGCGGACAGTGTGCGTGCTGCTGCCGGTGGCAGTTGTGTAATTAATTTTCCCCGATTTTATGGGCTTTAATTAATATTCCCGTCACACCTATTGATTAATTTATTATAGCAATCGCAGCAAGTGGCTTCCAGTGGGTGTATGTGTGTATATGTGTGTGTGGACACCGGTTTGTTGTGCTTTCAACAGTTGAGAATAAATCGATTGCTTTAGTGGGAGTATCCCCTTGAGGAGAACAAACGATGGGTCTTCATATTTTACAACAAGAATGTGCTTCATTGTGGTATTTTTGTTTCATCAATGAGATGTATTCATGTTGGATTCTTATTATTTACATATTTACATTTATTTTGCGTTAATTATGGGGCTCTTCACGATTCTAATCAGCTTTTTTGTATGGAGTTTGACAGTTGGAGGATGAAATCATGTCAATACTCCATACAAAATCACACACAAAACTAGCCTGTGATTTTTGATTGGATGTATTGTTTCGTTACGAAATTTAAAATCATTTGAGTAAGAGTTATAATCTCACTTAAATTGTCCATATGTCGCGTAGATAATGAGGACTAAATGTTAAAATAGGAAAAATAAATGATTTCCTACTTTTCATCCTCAAACATGTCGAAAACACAATGAATTATAGAACAAATACACGAAATAACACAAACTAACACACTTTAATCTATCTTTTCTATCTTTTTAATGTTAAATAAGAACTCGCAAAGCTCGAAATATATGTTTAAAGTATATTTAATCGAAAAAATATGGTAAATAAATTATATGAACAAATTAAATACATGTAAACATCGCTTGAATCCTGGGGACCTTACGTGACGAATTGTCAAAATGCTCTAGATTCCATCATCTGATATTTTCGAAAACTTTTGCTCAAACAGACATTCCGGTAGCTTAATGAATACACAAAACACTCTTAAAATCTTCATTCAGAAGCAGAAGAGATAAAAATCAGTCTTCTAAATACATACACCTAGGGATAAGCCCACCTGTATATATACTCACTTTGATAGCTGCTCGAAAACTGCTATACAATTCAAACAGCTGATAGGCTGAAAACGGAATGGGGCCCTATATTAGAAATTGATTTTGATGTCTATTCTGTTTTTATCTTCTGCATGCTTCTTTAAAGTTTCTTGCTTGGTTTTGTTTGTTATTCTGTAATTAGTATTTTATTTTTTAAATCTTAATTTGCGATTAGTCTGTATTGTTTTCCTATATTTTCGAATTTTCAGGCATTTATAAAGCATTCTTCCTTTTTTTTGGTTACTGACCATTTCTTTCTTATCGCTATCGTAACTGAAAGTGTAGCTTGTTTAGTTATTTAAAACATTTATTCATAAACATATTTTGAAGTGCTTGTTTGAATAATGTTGAAATACTTCATAAGCAAGATAATGTTTTTGATAATCTACTAAAAAAGTTTCATGCCTTCTGGTTTACAATATTTTGATTATTGTTCTATATTATTTTTAATATAAAAATAAAACTTTGCTCCTTCCATCGTACTACATCGTTGCATCAAAATGAGTCAATTTATTCGATCCACTCCCTGCTGTTTTTTGCTTACTGTATTTATGTATTAATTTTTTGGCTCAAATCTCCAACCATTCCGTGCGGGTGGAAAGTGAAACCAACTAGCCGTACTAACGAAAGCCCGTCATTCTCAACGACTTAAAGACTTCGGCCGGGTTGGGTGTCGCGACAAATGGTTGGACCCATATTTATTAACATAATTAGCTACGGGAGCACCGGATTCGCGGTGCGCTCCGGCAAAAAATTGGAGAACTCACGTAGAACGGGTGGACGAGGCAGCATTATGAACGTACGCTGCCCAAGAGTTCGGCTCTTAACGTTAATGTTGTGCGCTGTAAAATGGCAACGAAACCGTCAGGAGCCGGTGTTGCGTTTTACCGGCGTGTGGTGCGCCGCCGTCGGAGAGCTCGGAGCATGAGGGCGAGGGAAATGAATTTTCCACCCATTCGCTACACCAGTCGGTAGTCGAGAACCGTTCGTAGAAGGAGAAGGCCATCCGGGAAGGAGCGGATGATGAAGAAAATCTTAACATTCGCCAATCATACGACGAGCCGAGGTGGGAGGGGGAGGCAAATATATTTAATAAGCCCCGACGACTTGCCACGACTGCCACAGCTGTTGCGATTGTATAATTGTATAATTATCGTTTTACCAAGAAGGTACAGGAAAGCTTCAAGGTATGCCGGTACGCCACAGGGCACTCGTTGTGTGTGTGTGTATGTGAAAAATCCCGCTCCAACCTTCCAAACCCTTCAAAGTGTCAATTCCATTGGCGCACTGGAACGAATTGGCTTCAAAGTTTATTTGCATTCGCAGCTTCATTCCGGGCCCCGCTGTGGTGGATTGTGATGCAGATTGCGTTCGCGGGGTATTGCCCTCCGGGACGGGTTTAATATTTAATAACCCGAGCTAGGCTGGAATGGAAGGCTTTCCCCATGCAAGCGCAATGGCCCGGGCCTGGGCATTAAAATGATGCTTGGTGCTGTGACTTTTTTTTGCCATTTGGGTGGTCGGGTACAGTCGCGTCGAACGTGACGGGAACAAAGGTTGATGCATATTAAATTCCGTTCGTGTGCGGATTACGGAGAGCGCTCACAACACAACGGCGACGAGGCGACGTGGAATTGTTTTACATCTTACAATTCTACGAATGTTTAAAGCTTGCCTCTTTTTCACCCTAGAAATGTGTTATTTCTCTCGCCCGAACCCGAAAATTCTATCGAGCAGTAAACGTTAATGAAGTTGTGAAAGTGAATAAAAATACATTCACACGGGGCATGGGTAGAAAAACGGTTGCCCGCGCATTGGCGCACTGATAAGCGGCTAAAGTTTAAATGGTTCATTTCGGGAGGGTGGTTCAATCACACGAAAATGGGGACGAAACATAACACACACACACACACAAAAAAAGACAAAAAGGGACAATGAAAGTGAAGAAAACCCCCGGTCTCTAATCCTTTCGATTTTAACCCAGAAAACCTTAATTAGTGGGTAACTAAAAAAGTGTTGTTGGTGTTTTGCTGTGGGGAGGGCAGAGTGGTGGGATTGTGCACAGCGCAAAGGGAAAGAGAAAAGGAAACGGAACTTTTTCACAACCACTTCACGCCCTTATCGCTTTGCCGAGGACGTTGGTGGACAAAAAAGGACAAACATAGACACACCTAAAAAAGAAGCGTCCACTGTGTTACACTAAAAATCGCTTAAAATCATTCACTACAAAACGGAAAACCACTTGTGAAAAGCCAATGGCCGAACAAAAAAGGGAGCCGCCTGGTAAATGGTATTAAAATGTAATGCAACAGCCAACGAAACGGGTGGGCGGGGCGGGCTTGCTTTCACTCCTCGGTCGCCGTTCTACCATTCACCAGTCCCCCTGGCGCCAAGGTGGTGCGCGGGCGTGCCTTTCATTAAATATTTATGTTTAATTTTACATCCACGGGCGATAATAACAACAATAAAGGCACATAAAAGCAAACTCAGCCAAAATATAACTAGCTGGCCGGATTTTACACCCGTTCGCACCGCCTCATCCCCCCCCCCCCCGTTTTCTTGTCGGGGTACACTTTCCGCTTGGTCATTTACGGTAGAGATTGTCCATGCTTCACATTCACTTTTATCATCCGCTTATTTGTTGGTTCGGGCTTTGGAGAGCAAAACTTTTCCGGCCCAACCCTGTGGGGCCAGGGGGAACAAGGGGGAGGGGATTTTGGGGGTTCGTTTGCTTCGTTTGCTGTCCCGAGGAAACTCTTTCATCGTTCGCGATATGTTTGAGATGTTGGTGTTTTTACTTTTGCCGCGAGTTTTGACCTGCGAGGTCTTTTAGGTTGGGTGGTTCGCTTTAAATTCGACCATCAGATGAAGCCAATGACCGCATGAAAATGACGACACTACTTGCACTAGGGTGGTGATGCTGTTGGTGGATGAAGGGTATCCGAAGATAAGGAGAAACAAATCCAAGTTTCGAAAGCAAAAGTTTTAAATCAAACAATTGGGCTATTGTTATAAGTAGGTGAGATGTGTTGGATGTTGTTTTGGATCGTTAAAATGGGCGTAGTGAATAAATAGATGTGTAGAAAAGCAAATAAGCCAAATTAGCACTAGTAGAAGCCAGCAATACAGGGTTTCCCACGATTTATTGGTCAGTTCCCATGATTTTTGGTGCGTTTCCACGATTTATTGATCGTATCCCATAGATTTTTGGTTCGTTCCCATAATTTATTGGTATTTTCCGAATGGATATCAATACAATTGGACCAACAAATTCTGGGAAACGACCAAAAAATCGTGGGAACGCACAAAAAAAAAAAAATATGGGAACGCACCAAAAACTGATGGGAATCCACCAATAAATTGGGAGAAACCCTGTGAGATAATATTGTAAAGACTGGGAGGTACTTTGTCATCTAAACTCTACCAGGCATAGTTATTCAGTTTATATAAATAAATTATAGACATTACTGCATAGTACAGGATACAAGAAAGAATAATCGAAAAAAATTTGAAATAAAACTCGCCCAGTTATAACTACTGTTTGTAGGCATTGTGATAAGATTGTAGTTTTAACGTTGTGATCGTAACATATTCCCATTGAACGTTTAGGATCATATTGAAACTATAACTTTTAGTGCAAATATACGAGAAAGTTTGTTTAGAAGTTATCTATAAACTGAAGTTTTAATGTTCAAATGAAGATTAATGCATTATTCAATTTATAGGTAAAAATAACTTTCTTGTAAATTTTCTCTATATTTCCTCGATTTTGTTGATAAACAGCGAAGAATACCAATAGGAATTGTAAAAAGGTATATTGGACAAACAACTAGATTTTTCGAGCATAAAATACAATTGATTACCATTTATTGCGTTTAATAAACATAACCAGCATTGAAGCATATTTAACCCTGTAGAACTCTGTTGTCGAAATCTGTTGTCCTAGTTTATTATCTAGATTCTAGAACAAAAAATGACGTCATACGTGACAGGAAGCTTAAGAAATTTATATACATCCTTTCATATGTTTTAATGATGTTTTTAGTGCATATGTAATTAAATAACATTTGGAATACTACGATAGTAATGGAATTAATGAAATACTACCCCCGCAACAATTGCTTAAATTTCCGTCCGATTCTGACGCCGCTCGGCTCGGGCACGCCTGTACGCTTCCTCTATCTGCCGGATGCGTTCCTCTTCCGCCCAGCGTGCTTCCTGCTCTAGCCGCAGCTGTTCCGCCTTCACCACCACCCGCCTCACCGTTTCCAGATGATCCCGGAAGCCGTGCTCCAAAAACACGTCGAACCCAACGTCCACCGACAGCTTGCCCTTGACGCCGATTTCCTTCGCCAGCTGGCCCCAATGTATCGCCTCCAGGTACGGGCACTTGAGCAGCTCCATAATGTCCAGATTGGGGCGGAAAGCTTCCACCACCTGTATGAAATGCTCCACGACGGCCAGCAGCTGCGGCTGGTCACGGAACAGTGGCAGCAGGTCCTTCAAGCTGTCGTGCGTCTGCTGCAGCCCCCTGCGCACACCGTCCAGGTCGACGCTGGCCAGCGGGTTGCCGATCCACGTTTCCTCCAGCTTCAGGTAGTCGGCCGCCACCGTCCACAGCTCCCGGTAGGCACTGAAGTTGGACCGTAGCTCGTATAAATTATTCAAGCTAATCGGTGCCATCTCGAACAGCTCCTGACGCCGGTTCATGATGTGGCCCTGGTCGATCAGCTCCTGCACCGTTTTCCAGAGGCGCCGCACCTCGACCGACATCTCCGACACCTTCGACACGTCGTACAGCGTGGTGAACTTGGAGATGTACGCGTTGATATCCTCGATGCTGGCAGTAAAGGCTGCCTCGTCGGCAAACTGTTGCTTGCGAAAGCGGTCCACTTCCGACTCGTGAAACTCCTTCACCGAAACCATCTGCTTCAGCACGCTCCGGGGATAGGCCAGCGCGTTCCATTTCTGCTGAAAGTCCGCATCCGGTAGGTTGTGAAGAAAGCCCTCCAATATCTCGTACTCGTACAGAATGCCACGCATGCGATCTTCGAGCCGGACCACCAGCTCGGGTACTTCTTCCATGTACGCACGGATGTCGTAGATGTGTTCAATCGAGACGGGCTTTTCACACATTCGCTCGTTGATAGCGTTGTAGCACGTTATCACGTCGGCCGTCTTAATGCGCAGCTTCTCGGTCAGCATCTTTAGCAGTGCGGCAGTCAGCTCTTGGCGCTTGCGGATCAGCGCCTCCCTCAGCGGCTGTACATTGATCCAAAATGGACCAATTACGATACAAAGCGGTACGGTGTGCTCCAGGTTCTCCCGCATGCGGATCTGGAATGCAATGTCTTCCTTTATCTCGGAGGACGATTTGTCTGCGTTCTTGATCTGCTCGACAAACTCCTTAACGTTGGTAAAGAAAAGCTCCCGGTAGGCGGCATACCGTGCCGCATAAGCCTGCAGAGGAAGCAGTGCTTTGTGGTAGTATTCAAGCAGTGCTTCTCGTTGCTTCACAATGGCGCAATCCAGCAATCCCACCGAGGATAGGTACAGGTTTTCGGCAAATATAAGCGACTGCATCAGCGAGGGTTCAATCGTGTGGATAAAATGGCACGCCCGCAGGATGTCATCGAGAATGTGGCGCAACGTTTCGGGAAATGTGTCAGGGTCGGTAGAGTAGTAAGGCATATCTGGACCCATTTCCAGCAAGAGATAAAACACAGCCGGACGTTGCGGTTCGAATGGACTATCAATGAGATTTCCATCCCAGGAATAGTCTTCACCCTCTATCGCCAGCACAGCAGAGCAATCGTTCACCAGATAGTGCACGTAAGCAGCGGTGGAATCGAGCAGCAGATCTCGAAGCGCATCCTGCATCCTGTACAGCACTTGCTCGATAAGACGCTTCAGCTTCATGACGTTGTAGATTTCCCACCTGCCCACACCGATGTTGAAGTGCCCGTTTCCAATGCGCGATAGCAACCTATGCAGATGCATGGTAGTGCGTTCGATCCAGGTGTTTTGGAGGTACTTCATTGTTTTGCTGGTTTGCGTTAGGTTCAACTTTTCGTACTCCTCCAGCGGGATAGGCTTATCGCTAGCCACAACAAACATGGGTAACTTTCGCACCATTTCACATTCTTGATTCACGAGACGCAGTGCGTGAAACACGTTCGTGTCACAGAGCAAGGTTCGGCGTCTAAAACGGTCGAGAAGATGAACGATTCGTTCCCATTTCAATTCATCCACTGGAACATCCTTGGGAGGTCTCAAGCTATGGCTAAAACTGGGTTGTTTAATTGCTACCGAACCATCGGTCCGAAGATGTTGGCCTACTGCGAGACCAATGTGGTAGTCTTCGTAAAGGTTCTTAAATACTCCGTAGATCTCGTCGCCCGCACGTCGCAGTATGCTTTGTTCAAGTGTGCGTCCCGGCGCGAAGCATCCATTACTGGTGATGTGTTTGCAGAGAAAACGAAACCGGATGGCGTTTTCGGCCGTATTGCGTGCTTTAACAGCTGTACCAATGCGTTCAGCAAACTTTTTCGGATCTTCGAAGGGGAAGTAAAGCTGCAGCCTCGGTATAAGGTAAGATGTTGTGGAATCTCGTTCACTAACTTCCCATTGATTCGTGCACGGATCGTGGTTGATTACGGTGTAACTTCGCCAGCGTGTGTAGGGCGTTGTAATTGCAATGACCTCCATATTCCTCCAAAAACCGACCACATCAGGATCGAACGTATCATACTCACAGTCATCAAACAATGCTAGTGGCATGAAATGTGCGCCCGAGCTAAGGTCAGTCTGCTCCCACAGCGGTAAGCAAAAGGTCACATTATCAATACCTTTCTCCTTCAGCAATGCTTCCAGCTCACGGGGATCGGTCAAACGGCGGTGGGTGAAGTTGGATATGAACTGATATTTATCACATTTTGGTGCCTGGTGATGTATGGGAAAGGAAGTAAGATAACAGAGGACAAATGCACACAGAAATCCGTTTTTTACTCACCCGTAAAATGTGATCAGCTGTTTTGCTGGATGTGCTGAGCCGGTGTAATTCCTTGCTGGACTGCCTTTTCGTTACGGGCAAGGAAATGCGCCACGGCATCGGATCTAGCTGCGGTTGTGAAATAATTCGTGCCGTTTTTCGTTGCATCGTGTTTGCACGTGTGCTTTGTTGAGATCAACTGCCAAGGCGAGTACGATAGAACTAAGGCTCACAGCCTACTAGAGAGTAAATACGTAAGATCGTAGGTCCACACGCAGATCTGTGTCTGTATTTGATATGGTACGTATTTCTAGGACCGTTTCGATTCTATTTGTGTATGAAGGGAATCAGTTTTTTTGTGAAGATTTGTTTTACTTTCCAAAAAAACAAATCGAAACCTTATCGCTCCTCCAACAAATCACAAATTGGATTAGATTTTTCCTGCGCAAACAGACAGATAGGCGTCCACGTTTCATCATTGCCCAACACAATTCCCAACACAAACGCGGGCCCAAAACAAAGTTAAACAGAACATTAACACTTTTGAATCAAGAAAACATGCCTGCTTTAAATTCAGCCAATCTTTTGATTAAATTAGTGCTTGAATATTATCTCCCCTGTTCTTGAGCCACGCTTTGGTCGGCTTCACTTTCCTCGGGGAAGTTTCTAAAGAAACAAACCCCGGAAGAACAAAACCGTCTATCTACCGGCAGGCCCAACGCTTGTTCTTATTTTTACCCACATCAAACGAATGTGGCTCGGACGGACGAACAGTGAAGCGCCAGCGCGGGGGCAGCGTGCGTGTTCCGGGCAGCTGGAAGGAATATTTATTCTATTTCTTTTGAGTTTCGGTTTTTGCGGTTGTGTATTTTGAGGCTTTCTTTAAAGTTGGGTTTCTCCTTCTTCTGTTCCAAGCGTTCCTTCCCTGACTTTGAACCAGTTCGATGGACCTTCGCTGAGGAGTGGAACTGCAAGATGGGGCTAGGCTTCCATCTAAGCCAGCTCTCGGAAGAACAAGTAAAACCCAACATGCCTCAACAATGCCAATCAAAGGATGTCCATTTGTGGCGAAACATTTTATATTTTCCCTGCCCTTGCCTGCCTGTGTGTGTCTGCTGGGGGACGTGCTGTGTGTCCACCGTGCGGCCAAAAGAGGGGACTGCGAAGGCTGCGGCCCAGTTGGAAAAATTTCTACGCCCCAGAAAGTCCGAACGGACGGAAAGATAAACGGATCTGTGCAAAGAATCTGCTGTGTTTGTTGTGGCGATTTTTCTTTCTTTATCCCTTTTGTTGAGGACGTCGAGAGAAAGTGTGTGTGTTTTTTTTCGCTCCACTTCGTCGTTTTTCTTTCGCTTACGTTGCCCGTGTGCCGTGGTACAAACTTTCCAACCGCAAAAATGGTCAATTTTCGTTCTGTTTTTTTTTGTTGCGTTCACTCCATTTTTTTCTTCTCCTGAAAGTTCACCGCTTTACCTCGAGATTGTTCTAATCTTCGGTTAGTTTTGGTTTTGCTTTTTAGCTTGGGTTTGTTCCATAAATTCCTTCTGGGCGGTGCTGGCACTGCTGGCTGCGCTGCTAAACCCTCTGGTTGGATGATTTCCTGACAATGGTACCACGCTTTATCCGATTAGGAGAAATGAACGAAGAGAGAAGAAGGCAAAATTATAGAAATGAACCTGGCGGGGAGTTTGTACGCAGTCCAGGTACCACCGCTCCCCACCCTCCACCCCGTACCGGTGTTTCCAGGTGTTATTTCCTGTTGCGGAACGCTTCAATGTGAATAATGTGTCGAGTAAGCAGCATCACGATGCTGTGGAGAGAAAAATAGGTTTTAATTAAACTTGTTGTTTCATATTTTTTTAGCTTGTAGAAAAATGCTGGCAGAAGGGAAAGCAGCACAATAGCTCAATGATGATGTAGTTAATTAAACAGGACTTAAGCTTCAACTGTAACTATCTTGACATCATTAGGTTTCTTAGCTCATTGGGGTAAGTTGATCATTCTAAGTTCATCAGGCTTTAAATAGTTTTGTATGTTTTCTTGTGGAGGTAGGCATGGGAATGAGTTTATGAGTTTTTATCTTACAATATTAGGTTTTAGTTTTTTAAAATATGCGTTTAATATATTTGAATGATTTATTGATCTGTGATTCTTTTAACAATTCATTCTTTTCTTTTGGATTTAAGTATACCTTTAAACAATTTCCATGTATGTTTTTCAATTTGTTACCTTATCCTAGATCATTACATACATTATTCGTTTTTTTATCCGGTTTGATTTCATTTTTGATTTTTTTTTCGTTTCTTGTTTTTCTTTACTTTTTAAATGTTACTTTTATATCATTTTGTTTAGTTGCCTATGTATTGTTTCTATTTGTAATATTATAGCTACATCTTCTTAGCAATGTGTTAATGTTTATTTACAATTTTGACTTATTTTTTATTTTTAGTTTTATTTTTATATTCTTTTGTATATTTATTTTACAGTTTTAAAACGGTAAACAGTGTACTTTTTCTCATGTTCAATAATTGTTGTATAGTATTTTTTATGAGTCGAAATTTAATTTTCGTTTTGTTAAATTTTACTTTGCTGTCGCACAAGTCTTCTTTCCCTTAATCACGATATTTTTTCGAAGTAAGCATAAAACAAATCCAAACTGTCCTCTAACGCTCAACTTTCACTTTCCATCATTTGCATCGTGTGCGGGCTGTGAAGTGTGTTGTGGCCTGAAATCCTTCCTTGACGTGTTGGTGCTTATCGTACACCTACTGAACTTTTCCCATTCATTTAGCACCGCATCAAAAGAGGCGTTTGGACGACACATCGCCGGAAATCTGGCCCATTTCCGCTCGATAGAACCATTGCCAGAGCCTTTTCCGAAAGCCCCGACTATCTGCTCGCGGGTGGACGGTTCCTTAGATAAACTGGACTGTGTGTATCTACCTAAAGTTTCCTGCTGGTTCGTCTGGCGCTCCCAGTGGGAGTTTCTTACGAGAAATATGGCTGTGCGGAAAAGATACAACTCGTCAAGAATTCAAGAAGGTATCAACGTTTTGCCCGGCATGGCAAACCCCAATCGATTGCAAAACTTAGCCGACTGCTCTGTCTTTTGTGGACTCGCAGACATGAGGGCAGATATAGGCACACGCGTGCAGTAGGACCAAGATTTTCGATTTGGAAGTTGAGAAAATTTAGTTTTATTAACTTTTCTCATATCATTCATATCGATTATGAGATTTCCTCTGTGTGCGCGCGTGTGTGTGTAGGAAGGGGCAACATTTCAGATATCGCAAGCATTTTGTTCGCTTTGTTACACTTCGTGGTAGCGGGCCGATTGGGGTGATGTTGGCCATCTCCGCCTGTCATCTTGCGGAGACCGGCGCTCGAGGGAAGGCACATTTCACACAAAAGCTTGGCTCGACATTTCAGAACAGATTTAGATTTTTCGAGAAATCTTTCCACACACATACACACGCACCCACATCTTTTCGTTCGGAGAAAATGTTCGCTGGCGTCGTTCGATACGATACCGGGTAAAGGGGGAAACGTACCATTGTCAACCGAATCGATTCAGCGATTTACAAAGGAATCGCATGTATCTTCAAACCATTAGAGAGCTCCACCGGCTTCCGGTGTCGACTTCCAGGTCGGGTCGGGTTTTGCGTTCCAATATCCTTTTGTATCCGCCCTATCGACAATGCTACACGGGGCTACAAACGGGAACGGAAGTTTTTCAGCTTTTCAATGCCCGAAAGTTTTGTCGTGATACAAACGGGCATGTCGGTAGGAAATTGACATGAATTTTGTACCTCAGAATGGGCAGGAAGCACACACACAGACGCACGAGAGGAAAAAGTTATTGCGCAAAGGTAGCGAGAGGCGCACCGAGGATAATAATGCTTCAATTAGCGTCGCTCATGCAAACGCGGAAGCGCAAGCATTTTCCACAACGTATATCAATCAAATGCCGTACGTACGATAAGAAGGGTATGGAGGGACGAATCGAAACGAAAAAAAAGGATTCCGAAACAAGACACCTCAATTTATTGCGCGTGCTGCATGTAAAGTCGTGACACGTGTGGTTCTGGGAAGTTTTTTTGTTTTGCTTCACCACCACCGCACGTTCGATTTCATGCTCTGATCGGAACATTGCAAGGAAAGGGGGAAGGGGGCTAGCTTTTGTGATGATTTGCAATCCCCATTTCGTATCGCGAACCACTTGCACCGTCAAAATGTCAAATTTTGTTTATCTGGTGCCCTTTTGTATCGGAAACGGTTCGTGCAACCTCATCGCTTTCAGCCTCTGCGTCACGTCGCGTATGAGGTTGCGGAACAATTATGTGTGTTCTTGTGATGCGGGGACTCGTAGAATGATACATTATGGTACAGTGGTATGCGGTGGTACATTGAAGAGAGACTATTTATTACAATGCGTGTGTTTCGAGGAATGGAGGTGTTGAAAATTATTGTTAGCATTTTGTGTTACAAACGCCTACAGTCAGAGTTTTTTGGTTATGACATGATGCTGTGTTGAATGGGAAGATACTTTCAGGAAGTAATAAAACATATCTGCCTTTTATTTGTGCTTTCTGTTTAAAGAGATAAATGTATACATTTTAAAGTTTAATTTATAAGGTATAGGTTTAAAATGATGTTATGATATTAAGCGACAGGAGAATATTTGATTGCTTTTAAATATTAATTTTAGATGAATGATTTCACAGATATTTTAGAGACCGCATTGATGTTTCGCAATTAGAAGGAATATTTTACAAACTGAAATAATCAACTAAATCGTAAGCCAAATGTCTTTTATATAGCCTATATTGCTAGCTAAGAAACGGTCTGATACTCGACTCTGCTAATAGTCTACACTCGATAGACGCATTGGCTTCTGAAATGTTGAACGAGAGCGTTTCCTATTTGGGCCGTATTTTCGTAGCATAGACAAAGATTGCAAGAAGTCTTAATTGCTGCTGGCACTCTTTTATTGAACTCTGATTTAACGCCTTTTTGGGGAATGATTAAATGATTTTTAATATGATATATGGACCACTCTTGGGATCATAATTCGTGAGCAACTAGCCTTGCAAGGCAATATACAAGTAGTGCTTCAGATACGCGGATTTGGAGATACGCGGTATTCTAAATTGGACAGATATTTGAGAAAATTTGTACTGATTTGTCACATAAATAGTCCATTGCAAAGGAAATTTCCTTCTGATCGAACTTAACAAATCTTTTAAGAAGGTATAAAATTGTAAATTTCAGTTAGAACTATAGCAAATAGTGAATTTATTGGACCTATTTATTAAAGCTTTCACTGCCAGAAAAAAATACAACGAAAACTAGTGATATTTTAGCTGGAAACCGTGAAATACGATTTACGCGGAAATTCAAGATACGCGGATTCTTCTCGGTCTGCATTAAAAGCGTATCGCGGGAATAACCTGTATGAGTAATGGGGAAAAATGTTAAGAATCAAGCGATTCATGAACATGTTTTGGATTAAATTAATTGTACAATTAATGAACAAAAGCAATGTTGATATAGTTTACAAGCTTTTATAGGAAAATGAGTTTGTCCATCTGTACTCATTAAGGGATAATGCTAATCCAATGTATTGGTTTAAAAAAATAACACAAATGATGCTAAGTTTAATGATCTCATCGGGTTTTGCTTACCAATTACTAATGCAATATATTAAAATATTGAATCCACTTCAAAACATGCTAGTTTTGGCAAGCTTATTGATACATATATTTTTTTTTTTGAAATGGAGCAGAAATTCGTTTCATTCAACTCAACCGCTCCCTTGCCCGCCATCTGCCTTACCCCTTCACCGAACTAGAATATACGAGTCCGATGAAAACCAATAAAGCTTTCCAAGCGTGCCCCTCGCCGCATATGAAAGCGCAAAAACAACGGCATAAAGAAAACCGAAAATACAAGTTTGTGTCAATAGAATCGGATGACTTTCGCCGGTGCTTTATTTACTTTCACATTTGCATAGCAGCAGTCTTGTGCTAGATCAACATCTTCGGCGACGGCGATCGAAACGGCAGTACAAACAACCGACTGCGCAACGGTACCGGTGGGTTCCGGTGCGGTGGAGACGTCCCGAAACGGCTGGGAATTACTTTGTATTTCTTCCACGAACTCCACCCGAAACCGATCGATATTGGCTTCCGGTTATTGCTGCATGACTGGCAGTGATGTAAATTCGTCCATCATCATCATCATCATCATCGGCACGTATGGTTCGCTTGTTTGCTTGCTTGCCATCAGCAGATGGGACATTCGGGCACAGTGTGCAGGTGCTCGAAACGCTGGCTTCGCTGGTGTTTTTGGAGATGTTTGTGTAGCTTCTAGCCAGCGCCCAGTGCCATTGATTCGTATCAGGTTTTGGCAGAAGACACATCCAGTTACCTGCAGATGGGAGTGTGTGTGTGTGTGTGCATATATTGCATTCGAACGAAACTGAAATGCAAATCGCGCCCGAACAAACTGCAGCCGGTCTCTGATGAAGTGGTGTTTCTTCGATTCGGTTAGAGTTTCGTTGGTCAGCGGGTAGCCGCTTTCGCTGGATTCCAAGCATGCTGGAAGGTTCGTTATGATGGCCGGTTGCATCAAAACAACAACGTTCGTTTGCGGAAGGGAAGTGGCGCCTGGGAAACAACGATGAAATCGAACACAATAAGCTTCGTTACACAAGGTTCGTTGGTTCGATGTCCTCGAGGAACAGGGTCCGATTTTCATGCTGCAGATAGCAGGTGCATTGTGGGTAGATTTTTAATTGAATAATGACGAAGAAGGATAATTGTATCCTGTCCGGTGTGTCCCATGTTCGATACACACACACGCACATTGCACTCCAAATATGTTCGATGCATTGTTGAAGAGGTCCGAAATGTACCCGTGTATAGCAGATTCTGGATTGATCATCGTTGGAATAGGTAGAAATTCGATACGCAACAGTCAATTCCGGGATCAATTCCTGTTTTCGTTTGCAAGATGCAAACGAGTGGAAGGTTTTTTTGGAAATGTTTCCCAGTGATGTGGATAATCATAACAAGTGGAAAGATTGATAGTTATTTGTTTGTAGGATTAGTTGAAAAAAAGGCTACGAATTTGTATTTCTTCATAAAAGACTGTATTGGTATTGAAAGGGAGGTTTCTCCCGAATAGATCATGACGAAAAGAACATGATAAATTAACTAGACTTTGGTTGATTTGAATAGAATTTTGAGCATTTTCAAATGGTCCAGATCCTGGATTGCGCTACTGCTAATACATGTTTTATGACGTGATCTTTTCTGCTTGATTCTTGCGATTCTTTAGTTCGATTTAGACAAAGATTTTGAAGATCACGACGGCCTAAGTCCATTTAATGTTACGAATTTGGGGATTTTGCTACTCAGGATTGTCTCAAGATAGTAGACTTTCTTGATCAACTGAAGTAAATTTTCATCAATTGAAAAACTACTTCCCCATCCAAGTACCATTGCAATAAGGAAAACATTGGAAGCACGACCATTTGTTGAACGTTTGATCATGCATTAATTTCTAGTTACTTGGGGTTAATACTTTACTCAACAAATATAGAGAAAGGTTGCAAATAATTCTTGGGAGGTTAAATGGTTTATCTTATGACACCTTCCAGAGCATTATTGAAGTCAATATAGGAGAATTTGTCACTTGACATGTTGCATTAAAATTCAAATGATATTACAGATGTAGCTAAATTATAGAAAACTCAATACTCTCCCTATTGTGTTAATATAGCAATAGTTAGTTGATGGCCAAACAACTTGTTTAATAATCCCAATCGTTTTTAAAAAGTACAGTATCTACGTAACTGCCAATAAATCACAACAACATTTGAATCAACTACGAATTCTAGGCTGATATCCCCAATGATCCGTTCGCCCAGGATCTACATTAGATAGCCTACACACTCGACTAAATGAATCTCGATGCAGGCAAAATCTCTACATACATCTTGCTTATAACAACATCACGCTGTAACATACATCCCTGACTGTACATCGAGATGGTATGGCAGCTTCAGGAATACACGCCAACACAACGGTAAAGAAATAGCAATACGCATTCCACCGCATCGCTTGCTCCCAAATTGGTTGTTGATTTGGAAGAGAGAGAAAAAAAACCACAAGGGAGGAGATCGGCATTCCACGTGCCAGCCCAGCAGGAAACCGGAAACGAAGATACACAGGATACGTTGGAGAAAGCACCAGAGCTATCTCTCCATATGTTGGTGTGCGTACGGGCGGGTGGGTTATGTTTTTGTTTTGCTTCTTGCTTCCCATATCTGCCCATAGCTGCCCCTTACCGGTGGTGGTGTTATTCCTGCTTCCGCTCACAACAAATGGTAAACAAACATTCCCAGCAGTGTCCTACTGTGCCACTCGTGGGCTGAGCGCACGGTGTTCCCACCTGAAAACTTCTCCATTACCGGTTTGGGAATGTTTTCCCAGTAAACTCGCTCGCTGATTCGCATTCCTCACTGGACGCAGAGAGCAGAGTGTGCGGAGGTAAAATTCATATGAAATTATAAATAAGTCATTAAAATAACATTACTTCTGTTGCTGTAGCGGGCACGGATGGGAAGTACATTTGAAGGTGAACGATACCGAGCTTCCCGTCACAGTTTGGGGTGGTGCTTCTTACGTTGGAGGGAAAGGAAAGAGGGAGGAAAAAAGAAAGAAACCAGCGAGCACCATTCCTTTGGTTTGGCTTTGTCCCATTCCGTTGTTTCGCAAATGATAACACAGTCGGTACACGATTTGCCTGAGGCGCATTTCGTCGAATGTCTCATGTTGCGTTGAATTCGTGTCGTTGTGCACGTGGATACCATCTAGACGGTTCCCCTGTTTCCCGCTAGAGTACAGCATCTCCCTGCGGGTACCGAAACGAACCAAAAACTCGAAACCATGCTCGAACACTAGGCGTATCGCGTAATTCGTTGGTTTTCGCTTGAAGCGGGCAGAATCTGATACTGGCTGTTGTTGAAGATATTCACTTCGCTGCTTGTACTTACACAGTGCCGGATGCGGCAGTTTGGTGGAAAAATATGATTAAATATGCGACTGTTTTTCCTGGTTGCTTCATGCCTCTGACACGGTGATGATATGAGTGGAACGAGTTTGTTATTTTATTATTATTTGTTAATAATACTGGTACTTCTGCATTGAGTTCTATGGACAAACGTCTAGTTGAACAGTTTTTAGTATATTATTTTTTGGCTTCAATGCTTTTTTTGGCGATAGAAGAAATTTTAAAGAACGTTCAGCAAAGAGCTCCATTGTGGATGTTTTTACGTGTTTCTTGTTGTTCGACAAGAGTATAGCTTGTATTTAATTCTAGCTAATTTAAAATTGCCGAAATTGCCCAGTCAACCAACAAATATTTGTTTCATGAGTACTTGAAGTAACTTGAAGATAATTTGTACTTAGTAATCTGAACAATATTCTCAGACTTGATCCACTTGATCCGTCTGGCGAACTAATTAAGTTGATTACGGAATCAAAGGCTCTGTAAAGTTCACTGTGACAGTTCTTCGAGACTTTTCCAGAAATCCTTTTTCCATGTTTCAAAAGTATAAAGTGGTATATCTCACAGCGTTTATTGAATCCGTCGCGTTATTAATTTCCACTCTTTTTTCTTTACTATCCCGTTCTTTAAGTACGCTTTCTAAATGACGTTACTAGTAAACGGATGACGCAAAACAGCTGATTCTTGATTCTTGAGTGTCCTTGATTGTTTGAAACTATTTTTCAACCGTTTTTGTTAAAATGCAATGCATTTCCGTCGACGAGTGCAACCGTATTTAGCACAAATGTTGCACCGGCGTTGCTAAGATATCAAGGACTGTGTATAAACGAGGTTCCGTAATGTCGAACGATTTGACAAGTAGCCATAAGTTCGTTACAGACAGTTTGTAGTTAGAAATACCTTTTCGATTCAAATGGTATTTGGGATCATAATGATGAATCAGTCCGGCCATGGCAAGAAGTTTGTCATTCGGTTCATGAGTTTTGCAGGAAATGTATTTTTGCCTCTTGTAATTGTATGACGATTTAAAGAATATTTTAAGGGCTTTTTTCTGTCAAATGGCATCGAAGATAGCTAAGCCGATTATGGCTAATATTTGACCTCGCCCACACACAGATCTTGCTATATATAATATATAGCAGACAGCAACGTCATCCAATTAAAGCACTTGTTGATCGTTTGAAAGATTGTTTTGGCCTTCTCACGATTAAGCGCCTGAAGGTATACAGTATGATACATTATTTATTTTTTTACTAGGTTTAGATATTTACTAGTAGTTCCTACAATAATAAATGCAAAAGGCCCCTAAATATACACTTCTTACATTCTCAAAACAATTATGAATGACAAATATTACTTCACGCCTAATGAATCGTAAACGAACCATTTTGAAATGTGTCTTCGTGATAGATAACAACTTCTTTCAAGACTCCAGAATCTGACAGATAGAATGACATTAAACATTATTTGATACTCGGTTTGATAAAATATTGTATTGATTTGAAAAGACCCCCAGCATTAGCGTTTAATCCACAAAAGAGAGGATCACCTTACCGGCAAGATCATAATCCCATGATCGTGTCGTGCTTTGGTTCGTCTGAATGCTTGTCTTACCCACTGACATTATACGCGCTTTGGTGTTCTGAGAAGTAAAATGTGTATTAGCACGCTACTTTCACGGTTTTATCGCCGGTTCGTTGGCTTGTACCCGGCTACGTGCGCTTGACACATGTCGGCTGTGTCTGGGCGGTTTTTTGTTGTTGTTGCTGTGGTCCATCCCACTCCCAAAAGCTTTCCATGTTGAAGGTTTTCCAAAAGACCACAAGACAGACAGTTAGATCAGTGGCTCTCCTTCTTGGATGGGTTCGTTTGATGAGGGGAACGCTGGTACCCGGTGTCACGTTGATGTATCTTCTTCCGAAAGCTTGACGACAAAAGAAAAGCACCACCAAAGAGAGTGTCATCCGTTTGTCCGTGTCCTTGCCGGCGAAGCAATGTAGCTGTAGCCAATTTCAAGCGCGTGTGAGTTGTACTTTCCATTAGGAACACATCGGGGGATGGCATGGCAATGTACTGGCTAATTCATACCCAACGGATGACACTCGCACTTCGTGCTTTGTCTCTCCATCCTCCTGCCAATGGGAGGCCAATGAACAGGTTGTAGGTTTCGGGATGAAACCTGTCTCGTAAGCTCGGCTCTCGTGAACGACTCATTCTAGGTGACTGGATTTTACGACCTGCTCGTGTACCGAGTGTGTTCCGTTTTGTTCGTTACACCTGTGCTAAAGGATGGAAGCTAAGCACAAAAAGAAGTACAACTACAAGACACATGAGTGCGGTCGAGGAGTGCAGCATAAATAAGGACGACTCCGAACGATGCCGCTAATCTATGCTCATTTTCGAGGGCGTATTTTATTCACGCGCACACGGTCGCTCGGTCTCTCGGTTTCGCTTCGTGATCATCTAAAAGCATCGTGGTCGCGGCGCACGGGCACCATATTATAGCCGAAAAGAAAGGGATGTAAACGATGGACGAGTGGCAGGATAAGCTATTCCGCACTCTCTCTCTCTCTCTCTCTCTCTCTCTCTACCTCCCTTTTCGTTTGCACCCGTTCATTTGCACAAACCATACTTTGATGGTGTCATAAAAAAGCTGGCTCAAAACGTGAATATATATCATTTGATGTATGTTTTGTGTGAGGTTTATGTGCCCTACTCTGCTCCACAGACACACACACACACTCACACCCGATACCGAGCGACCCAAATAATGTGCCCGTCGGTGTGACACATTCGAGGGAAAATCCTTCGAAACGAAACTGCCACTGCTGAAATATAAACAATTTCGTGTATCGCACCGTGCCGTGCAATGGTGATGATGATGGGCTGTAAAAAAAGGGAAAAGTGAGGATCGTTGAGTAAAGGAACAGAAGAGAAAAAAAACATACAAAAAACCCACGGAGAAAGGTACAACAGAAAGGTGTAGAAACAAACACAGCGGACAGTAAACGGGCGCGCAACTGTGTAGAAAATAATAGCACACACACATTGCCGTAAATAAAGCAACAAGAGCGAATAATAATAATAATAAAAATATAGAGTCCATGCCCACTGCTGGCCCTTACATGGAGAGGTAGTAGTTGAAACATATTAGTTCAGAATGGACTTATGTTACCGGTGGTTCTATTATTGCTATAAGTATACTGTGCTGCCGGCTTACCTTCGTTCCATTTTGTGTGCGATGCATCCGATGTCTATTTGGCTGCGACAGTGTTTACTGGGAAGCTTTTGCGCGTGTTGCAATGAGCGAAAGGATTGCGTTTTTTTTTACATTTGGTTTTTGTCTAATGAAGGATTTGATGAAGTCCTCGTTGGTTGATGTACAGTGAGGTACAAAGATCTCTGTGTGCTTGTTTCTGTTCTGATTTTATATTTGAAAGCATGATTTTTTTTTATTATTGAAAAAAAATAGTATATTCAATTCATCACTTCATTTGTGATCTTTTCTTGGTTCTTGTCCTTGAGTGCATTGTTCTTGATATTGATTTTCGGATATTTATGATATTTTTTTTTCTGAATTACATATTTATTTGCAATATTATCCTTTTTATTGCATTCACTTGATTTATGACTTTTTGATCATGTTTGTTTTCCTTTTTTCTATTAAGTTATTAAATATTTAATAACTTATGTCATGTTTAGTTATGCTTGTTAATCGATCTCAAGCCTTTTCATACGTTTATTGATTTTACAAAAAAAGGTGATTATAATGACATTTAGATATGTTAACTGATCAAAACCCCAACAGATTTTTCGTTCAAAATTAATTATTAAAAATTGTACAGTTTAGCATTTTGCACACTGCGGTGCAGTAATTCCGTCCGGCACTGTATTCAAACCCTTCACGTGTGTGCAAACACCAATGTCTGCCCTCGTAACAAAGGCACGTGAGCGACACATTTTCTTTTATTATTCATTATTATAATGAGCCCGAATACGAAGAATGTAACATTTTGATGATACAACAATACCCTTTTATCATTCAGTTACATCCCGAAACGAGGCAGCAGTAGAAGCAGCAGCAGCAGCAGCAGCAGCAGCACGAGCACCAGGCGCGGTCCATTTTCTGGAGAATCATTTTTCCCTTATGCGTCCTACTTCCTCCCTTCCTTTCATTGCACACACACACACACACGCACATTTGTCTGCTCCCTTCGGGGTGCTTCGTTCGTGCATCGTAAACATTGTTTGCATAAAACCCCATCCTGGTGGTTCCATTTTAAAAATGGCCCTCGTGACGCTTTCTCCCCCTTTTTGCGGACTGCTGCAGCTCCGCTCGGCGAGTGATGACGCTTTTTAGAAAGATTTATTTTCCACCACCACCACCTTTACTTAATAGGGAATGGTGTGGGAAGCTCCCCCTGTAAGGTGTTGAGGAATTTGACTTGAATCGGATGTTGTGTGTGTTTGTTTTTGCTTCTTTTCCGAAGGGTATTGTCCTCGTATCCTTCCAATTCGAAGCGTTGCGTCAGACTCGGCATAAGAATAAGACGGTTCCAGACAGAAGACAGCCCAGTTGGCGGTAGCTAGATGGAACATGCAGCATCCTGCTCCATTCTCCCCCTGTCGAGTTATGAAATGTGAATGCATAATCTTGTGGGGCAGTATTTGCAAAAGGAATCCTTCATGCGTTCATCCACTCGTTCGTGGCGGCACGTTCGCGAAACGCGATCGCATAGAATGGTGTCGGATGAAGAAGGTTCGCTTCTTGTCTTCTTTTTTCCCCTTCTGCATCCCTTCTCCGTTTGCTGCTTTCTTTCAAATGAAGACAAACCATCGGGCAAATAATTCTCTTTTCTTTCCCGCGATTTACTTTTGGCAGATTTTTCCGCTGTCATTCACGCCATCATACAAGTCATTATGCGATGCTTGCGCTTCTGAAAATGGGATTCAAAAGGTGAAAAGGGGAACTCGGAATGTGAAGTGTGTTCTCTTTCTTTGGCCATGATCACTATTGTGTTCGCTTTTTTGAATCTTTGCAATAGTGTTTTATGGTTCTTTGTTTCAATTTTTAAATATAGATTTTAATATTATAATTTTTAATATTAGTATGCAAACTTAACACGATTTTCTTTGAATACCACAATACTTTTTCCCATATTATTGACGCGATCATGTCATTGCCCTTTTGCAGCGGTGCTTTTGTGTTAGCAGACGCCCGACGATGCAACCCGTTATGTAGTGTTTGTGGCTTTTGTCAGACAAAAACTGCGTCGAACTTACAGCTCTTTGTATGTTTATTACAGGGTTGTTTGTTTTTTTTCAGATACACGAATAGTCATTCGTGCGCCATTCTTAGGCTGTGAAATGAGCGCAAGTTCTGCACATGCCATTCATCACTATGGTGCTTTTGTTTGTTTCTCTGTTGTTTCTATTCTATGGTTCTATTGGGTTGTTCTACATTACGTGCTCATTACCAAGCTCGAGCAGAGAAGAAGGTACATTAAGTAAGAAAGAATTTTCAAGGATTAATAATTTGCCTGCAGCATGTTTGAGGGACATATTTGACAGTGTTTCTATTGTTCGTAATCTTTGCCTAATGGTTTCTTTAAATAATGTGTTGCTGCTCTAAAGTTAAGAATTGCTAATAAATTCTGATTTTTTTTTAATTTAGCAAAATATTCCATACAATTATATACTACACACATTTGTGAAGCATTCGTTGTGAAACTATCATTTTAATATTATTTTAGATTTTTTTTTTCATTTCACGTCTGTTTACAGCACGGTGTTTCGAAAAGGTTAAATCATTGTTCCAGTCGATTTTACTATTTCATTTTGCTCTTACAGTGCTATTTTCATGAAAATAGATTTTATTCTCTGATTTTTTCTTTCTTACTGTATTTTTTCATTCCTTATTATCCTCCTTATTATCGTTAAAAGTTTAAATATTTAACGATCTTTTAAGATCTATTGAACAATCTTTTGAGAAAGAGTGCTGTTTGAGGGTCTATGCAGGGTTTCTAGCATTGCTCACCGCTCATGCGATGTTTTTCAAAGCCTGTCACATTTGGCAACTGTTGTGAATAGTATTTATATGTATATTTTATAAATTATATATATTATATTTTAACCTTGAAACGCAGACAAAAATAATAAATTTTATTGTACAATGAGATTAAGAAAAATAATTTTAGAGGTTAAGACAACTAACGAAAGGAAAACAAAGCCGCATTTCATAAAGTACTAGGCGTCTCCATTGATTAATTCGAGCATTGTAGAACTAGACATACTAAACAATTCAAACAAGAATGTGTTGGTGTGTAGTAATACATGGATATTTGTGTAGGAAAGATGATAAGGACAAAGATTTTGTACAAGCCTTACAATGATTCCGAACGTTGGAATAAAACCGAATCTATAACCTTTTTTGTAAATGAACGGAGCTTGATTGGTGCAATGGCATTCAACCGCAGGCGAAGCTTCCCACAGAAAACTAATTATTTCCGTTGACAGGAGCATTCGAAGCAGGACAGGTAGAAAAATGAACTCCTTTCAAGTTTGATCACATACACACACACACACACATACACAGCAAACCAGTCAACGTTCGTCAACGCTTGGCAGGAGACGAGAAAATCCCATTTTCACGAAAGCCGACCATCAGGAGCATTCGATGCAGGCAGGTCCAAGAAATTGGGCTTCCATCACAGAATCTGTCACATTGCGGTCAGAGCAAAATGTGTGTGTGTGTGTGTGTATGCTCAGGTGTAAGAGAAGAAAAGTGCACTGACGTAGAGTTCTGTTTCTGGCTTCACTTTTCGCCACTCGCCAACCAGATCCGACAGACGAGAGCCCAATGTAAGGGCATAGTATTGGAAAAAAGCGGAAGTAGGGTGTTTTGGAGCCCAGCCTTGGCTTAGCTTGACCATCTGTGGTTTGGGTTGAAAGTCAGGGAATGCTGCAACCACTTTCGGGACGTTGCTGCTTCGTCCAACCAGAAGATGATGAACGTTGGAGAGAGATTCCGGAACCTGCACAGCCCCCATACCCTTCTACCTGTGTGCTGTGTTGTAAATGAAGGCAATGTCTTCTGCTCATCGTCACGTGATGGATTTCGGGGCGAAGGCAAAAATGCAATGTTCCTACCGTTTGTCACCATTTGCGGTCAGTGGTTGGCACTGGGAAATGCAACGAGATTGTCTTTCGGCAGAAAGCTTCCTATAGCCGGGGACGTTTGCGTACGTTGGACGGTACGGTACCGTCACGTGCGGGTGCTTTTGTTCCCGCAGACGCAGAGTGGACTATATTTTTGGTGCGAGTTGGGTGCGAGTGTAGTGCCCATAGTTTGCATACTTGTGCCACCTCGCACTGAGGTGGGGGTGCCGGTTAAGTGAAATTTCATACGCAAAGTTGTGGCGTTCGGGCATTATTTTTTTCTGTTTGGAGGATCTGATCTCTCAACTCATCCACCAACGTGGGAAGTATTGGGGTGAACGTAAAACACTGACAAATATTTACCGATCCACCAGCAAGACGGATGAATCGTGAATTTGGCGGTGTGTGGATTTGACTGGTGCAGGGCACGAGAAGGTATAGAGACCGATAAAGTTTCTTCATTATTGCACGACTTCTTAGCTCGAAAGGGAATGTACGATAAATTTTGGGCATCAAAGTTTCGATGCGATGCAATATTGAGTTGCAATGTTGCTTTCATGTAGAATGTCTGAAATTTCGATGGTTTGATTACGGAAACGGTAGAAATTTAGTCGTGGAATATATTTATGATGAAAGTTTGCTGTATTTAGCCTTCTGTTTTATCAAATATGTTTCGTAAGTTACGTTACGATGCTGTTTTGCAAGTTGTAACATAACCAGTATAATCTAGGTATGATGTTTTGATTTGAGAAAAAAGGAAAGTAAAACATTGAGCGATTGTTGTAATAAATTGCTTTTTAATGTCTAGGTCTACCATGTTTGCATATATTTGCTTTTATATCCAGCATGTTTTTTTATATGTATTTCATTAATACGATCAAATGGTTTGATATTAATTGTCTAGTATTTTCTAGAAGCTCTGTTGCTATAAATTTAAAAGTTATGTGAAGAAAAAAATAATTCAATTATAAGTTATTGCGTTTATAAACAATACAGGATTCCCCAAGGTGTTTTTGGTATTTTCCCGAATTTTAGGTATTTTGGTATTTTCCACGATTTTTTAGACGATTCCCAGAATATGTTGTTTCAATGGTATTGATGTCCAATGGGACGAACCAAAAAACTCAGGGAAATGATGAATAAATCGTGAGACGAGCCCAAAAAATACGGAAATTATCCAAAAATCGTGGGATAACGCTGTATATCTTGTTAATGGTATTTTGGAATATTTTAATACTTTATAACTCACTTAAGAACAATCACTATTGAAAAGGATGAGACAAAAGTACTAAAAATGAGAATAATACAAACAAAGAATATATTTTAAAAAAATTGTATCTGTGATGGTGTAATATGTTTGATGACTGTCACGGTCGTCATGTGGTATGTTTTGAGATAGTCCCGGTATGTTCGATTTTGGGACGGTTGCCATGTAGTAACTTTGAACTCGCGTTGGTCAGGGAACTCGTCACGGAACTCGTCATCGTTTGCCGAATTAAGTAGAACTGAGGTGGATACTGTTTCGAAGCGGACGTTCGACACTTGATCGTCCAGGCGATCATAGAAACCTTTAGGAGGTTTCCCTTACTGGAAACGTTGGAGTTTAGAGGCCTTACCTTGGGCAGGGGGACATATCTAAACTCTTTAAATGAGAACTCGATAGATGTAGGATGGGCATAGTCCTATCCTGACAGTCCGAACGAATCTGACCTGCCATGATCGGAGTTGGTTTTATTTATACTCAAAAGAATTTAAGGGTTTCTCACATTTGGTTCCCGGTTGTATGTTGAAAAGTTATTGTTTTCACTAAGCTAGTTACGTTTGTCTTTTGTTGACAAGAACGATGGTTCTTGTCACTAAGTTCCTGTTTTGAGTTATAAAGCATAAACTGTTCCTGCTTATGTTGTACGTTTCGGTTGGTTCTGTTAAGTGTGTCACAATTGTTTTTTTTATATGAACGGTGCCTGAGCTCTTCCGGATGTGAATGGTATGATCTGATTTACTGAATGTGTTATAATGAATGTGTTACAATGGTGTGACTTGGCTTTCCAAAGTGTGTTACTATGTGTCCATGGCTGATAGTGTGTATTACAATATGTTCTGTATAGCAGATATGCTACAATGGGATTCATTGGCTGACTCGACTGACTCTTTCTTTTTGACTGACCAGTTTTCCTCTCGTGATACGAGCCATATATCTCGTGGCTTTCAACATATTTTTTTCGCTAAATTTTAAAACGACTCCACTTTATATTTTCGGTTTGAAATATGTTAGCAAGCACGTCCTTAAATTGACCGTGATTTATAATAAATCATTAACCCCACGCAGCTTTCTACGTAGTTTATAGCACGTTTGTGCGTATGTGCCAAAAATATGTTATCATAACAAAGCAGATACAAAAATGGTGAGCAAAAACCAACAGAACCATAACACTATTCATTAGGTGCAAAATTGACTATCAGCCTACGGCCAGGGAGGAGCGGGAAAGAAGGGCAGCGTGTTGTAAAGTTGCTACCCAAAAACCAGCAGTAAACTGACGACAGACGAACATGGCGCGCGCGTGCTGTACATTGGCAAATCAACCGTAGTCGGTTAAATGGGTGGGCAAGGGCTGTACACACATACACACATACAGTGTCGAGTGAGGCACTACGTTTATGAGCACTCTAAATGCTGATGAGCGAAAGCGAAATATGTTCCCCGGCGTAACTGCAAAAGGGCGCGTAGCTGCTTGTTTTTTTTGTTGTTTTGTTAGTTTTCCCATTGTCGATTGTTGCCTGCAGCGGCTGCCTGGTTCGGGGCAGGGAAATTCATTCCCCCACAATGAACGGGTGCATCGCCTTCCAACACCAAAAATTGCACACAAACTGACCAAAAAAAAGCAGTGAAAAAATAGGACATATTTTCCCGAAGTCCTCCCTTTTACCGCCGTTCGGCCGTGTGGGATGAAGCAGCAGCTGGACAGCAGCCTAACTTGATGAGCTTTTGGGTTTTATTTTTCGTGGTGAAAGCCATTTTTTCGCGCCACATTTTGTGCGGCCGTGGTCATCGATGGGTACAGAACCGGTTGGTCGTTTGGGTTTGGGTTTGGCTTGGCTTGGCACAGATATGAGAGATGATTTTCCCCGAAAGAGTCCATTGGTTTGCTGGCTGCGCCACTGTGGTGCTCGATAGTTTCTATTAGCGTTGCCCTTCCTTTACTTGTGCGCTTTTTTATGCTCGCTTCTCATTCCTAAACCGTTGCTGGGCGAGGCTGTGCCTGGTGTGTACAGTTGCTTGCTCAAACATGGTCCATTTAATTTAGAGCGCTTGTTCACATGCTTTATTGATGCTGACGAGAGGCTTTCACCCCGAGTGTAGGGGAGCTTTGGTCACTCCGAGGCCGGGTGTTTGCGCGAATGTAAATGTAAAAAAGCGACAATTTTACTGTCCACCCCAAAGGATGGGTGGGCAGAGAGTCCAAACATAGTCTCCCTCCCCCCAAAAAAACGTGCCTTATCGATGCGCTTGTTTCATGTTTTGTGTTGTGTGTGCACGTGTAGGAGTGCTTAAAAATGTGCACACGCTGTGGAAAATGGGTTTTCCGTTTTGTGATTATTGTTTACCGCGCTGCCTTCATTGCTTTCGTTCTAGTTTGTTGGCGGAGTGTATCACTTTTTCGGTATATATTCCACTCTCTAATATGTAACCCATCAACAGCAATCGCCTCGTAGCAATCTCCTGCTCAAAGCATATTGTACTAGTTCCAGCTACATCAATTGTTCACTACAGTGTAGGTGTTGTTGTAAAAAGATAAAGTTAAAATTCATTACAACACTACAGCAAGGACCGAGTACCATCTCTGGACCGTCACATCGACATTGTTGCATCAATGCAGTAATGCTGCTGCATACTCGATCGAACCCTGTGCATTCTTGCTTTCCTGTGTCTGTGCCTCAACACGGCTACCTCGTACAAACGCTAACATGGAAGGTGATTATAATAAAAGTAAACAGAAATGTTGTAAAACTCTGCACTTGTTTGCGTCATAGTGTGCCTTCTTTTACCATGTTCCCAGTCACATCGGAACGTGAAGGAATCAGCTCTCGCTGAAGCTCAGCCATGGCATCGTTACAGTGCGCTGTAAACGCAAACAGAGCAAAACAGACAGAGGGAACGGTGGGACAGTTTATGATGATGCGCCACTTTTGCTTTGGCATACATTTTCCTCATTACCGGTAACATCCAACTCTTGGTGAGTGTGTTCATGTGTTTTTTTTTTAATTTTGCAAAAAAGTTTATCTCATGAAGAAGCAGTGAAAAGTTTTATAGCTCCTGTTATGGAAAAGTGGACGTAAATCAATGAAAATAATGTGATTTATGATTTATGTTCTCTTCATTTTTCTCATTTAGGTTTGAATGCTCGTGTTGCAAATATTTACAATTTAATTTAAAAGTCCAGGTATTCTTTCCCAAAATTGTACATTGAAATCTGGTGTCAACTTTTGTTTCGAAGTCAATTGCTAGTTGCTAATCTTTTTATACGGATGTCAGTTTTGGTCAAAGTGTTGGTTCTTTTTTATATTGTTATGTTTCAGTTATGAACTTTGGTTTTAAAAAGCGAACTCAAGTAAAATGTTCTTACAGTTCATGAACAAGAGAGTTCCTTCTAGCTCCAAGGGTCCTTTACACAACAAAAGTTTTTTTTTTAATTGGTAAGTTTATTTTTCCGTCCACAAGGACAGAGGAGGCGTGGAAGGCCCAAACTGAGGTGGCAAGATGGCGTGGAGGCGTCCGCCATTAAGGCCGGGATAACGGACTGGCAGACGAAGGCGCGAGACCGTGAGCGGTTTCGGACACTCCTGAGGCAGGCCAAGACCGCAAAGCGGTTGAAGCGCCGGATAAGTAAGTAAGTAAGTAAGTTTATTTGTCTCATTTATCAAACTCCTGTCTTTTTTCCTGTAAATTCAATCTCTCTTGCTGTAGAAACCTTCTTCTTCTTCTATTTTGAAGTAACGTCCAACGCGGTCATGCCGGCCTGTATGTATATATATAAGCTTTTGAGATTTATAAAGTACCACATCACTGCTGAATAGCCAAGTTGTTGCTACAGGGAGACTTATCAGACTTGAACCCAAGACGGCAATGTTATTAAGTCGTACGATTTGACGGCATTACTATGGGACTGCCCTGGGACTCTACGGGAGAAACCTAAAGTAAAATGAAAAGCTCACAAAATAATTCATATTTGAGAAGTACTTTTATCAAGACTAATGTAATAATTATAAAAAAATGACATGTTTATTGATTCAGGATGTTTTCTCTTCTATTTTTATTTTTTTCTAATGTTTTGATAATCACAATCGCTTTTTTCGCCGAAAGGTTACCTGTTCAATTGTCATGCCTGTCAACTCGCATGTACCAGGATGGTAAATAAACAAACAAACAAATGGTCTTTTAGCATGGTCCAGATTGTTACAGAGTAGTCATTCGATCCGTTTACAAGGTTACACAAATCTAAAACGGTTATAATTGGCTTCCCTTTCAAATTAAGGCCTGCTTAAAGAAGAATTACTAGTTAAGCAATAACTAAATAACATAACTAAATAACCGGCACTGGTACTAATTTTAAAGCAATGTCAATCCTGGCACAGATACTGAACCCATACCGGCCGTAGAGCTGATCGTTATTCAATACTGATCCTGTAACTGCTCACAAACCTATACCGATTCTAAAGCTGATATAACTCATAGTATTCCTGGAACTGATCCAGAAGAATACCGGGCTAGGAATCCATTGAGCTGATTACAATTCCATACCACTGCTTAAACAACTATCGAGTTTATCCTGTTCTTGAAACTATATTGGCCCTTGTTATGATTCTAGAGCAGAGAACAGAGAGAAAATCATTATTTTTAGGACTATTAGGGTTCTCTTTGCTTATTTTCTTTTCTAATCAAACAATTGTTTTGCAGGATTCGGAAAACATTATTGCTGTCAAAGAAAATCTGTTGTACATGCATGTAAGCACGATCTTCTGACATAAAACCTCCTATACAACGGTGGCCAACAAAGTATTGCATTACTTGTTCACTTCACTCTCATCTGTGAAATTCATCACAACTTTGAAACCCCTTTCGTTTGCTGAAATACAATAGATATGAAAGTGGGTAGTTATATTTCCGGAATTGATCTACCGCTTTGAAACCACACGCTCCACAACTCCGAAAACGCAAAACTTTACGATTCTAAGTAAAGTCTCACTCCGGGACCGATTTCATCCTGCGCTCCAACACTCGCCCGGCCTTTGGCCTGGAAATGATGAAAGGTAATTCATTTCTTGTACCGTGCGGTTGATATGCAAGATTGGGTTGCAGTTAGCTTTCGAGTTATTACACGACCCCGCCGGTTTGTAACGGGGCACCACTATGAGCATAGTTTACAAAAGGCCCTGGAAACTGGAAGCGCCGTTTCAGGTGCAGTGTAGAATCTGGCACGAACGTGCACCAAATTATCCGTCCGTACGTTTCGCTGTGGTTCCAATGAGCATTAAAAGCTGATGTGTAGGTGTACAGGAGGAAACAGAAATAATACAACCTAAAAAAGGATCTGTTACAGGATGCAAACATGAGCACACGTACACAGACACACACCGGCATTCCGGTTTTGCCAGTGGCACTATAATCCTTCCACACAATCTCTGACGCTTTCCGTGCGAGCGTCCGCGGACCTTTTGGGCCAGGCCCCGGTTAGAGCGGTTAGAATTAGTCTGAATAATTAATCTAAACTGGATAAAATACGGCCGAAATAACTTTCTACAATTTCCTTCCCTTGCCCAAAGGTGAAAGTGTATGTGTGTAAGTACAATTCACCTGCATCCAATCCATGGTGTGGGCTGTGCGCCTGTATGTAACTGGGCTGTGTGAGCCTCACTGCCTGACGTCCGAGCAACAAAGGTGTATGAATTTTTAATCCTCAATCCCATCCACCGATTCGCAGACCAGCAACATCCAGCAGCCAGCCGGCCAGTATGTGTGCGGGTTCAAATTGAAAAAGATTACTTATGCTACCGCCGAATGCTGTGTGTGTGTGTGTGCCGTACGAAAGAAGATCCGTGGCTGGGTTCGGCTGTGTGTCCGGTTGATGGGCACTAATTTTAATTCTTTCCGTATCACGGAGTCGCCGGTGGGGAGGGGGACGGAATTGCCATGAATTGTTGAATAATTTTCACTCTCCAGCAGTAATTGGAGTATTCTCTTCTTCTTTTGTGTGTGTGTGTGTGTGGCTATTCCAGAACGATCACACGCGCGAGCTGGGGAGAAGAAAACAACGCAAGAGAATGGCAGATCAGACAGGAGCGCAAGACAAAAAACATAGTACATAATGTGCCTGTGTAGTCGAGATCGGTGAGCCGTGATTTGTTCTTTTTACAGTGGATGATTGTTGGAGCTTGTATGTGCGTGTGTATGTGTGCTTTCATTTAACCTCCCGAGCGACGGTGGATGAGCTGACCGCGAGTTAACCATTCATGAGTGTATGGAACCTCTTCTGCCGGAGTAGGAAAGTACTTCATATTTAATGGACAGGAAATAAAAACTCGCTTTGCCCGCACCTACGCGGTACGTTTGCCATTTTGCACGATTCTGGTGTGATTGCGTGGAGTAACAGGAAAATAACCTTACGTGGATGATTATGTTGCATTTGTGTGCGTTGCTAACTTGCAAGGAGTGTGGTATAGTGAGCATCTGCTCAATCATTGATAGTATCAGTAGTGTGAATGTGTGCAATTGTCTGTTCTTCACTATAAAGTTCGTTTTAAGGGCATTTTTTTAAATGAAATTTTTTTAATTTTTAAACAAGATTTATTATTTTTGTTCATTTTTATGCAACTTGTACTGAACTTTCGAAATTTCTGTTGAAAAATAAATAAATCATCCCTTCGTTTGCTTTTATCTCACAGGAACCCCAGCCAGAGAACATATTTAAAACTCTTCCGTATTGTCTTAAGATTCAGCTTTACATATACACCAAACAATAAATTCATGTAAACATAATTAATTCTGTGGTTTTCAGGGGTTCTCATAGTTGTGGAACACATTATATACTTTTTCTTCGGGGAAATCAACTTCATGTGATGGGAAGAGTACTCTTTAATCGTCCGAATTGGTGTATAAGCACCGACGAACCGACGTGACACTTCGAACAAAATAAGGTTTAAAAGTTGTCCCACTAGCGCCATCTCTATGATGATTCGCTTACTATACGCTTACTACGCTTACTACAACACGCTATTGCCTCACACTTTCTTAGCATTTTGTTTTGGAAAGGTTGTTTACATCTAAGCAGCCGCGAACAAAGCTCATTTTTACAGATGTGATCTGCTCAATAGCAAATGACAGTGCTTTCGTGTGGGACACTTAATACAGTGTTTTTCAAGTCATTTTCGAATTTAAACCCTGTTATTCACCGCGTTCAAGATGTTAATCCACATCAATCTGACATTTCATTTCCTTCACAATAATTTTTTATTTCTCCAACATGGTTTTCAACACGACTCAAGCTGGATTGACAGTTCTTTGTTATGTGTTGAAAATCATGTGTTGAAACTGAAATTTCATATTGAAACAAATAAACCATTTGACAGCTGTTGAAAAACATCTTGGATGCGGTGAATAACAATGTTTACATTCGAAACTGACTTGGAAAATTATGTAAGGAATGGGACAAATCCAAGGAGCCTGTTGGAAACGGTGCTATAGAGTCCAATTCTCATAATATGAAGTTCACTTTCCATAAGAAAGAGTCAAGGAAGTGTCTCACAACTATGACCCGTGGATGCGATGAGTTCAGTAGGTGAAACTCATGTTTAGTACATATAAGAAAGCATAAGCGACTCCAAATCGTTGGTGTAGCAAGTTAGATTCGAGTCTTTTAACTCAATTTGCCGAGACCCGCCTTAGCAAAATCAAAAAATTGGAATCCACAAGGTAACTCTTTGGTAAAAAAGTCCTCGGTACATAATTCATCTATCATAGGGGGCCTTCACGATTCTAGTTAGTTTTTTGTATGGAGTTTGACAGTTGGAGGCTGAAATCATGTAAACGCTCCATACAAAACCACACAAAAAACTAGCCTGCAATTTTCAGTCTAGATTATTCTAGCCACAAAGCTAGAATTAGATTCAAGTACCTGCTCGAACACACGGTTTTGTTTACATTTACATTTAGAATCAATGTATATGTAGTCCAGGTGGTCTCATAGCATGTTTTTATAACCAATTTTGAAAATCACTTTTTGACAGAACGAGTGAAAACTTTTGTTCAAACAAGCTTTCTAGAGGCTTGACGAATATTCAAAACACTCTTAAAATCTTCATTCAGAAGCAGAAGCGATAAAAATCAGCCTTCTCAATTCATACACCTTGGGATAAGCCCACCTGTATATTATACCCACTTAGATAGCTGCTCGAAAACTGCTATACAATGCAAACAGCTGACAGGCTGAAATTTCAGCCTACGTACTTACAACGGAAAGGGCCCCATAAGTTAATTTTTACTAGCTTCTTGTAATTCTTCTTCTTTGGCTCAACAACCGTTGTCGGTCAAGGCCTGCCTGTACCCACTTGTGGGCTTGGCTTTCAGTGACTAATAGATTTCCCCCCATAGCAGGATAGTCAGTCCTACGTATGGCGGCGCATTCTATTTGGGGATTGAACCCATGACGGGCATGTTGTTAAGTCGTACGAGTTGACGACTGTACTACGAGACCGGCTCCAATGTAATTACGTACGTATATTATGAACGTGTAACTCTTTGTTCTGATTTTTTTTATTTAGTTATCGAACAAGGACAAATATGTAGTATTATTTTCCTTTTGATATTCATTATGCTACTAATTAGATTTTTCCGATTCCGTTGGGTTATAGAAATGGCATTCGTCGGCACAGACTCAGTCAAATCAAAAGCTTCCGTAATTTTTATTTATTTCTGTTTTTTCTTTTCAAGCAACAAATTTCTAAAATGACAGGATTGCTGAATATATGTTTTATTTCCTTCATAGTACTCATTTATTATAAATTTCAAAAAATTTAACCTTGCCAGAGTCACAATCGTAATCGTAAATAATGCATTGAATAAATAAATAAAGTAAAAGCAGCAGTGATGCGATTCAGTGACATTCAAATGATTCTATTTTTGTGTATCGATTGAGCAATCGTCTCTCTGTACATCGTACACAAGTCATTTTGCAGTGGAATAACACAAATCAAAGCAAAACAACTCAACAATGAAGTCGGGACAACGGCATACTCCAACATACAAAATGTCACCGATGACACCGGGGCAGGTTAATGTAAAATTAAACCATAGCTGTTTGACATTTTGACCGGACTTGTTCTACTGCCCCTATGTGCTTGTGTGGGAATGTGTGCGCTCCTTTTTTTTTTGTTTTGCGTGAGCGTAACTGCAGTAATTGTCTAATGGCGTACCACCGATTGGACGGCACCGATTGGAAAACAAAGTTCGATGTGCGGCAACCGAACCGCACAGGATCAGGCCCTTCCCGAAACGTCCAAATTACCCATCGGATTGTGGCGACCAGCGGAGTGGCGCTGTTCGAATGCTCCGATCCTAATGCGGCCGGTTGAATAATTCATGACGGCGCGGGTATCATTCGAATCCTGCCAGTTCGGATCCCGGAATTTCTGGCTGGCAGGGGAAAATGTTTCCCTCGCTAATCTATCCTCATTCGCCACGTGGCCATCATACGTCCATCTGCCCCCGCGTTGGTTAGGATTACTTTACCCACTCCCACACACACACACACACACACACACAGGTAGGTACAGGTACAGTACGTGCACTAACACTTTCGCCTGTCAACTGTCTGACCTATCCATCCGGCTCCCCAGCATCTTTCCCGGGGTGGGCTGCCACCGATCTTAAGCTCGGCCGTTCGGAAGTGACAAAGGTTTCAATTAATAATAAAAGCTTTTTCCGCACTATTTCCACCGGCAATTTATTCGATTAGCGAGCGACCAAACGGACCGAATCTATCTCCATCATTTCCTTCTGTCCTCTCACACATTCACTTGCAGCCCGTGTCCCGTACCGTTGCGAACTTTGGCACGGGCGCGCACCGTATTCCACCTGGCAGCGGTGGTGGTTGACTTTCTGACAGTAGGAAAACCGATTTTATCGGCCATTGCCTGTCATCGGTGATGCCGGCTCGTAATCACATTCTGACCACGTACTTTCGTACCGGTTACTGGCCCGGAATGTGTCCCCTGTACCAGTGCGAATGTGTGGAACCGGTACAGGTAATTCAGCTTTCTTTACGTAGGGGTGTTTTTGGAGGGAACGGATGGCGGGGGGATTAGACCACTTGGACTTGGTGGTAGTTGAAGGTGAGGAATGAGCTGGTTAGTCCATTGCGCGATGCTCAGCGTTGACCATTTACTGGATTTTCTGTGCATCGTTAATCTTTAACAGCTTCCAAAGCGGGTGGCACTAACAGTGTTGAGCTTTTGAACGGTTTCGATTAGTTTATGTTTAGATCTCAATGCTTGGATGGAGGATGGATGTAGTTTAACATTCGATGTGTACGTTTTATGGGTATGTTTGATTACAAATGGGAAATAAAACTCAATTTCTTTGCTGACTGTTAAATTGATTGCATTACATGTACTTTATGTAAGTGTTTATATACAATGTGACTCAAAGATGTGGTTACTGTTCGAATTTAAGTCATACACGTCAATATCCATTATTGATGATTTTATAAAAAAAATCTTAGTTTTTTAGCTTACTGCGGGCTTGTTGGACTTTTAAGATTATGTGTTCATTTGTCTACCATTTAGCCTAAATAATGAACGATGTATTTTAAATAGTAATGACAATTATGATAGCAAAGATAAGACGCTTACAAACAAACGCCCATCAAAGTTTCAAACGTACAGATGATTCGTAAACGTAAGCCAGAATTTATCTTGATGTTTTTAAACACAAAGCTTAACTTTAATGTATCGTGTTGATTAAGTTAAAATCAAGGATAATTTTGGTTTTTTCACTAAATTTTGCTTCCTTGTGACTAATCTTTGTCTCCAAGGCATCAATATTTGAATATAATAAATCAATTGCTTTGTTTAGAATTCGTTCTACTAAGGTTTAGTAACCGCGTGTCACAACATTCGTCAGTTGAAGTCGCATATTAAAAATTGTATAAATAGTTTTTAAAACTTCCTTCTTTTTATTCGGGAGAAACAGTTAAAAAAAGGCCTAAAGCTGTAAAAAACACTTCTTTTAAAATGACAAAAACACTATATGATTTTAATAAAGTATAACTTAATACAACGACTGTGATACTGTTTACTCAATAGAAGAGAGTATCAATTATGTAGAATGTGACCGAGGTTCCGAACATTCATATTGAAAAAACTAGGATTGAAGAGAAGTTTAATTAGTTGAACTAGTTTAACCAAGACATTTTCCGATTGTTTCTGATAAAAGTTTTCTTCCGCTTATAACCAGAATCAATTTTCTAACATTTAATTGGTTAGTATTTTATAAACCATTACCGTTAAAAGCTCGTAAAATCTCACCCTTTTTTACATTTCTGATAAAATATCATTTAAAAATTGAGCTCTTTTTTGCAATGTGGAAGTGCTGAAAGTAAGATTGTGTTATACATGTTTAAGGTTAATTAAGATTAGCTCTCGAATAGATTAATTTTACAAAAATTAAAAAAAAAACATACACAATCACATAAACGTTGATCAAGAAGTTAAATACTAAGTGAGAATATTCAACAATTATTGAACATTGTTTCCTTGTTTCAAGAGAATTTAGAATAAGTGTTAAAGTAAATAATGAGCTTCATATATACCGGTAAGAACTATTAAATTAACATACCCACATTATCAATACTGTAAAACATAAATGTCGAATTTTTGCAATAAAATCAAAACTTAACCGTGAAACTACCTAAACTGTAAAGTACTTCATACAAGTAGTTTATGGTATAGAATATGAACTATGGCATATTAAAAAAAGCAAATTAAGCCACAAAAGAGTAATATTTGTCCAGATCCAATTGGAAAAGCAATTGGGAATTTAAACATACAAAAACTAAACATCAATTGTGTAAATCTGTTTTTTTGGGGTTAAAGCTATGTTTCTACCTTGCACAACACTAAGGAAACGAGAAAAGAAATCTGTTTTTCGCATGTTTACCTCTCTATTGTAGATAGAATGATCTGTATCTGTAACTTGCGTTTCACTGCAGATAGATCGACACACACACACCCTCACATGCACATCGCTAATGGGATTTTCCTTTTTTTTTTACGCTTCTCCACACCTTCCACAATTCTCAACCGCACAGAGCTGTGTTACCCACGTACGACTAGCGAAGCTGCGTGGTGCATCGTTAAGACCGAACCCTCTTACCACCACCCTTCGACCATTACTAATGCCCTAATGGGTTTGGCTCACGGTGCTCATTTTCTAACATATCACCACCATCAAAAGCACGGTGCACAAACACGGCCACGGTTTGGCCCAGGTAAGGGTGACGGTAATCCATTGCCCATCAAACTGTGCCCCCCAGCCTCCAAAATAATCGAGCCGTGTCGTGTTGGTGGCGGTGGCGGCCAAAATCCTTGCAAGAAATCCGGGCCAAAGGTAGCGCAAGATCTAGCTTCGGCCCCGCAACCACGCAAAAGCCGGTCTCCGGTACCGGTTTTGGCTGTAATCAATTTCAATTTGGTGGTTGGTTCGTCTTTGTGGTGTGGTCGCCTTTCCGCATTTGGAAAAATCTTACTTGCGGTGGAATGTGGAAAGGAATGTGTGGAAGGGGAATGGCGAAGATCATCGCAAATCCTCCCAAGATTTACTCGACATCTTGGCCCGGGTGCTTTGGGGCGGGTGAAATGTGGCCCGGGGGCTTCTTGATGTGATGGCGATTCATCATCGCCATCGGGTCCGGGTGTGCTTGCTGTGTGTGTGTGTGTGTGAGTGGCCGTAAATGGGGGAAATTTTTACGTTGGCAAACATAAACGCGTCCCGGTTCCACAGTCCGGAAGGAAATGAAAAATAACCGTCCGAAAATTCACTAACCGAGGGTTGTAGCCAATGTTTTGAGACTTTGTTTTGCATTGCTTTTGCGTTGGCTCGCTGTATTTAGTTTATGGTTTTCTTTGGTCTGCTTTTTTTGGGCATTTATAATGCTTCCAAGAATTGGTCGGTCGGTGTGCTTTTTTAATCTTTTACTAACGATAAAACATTTTCTTGGTATTGGGGGAAAAAATTCCTGCCGACGAAACAATAGCAACTATAGAAGCGAAACCGGTGCGATTGGGAGGAAAGCCCAGAAAGAAGGCCGGAAATAATTATTCGCTTTCCTTACTTTTTTGATGAAGATTAACTGCTTATCGATCATTGTCGACCGGTCCGGGGAAAAGATGGCGAAGTGCGAACAAAGCGAACGTTGAAGGTGAAGAAGATGGAGCAATGGTGGAGTTGTCGGCAGTGGTGAGATGAGGGAGGGGGAACCAAAGTTTCCTCTTCATTTCCTGTCCCATCATTACGAGGAGGATATTCATCTGTAAAAGGATTCGAGTTTCGAGCTCTTTGTCTTTTGGCTTGATTCGATCCACATCCGGACATGAGAGTAGCGGTGGATTGATCACTCGGTTCGATGATTTGTTGTATCTTGGAAACAAATTAGGAGAGGGTAAGAAAGCATTTCTTCTTTTGTAATCAAATGGCATTGATAATGTTTTGATATTTCTCTAGATAAGAATAATACTGGAACAGCATTGTGTTTGTTTGATCGAAAGTGATGTGTAAAATGACTTACTGGAATAAATTTAAATGCATGGTAGCATATTTTTACCTATCAGAACAATTATTCAGTTTCAGTTTGAGTAGTTCAAATTCTTTATCTGTTTTTCATCATGACACCTGAGCGGACATTTTATAGGCAGGATAGGAATTAACCCTAGCTTGCTGTAGAGAGTGTATTTTAATAGCTAAAAGGGGGGGAGGGGGGTTGAAGGCCATCGGAGGTCCCTCTACGGGGAGGTCCCTAAAGTGACAGGGCCTCAGGCGATCACCGTTAGATTCGGCGCTGGCAGAATCTAAAGGATTATTGAAATATCGGGCAGTTTCCTGCTTATTGAAGAACCGTTTAGGACTTCTCTTTAGGAAATTACTCTAATCCACAACCACAGCAAGTTAGGTTAGGCCATTATTCAACTAGTCAAAATTGATTTTTTTTTATCTTTTTGATTCGATAGAATCTGCTACATATTCCTGATTGATGTCGTATCAATGCCTCTTCTTGTTGTTGATAAAATCCATAAGTCTAAGTGGTGGAAGGATATTGGGTTTCGTGAAGTGCATCACATCAGCGTGGTGCGTCAAACAGCATAATGTTTAGCTTCTGTTAAGCTCTTTCTCGGTTTGGTTTCAGGATATGTTGTGCTAAAAATCTTCTCAAATGTGATGTTTTATTTTCAGTTTGGAAGCTGCATTGATGAACTATTCGATAATTACTTTTACCATCTATTTTTGAGCAGTGCCCAGCAGTGTCCGTCTTTACCTACCTTCCCCATAATATTTAAGATATTTAAAAAAACAACATAAAACCTTTGGCCAGATTTAATTTGTGTACTGAACGCTATTTACAACGTTCCAGTTTAGTTGCTAAAGTTGTGTAAGGTCTTTACCACACGTGCTATCCTGCAATGATAACCGTCCAGCAGACATCCTCACGATTTACTACATCAAAGTAAACATGGCTGGTCGCAATGCTAGGAGCCATTGCCTTCTCACTATCAGAAGAAAACACATCTAAAGGTACATTGCAGTAATCGGGAAGGTATGGGGGGAAGAAACCCACCGTTCCCCTGAGTAATCCGACCAAAGTTTCGACCAAAAACAACAAAACCAATAGCAAATGCTGCACACAGACATCCCTTTACTATCATTTATTCGGTCACCGGCTTTTATCTTCATTCAATGGGATTTGAAACCCGACCAAAGAGGCGGCCTGCCATATTGACGTGTGGGCCCCCACTTTCCAAACCCCTCCGTATGCAAGAGGAAGTAAACTCCAGAACAGCACAGCTGATAACAAATCGGTGGAACGTGAAAATTCCTTTATCTCGATGTTTGTATCTGGTAGGAAAACAAACGACAAGGAAACGTGAAGGTGTGAGTGGTGAGGGGGTGTGGAAAGCCGGGTGGAAATAAATCCCAGCAAATTCCCGTTTTCGCCTTTTGCGCTCGCGTCGCAGCAGGCTGTATGCAGCTCGCCGGAAGCACCGAACACAAGCGCACAAGAGTAGGCGGTGGGTTTTCGTCTTCATCTTCGATCTTCCGGAACGCTGCGTGCAGCAGCGTGAGTTTTGGTGTTGTAAGAAATTAATCGCGATGGATAACGTGGAAGCACTCGCCCTGAAGTGAAAATGGGGCGAGAGGGACCGGTTCGGGGAGGGTTGTGCAAGACGCACGGGAAAGATAAACTTCGTGCAAGAGATTCTTAAGCAATCGGGCGCACGTTTGTCACATGGCCATGGATGGATGGGTCGATGGAAGCACGAAGGAGCAAGATGGAAGATTTCACTTCACACTTTGAGGTAATCCTTTGAGTGGAACGATTTCCACGTAGCGGGCTCCGATCATCCAAAAGGACAGTATGGTGGATTTTCTCGCGGGAGGGAAGACACCGAACATGGGGTTTTGCTGTTCTTGTGTCTTCCGGGTTGCTTGCTGCCTTACACGGAGGAAAAGGAACGCGTAGAAAGAAGAAAAAAAAAAGCTTAGCTACCAGCTTAGCTATCCAACACCGCCGGGTGGACTGTGATTGTTGTCAAAGCATTTCGGGATTAAAATTTTAATCATCCCTGCAAGGGAGCGTGATGCATGAAGCTGGCAAAATGCTCCTTGGGTGATTAAAATCGTGTTTTGCAGTCGATCTTTGCTGGGTGCTACTGTCGGTGATGAACAAAATATGAGAGATTAAGCTTCGAGTCATTGGTGCACTGTAGGCATCAGGTTATAGTAAATTTTAAGCTTTTTCAATAATTGTAAAAATGTAAACTTGATTCAAAATAATTATTACTTCAAACATTTGATTGATTTCATACGAAAGTGGACGGAAGAAAAAAAATAAAATTATGTAAAATAATAAAGATCATAAGATATGTAGTCAGATCTTTACAAACAATGGAATATTAAGAAAACTGTTTTAATTTATGTGCCAAATTCTCTGCAAACTAGTAGCTAATAAAATGGCGTATTTTATAGATTGGTTACTCTGATATGGATTCTGGAACTTATCTCGATATCAAACGAGTTATGAAGCTAATACTTTAGCCATACCAACCCTAGAACAGAATATCTGAAGTCATAGCAATGCTCGATCTCGTCGTGAACCAATATTAGACTAAAAGATCCCGAATCCATGTCGTCCAAAAGCTATACTGATCCTGGAAGTGATGCTGAACTCATGCTGATTTTACTAATAATGACTATATATTGGCAATGGGGTAGGTTGATTTTCCGATCCAGTCGAACGAACCATTTCCAGTAAAAGTTAGTTGAAACATTAAATTAAGATATTATGTTGACGCAACATGTTACCGCTCCTCGAGACAACGCGTCTCATATAACACATATAACACACAAAACGCATCGTGCGTAACATCTACACTCACTAACACTTATGATTAGAAATGATTGCGCAGATACTAGCAATAAAGATAATATTTAGTGTTAAAATAAATTATCATTTTTCGAGTGACATCCAAGCGAACAACAAGCTTTCAGAGACAAATCATTTTGCATAGCCGAAAGTAGCGAAAGTAGTGAGTATTAACCCCCTACTATTAACAAGAATAACTAGTGTATTGTCTAGTTTTACTTTGGTTCATTTATTACTAGTCCATGGGCATAAAAACCTTGGGTTGTACTAATTTTCCATTTCATGTGAATCTAGCAGCTACGTGCTGCTCTAGAGATCGCTAAGCTCTGCACTGATCCTTGCCATTTGTTGTTGTTATGGGTGGTGGGTTGCTGATTGCATACATTTTGGCGCAGCCTAATCATCGCTATCGACGACAACAAGTATAGAGCAGTAACAAAACTGAACATTAATCTAGACTAGAGTTTGTATAGCGGAAGGATGCATTTTGTACTTACCGTTTCATCTCCTTCTACTTGTCATCACGTAATATAATAAGAGTGGTATACGATACACACGGTATGTTATATTAATTCAATAGTATTTCTTTTTGGTTTTTATTTTTTCAATAGAAGCTTACACAGGGTTCGGTTTACCTTTTCTCCCGCCTCTTGAGCCCTCGTCCATCGCCCGCATTTCTCCCACATTGGCTACCGTGTACGCCGCCTTACCAATACATCTCTTCCTACCTTACACCAGGGAAAATGAGTAGCGGGGAAAAAACAACAACCGAAACAAAAGAAAGTATGGATACATTTGTTTTGTTTTCAGCTGGTTTTGCTTTTCGTTTTTTACGGTTCATAATGTATTTTGAACATTTTCATTTGTTTCTTTTTTTTTCTTTTGCTTTCTCTTTCTGTGGGAGTTTCATAGTTGCTCTTGATTTTTCCTTCTATAGTGACTTTGTTCATTTTTCACATTTGTAACCATGTAAAGTCTGCTTTTCGCTAGTACCGTTTAACAAGTAATGGTTCATTCTTTCTTTTGCGGTGCGTTTTGTCGAACTTTGTGAAAGATGTATGAGCACTTAAACGTATGTATGCTTTTGTATGTGTGGTTGGGTGTTACTTGACTCTTATCGGATAGTGTGAAATCTTAGCTAGGGAGGAGGGTTGTACGATAATCCTTCGTGTCGGTAATGTTTGTTTTTGTATAAGTTTCAAATGTGCTTCCAGTCGAGCTCCAGTATCAGTGTTAGTGGAGAAGAAAATTGCTTTTCTATTGATTTGTTTTCATTCTCTGTCTCTGTTCATGTATTCTTGTACGTTTTATTACTCTACACCGTGGGTGAATGTATTTTTATCGGTTTTCTTTGTGTTTGTTATTTTTGTAACGAATTGTGCATGATATAATGGCATTGGTTGTCTTTTTTGTAGTTATAATAACCATTTTTCCATGTGAACATCATATTTTCTGTTTTTTTCATATCTTGCCTGCTTCCTTATTGATTATTGTATCGTGTTTTAAAACATAAATGCAAATATGTTACACTGATGGCTAGCTCTTTCTTCCAGCAGCTTGCTGGCACTAGAACACATGCACCACACTGTACACTGTATGCTTGTTGCAATAACTTTCCACCTCTATAGCGAGAAATAATGTTCCATTGTGTCCTCCGGTTTGCTGTCTTAGTGAAACGCACATGATAGTTTTTTCCCTCTGTATTTGTTTGCTTTTAACCTCACACACACACAACCCCTCTCCTACGGTAGTGTGTAATTTATTTGTTCTTCTAAAATGATATTGTTTAATTTATTATACGCTTCTAAAATTGATTTCCATAGCCATCACTGCTTAGCCATTAACTCACGCATTCGTTGCTGCATTGCTCACGCACTCGTCGTGAGGCGTGAAACAGGTTGCTCACCCTTTGCTCATGCAGTGAGCCGTCCGCTTTTCGCTTCCCATTTTCATTCTACAGCTATGTTTATGCTACCTTTAATCAGATTTGTCATCATCGCTCTTCCTCGCACAAAACCGGGGTTACACCCAGCCCGCTGCACCCCCGGTACGGTTTGACAGTTGGCTTGCGAGGAACGAACAATTGAATGGGTTGGTCCTTTTAACAGCGTGTTAGCGTTGTGTGTTTGTGTGAATGTGTGTTGAGAGTTGATTTGTTTGTGTCCGTTTTTTCGAGCTGTCACTTCGAGATTAGACAGTTTTTTTCTGTTTTGTTTTTCAGTTTCCTTTTGTCAATAGGTTCAATTCTACAGTAGCTTTAATTAGGGTTTTAAACATTTCCGTTTTTTACTTTATGCCGTTTTATTCAATAACTTTTACTTACTTACTTCCTTACTGCATCCAGTTGGATTTTAATAATATGCCTACTCGTGAGGGAGATATGAATACCATCTTGTATCAGTGTGTGTGTGTGTTTATTCTTTTTTTTGTTTTTGTTGCTTTACTTTCTTCACTCTTTTCGTTTCGTTCATTTCTCTTAGCTTTATACTATTTATGTATGTTTTTTGTTTGTTTTCTCTCTCTCTCTCTCTCTCTCTCTCTTTCTCCTTTGTAAATTTTCAATAGTTTTCCTTTCACTTCATGATCTACCTTTGTGTTGGTTTTGTATAAGTTACGGCATAGTAACAACAGTTTCCCTTATCGAACTGGACAGTTTTGTTTTGTAGATTTTTGCGTTTCGATTTTCCTCTATCCAAAGGGATTTGAAAGCGTAGGATATAGGGCGGCCGGTTACAGTATTGGTATTAACAAGGCTCCGAATCCTTTCCAACACCCAACACTGTTCAATTTGGTTAGAGAGGTCCGTTCGACTGCTTCTAAAGGATGTCTATACTATGTGTGAGTGTGTGTATGTGTATATATCGAACTACGAGCTAAGGTTCATCTACAGTAGATGCGAGCACACTCTCACTGAGTGCTTTTCTGCCTTCACATCGGTAATAAGTCTCGTACGGGGGGAATATGACTGTGTGTTTGCGTGTGTGTGTGTGTTTTATATAAAAATTGATTATCAAGTCGGGGTTTAGAGCGCGGCTCTAAGGTTGGGTTTTCCTCGCTTAGGATGTATCTTTACTTACTTCTAACAGCTACCGTGAGGCTACGGAGCGATTTTTTACAGTAGCGTTTTATTTAATCGTTTTGCCTTTTTTAACATATCGCTTAGTGGTGAAGCTATCGTTTGAACAACACAAAATACAATTATGTTTTACTATATCATGAATTTAACATTTAAATGATTGAAATTAGAATAAAATTAATTAATAGTTTTTCTGTTTTACATATTTTTTGAATTAGATATGGTTTTCTAAATCAGTTTATATTTAAAAAATCAAATCAAACTAAAACTGCGGTAAGTATATCCAGCCTAAATGGAAACAAACTTTAACCTTTTGTAATCATCAATGAGCTTGTGATTTTTTTGTTAAAAAAATTAACCCAAAAAACAGTTCTAAAGCATTTTATACATTGATTTCTAATTATACATAATACACAGTATCTTACACTTTGCGGATTGTAGTTTCGCGATTGTATTTTTTTTTCTCCATTCCCTCATCTCTTGTGTGCAATATGCAACCATGTGCAGTGCACACGCAGGGAATGTTTTTTCTTACATAGCTCATTAATTTCACTATCTATTGCATGTACACAATCATCATCGGCCTTTCTCAGCTTAGTGAGCGCTCTTCTTTCTTTATAAAAAAGGTCACCTCCTTGTCAGCCCAGCCCCTGTAGCTAGGTTCCGCACTAAAGTAAACTAATTCCCTCAATCGGCAAGCATAATGTGGTTTGAAGCTCTACTTGATTTCTAGATATTTTTTTTTCTCATTAATTTGTTTTGGTTTTACACAGACACAACGCAGCCGGCATGGTGAGAGCGATCGCGATCGTGTATCGATCGTGAAGCTCTTCGCCGACCGGTTGTGCCTTTTAGCTCGTCAATTCTCGGGTCCTTTTTCTTTGCTTCGGTGTGTACTTTAGTACGCACTCCTTTTCTCTCTATCTCCTTCACATTGTTTTTATTATTTCTATCTCTTTCTCTGTACAAGGGAACGTGCTTGATACTTTAATGGGCATTTCGGGGGTGTATGGTGGGGTCTATCAATGCGTTGCTTACTAAAACCTACTTAATCCTACCTTTATCAGCCTTCCGCCGTCGCCGCCGCACTCCGTGCACGTTCGTGATCGGTGTTGTTCGGGTGTTTGTGTGATCGCATTAACTGCCTTCATCGTCCGAACACCGATCCGCACGGTTCACTGTGGCGTCACGGTGCGTCAATGAGTGTCATTTTGCTTCCAATACACATTTATTTTATTTACAGAGATACGCTACTACTACTACGTCTTAATCCGTTTCTCGATCGAACGCTCCAACACCTCCCAACTGTTGCGTTCGCGAGATGATAGGTGAGGAGGGGTTTAGATGCGGTGAATTGTGCTCACTTTTCTTAACATTACGTTAACAATTTGTACAAAACGAGACAGAAAAACCATGAAAGTGGAAGATGGGATAGATGGGGATTTAGTTTCTGTCCTTTCCAGACCACCCAGGCGACACATTGTTGCCACATAGAAGGTTGAAGGGCATGGTGATGCAGGGGCATTTGCAGGTGTGTTTTTGAGGGGGAAAGGTATTATTGTGGCGATATCGGTCGCCAAGTGTCGGTGAAGAGTGTGATTAAAAAGGCACGAGGAAATTTCTTGTTTAGTGTAGTTTTAGTGATTTGTCGATGGTGGTAGCGTGTTATGTTGGAGAATAGTCAATGTGAGGAACGTTCTAGTAGCTCTACGCGTGGTTGTGTTGCCCGTAGTGTTTAGTTGTTGTGAGCTCTTTCGAACTAATAATTTCTAATCAGCAGCTTTAAGTAAACAATTGTTACGATCAAGCCAATTTAGAGTGTTAAAATAGGAATAAATAGAAATTTCACATAAATTAAGCATTAAAAAGAACAATGTCTTAAAGGGTATAACTAGGAGGAATATTGAAAAGCATGCCCAGGAAATCGCTTGTAATGATGATTGACCCAGTAAGGAGTAAGAATTAAATAAAAAATATTGAATGTTGGACACACAACAAGAAATGGAAGCATGTCAAGTCTTAGCTGCTTATAGGAACACTATCTCTCAAGATAAACCCACAAATGAACTCTGAATTTACGCAGGCACTCCGATACTCAAGGGCCGAAACAATGGTAACCTCCTCGTTCCTGTGAAGTAGCGCATTCCCAAAGCATCGACAAAGTAATTCAAAGCGATTGGATTGTTTCCTCTAAAAGCAAAAAAAAAACACATTACAGAGCACGCAAAGAAGCGCTTGCTTTCGATGCCGATCGATACAGATCCACCACCGGGGGGCATCTGTTGCGCTGCTTATTAGCTTTCGCACATCATTATGCTTTCCCGCGAACACGGGGCGGTGAGTTTGAGCCTGCTCGAGGCGCTTTTCTTTTCACGAATGGTGGGGAACGTACCTTTTGTCCTGCGGTGACACAGCTGTTCGGCCGTGTCGAAGGTTCATTAATAATGCTTGCCGTGTCAGCAAGTGGATTGATTTTTAGCAGTCTTATCCGGTTGTGGCTATTTGAAATATGTGGCTTTTGTGCTTGTTTTCAATTGATTTTGCAATTTTTAAAATCGTTCAATTTAACGGTTTTGTCATTCGATGTACAATTTCTGCAATACAGAATGCACTTGCTGAGCGCCTGTGTGTATGCAATGCTTTAAGGATAGGAAAAGAGAAAGGACATATAAGTTGCATACATTTAGGCGTTTTAATTTCGAAATTCAACTCAGCTCACATTTTGACGTGAAAATTCTGATTAACATTCAAAATACAAATTGATATTATTGAAATTGAGCTGTATTATTGGATATTAAAATCTTGAAGAGATCTCTCAGGTTGAATTTTGTAGTTATATTTAATCAATCATTTGACGAACAACATAAAACATTACCCTACAAATCCTTCACAATCTGCAGAATGAGCTATGAAATAAAAATCCAGTACTGAATCAATGAATGTTCATGTTCATGTATTGATGCATTGTGCACGGGAAGCAAGTTGTGAGGGAACATAATTACTAGCATACCGATACAATCTTAAAGTGAAACAGCTCCTCCTCGGAAGCTGCCCAAGCACCGAACGCAACCGGCCGACCGATGGCGTGGTAAATTAAATTATCTTAAGACCCGGAGAGTGTGTGTGTGTGTGCTTCGTTCGCGCGAACACTCAGTCGGTCCTTTATCGATGTATCGATTTGAAAGCCCCCGGTGTGCTCACCGACACTTAGCTTAGCTTCACAGCAGAAGCAGCTCGCCAACTAATCCCCACCTCAGCAGCACCAGCAGGGGCGAAATTGAGTGGTCTGCGTGTTTGCGTCTGTGCGTGCGTTTCTGGAAAATGGAGAACATTACCCACCCCGGACACCGACGTTGCTCGTTGATATGGAGCGATGGCTCTAAAATGATTACGATGTGATTATTCGCTGCGTTGCGCTGGACAGCATCCTGACGGAGGCCTGGGTGCATGGGTGCAAAAGTTCATAATTGAATTCTTGATTACTATTGACGCTCGTTCGCTGGCTTCGTTTAGGAAGAGGGTGAGACCCAACGCATCAAAATCATCATCAGCAACACTGGACTATCGATCAGCGGCAAGGTTTCGTCATAAGCGAGCGGGTACACATAGGCGCGTGGTTTGAAAAATGATCACCAACAAACCCTGTCCATCCTTCGGGAATCAAATTATTAAATCTTCCATCAACATCGCCATTTTGCAGCTTCCCGACCCAAAGTGCCGGGTCAAGGTTCACTCATTCACGGGGATGAGAATAGTGCATCAAACTGTGGGGTTTCCTTCACACGCGAACCCGTGGGAATATACGTGGGTAAAAGCCCATCGTGTGGTGTATGAGTTTATGTGTTAATTGGTTGACCCGATTGTGCTGGGTCACTCTCTAGCAGCGATGCCTCCTGGGTGAAAATCAATTACCCGTTCGTGTATGAAGTGGATGGAATCAGATGTAGTGCAGTTGTTATTTTTTTCTCATGTTGTTTTCACACCAGCAATAACGATGGCATTGTATTGCAGCACAGTGCAGGGTGCATTCTGATGAATCAATTTTGTTACATGAAAAAAATATTGCAAAACACAGCTGGGATAAGTGTGTATAGTTGATTGCAGCATAATTACTGAACACTTCGTTTAAGCTAGGTTTAATATCTTGGACAAGATCTCATCGTTGCAGCTGCTTAAGATCAAACGACATCTTCTCCGAGTTGTCGCCAAAGAAGACTGGAAAGATTCTCTTAAGCTGCTTACAATCAGCTGTGGAGATGATAATTTTCTTCATTTTTCTGTTATCATTGAGGATTGTGATTAAGCACTAGTGCAAGCGGATGGGAAAATTGCGAACGAAGAAAATATTATCACAATTTCCTTTCACGAGAGAGAGAAGTCTTTCGTCTTTCATTTTATCATTTTTAAGTAATAAAAAAGAACTGGTACACTGGTGGACATAAAAATAGGAACTTTTTTCTGTGACCGAAAGACATAGTTCTTGTCAGAAATATTTGGTAGCCCTGAAAAGGACTGTTTAAGTGGTTGTTGGGAGGAGGTGTTGCGGTGTTCCACAGAGCGAGAACACATTCTAACGGTCAATGTGGTGACCGTTAATCGCTATCACTTCCTGACAGCGTTTGGCCATATCGCCGATGAGCTTACGGCATTCGCTTCTGGGTATGCGTTTCCACATAACCTTGCAGCGTGTCCATAGATCATCGGCTGAACGTGCAGGCTGGTTCTTTAGCTGATGCTTGCGAGTTGACCACAGATTTTCAATCGGGTTGAGGTCAGGACTCAACGCAGGCCTCGGTAGAACTTGCACATCCTTTATTCCACATCCAAAATTTTTTTCCTATTTTTATGTCCACCAGTGTACGTATATTACTTCTTACAAATCCTGCACCTTTACTAAGTATAACAAACCAAGAGTAAAATAACATATTGCATACCTTTAGGCGCTATGGAAGACCATATCAGTAATAATGTTATGGGCTTCGCTTTTTGAAATTTTTTTAGTTACAAAAATAAAGAATAGATTTGAAAATGTCTTCAAATGCAATTTTTAAATGTGATGTTCCTTTTTTAAAGTAACCGTAATGTTTCTTTTTTGTCTACATGTATACAAAATGAGTAAGTTATTTGTTGAATTTGGAGCGCCTAAATGCACACACAGCATGTTTTATTTGATGGTTAACGATGGTTTTTTTTTATCAAAATGTTTATAACATTTATATTTCAAATGATTTGATTTTTTTTCAGTACAATTTAATATTTGACATAGAGCCAAAATTCGGCAATGCTGTTTGTCAAACCAAATTCATGCCTCTTCTTCGATAGCATCGCTTCAAAAGGCATCTCAGAGAGAATACGAAAGAGATAAAAGAATCACCACAAAATGGTCTAAATATTAAATTAAACAAAATTAGAATATCTTATGCCATTTCCGCATTTTCAGAAGAAAACTCAGAAAAGCCTTCAAGGTTTGTTGTCCCCTTCTTTTTAGCATCACAAACCACCTCATCGTTCCCTTCACCGCCCTATGCAAACGTTCCTTCCCTGGAGTGTTTTTTTTTTGTTGCTGTGGTTAATTCCTCTCGTCCAAATGTTCTTATCATTGTGGTGTAATAAAAAAAAAACGGTGAAAATATTCGGTTTCGCTTTCCGAATTCTGCCACGTCAAAGTCTTTCACCGCCGTGCGCGCGCGTACACAAATGGAGAACAAACAAAACTGATGTGCGGGAAATGGACGGAAGCTAGCTTAATGCTAAAATAAAGCTAGCTCAAAGATCTGTCCACGTCAGCAGAAAACGCAGAAGCGCAAAAGAAAAATGGAAATAAAAGCAGCTCTGGGCAAGGAAGGAAAGCAACTCACCACCACCATCCTGCACTTTCCTTTCTCAGGGGAACTATCGTGGCAGCAGCGAAACCACGGTTTGTCCACTTTGAGGGGAGAGTTTGCTTGGGCAGCTAAGCAGCTAGAGCAACAGGAAGGAGCTCGAAAACAAAAAAAAATAACGAATATGAAAGCACAGGCCCTGATGTCTTTATCTTGGAATTAGGCCATGGAATTAAATTACAACTCCACCCGCTCCATGCGGTGTGATCTTTTCTTGGCGCGAGTACGTTGATTTGGTGTGCGGAGCTGCGAGTGATAAGATTAAAAGCGCGTCCCGATGAATTTTCACTTTTCTGTTTCCCATCGGGCCGAGGAGGATTGTATTGTCCCAGTGCCGTTATCATTATTACTGCTTAAAACATGGTAAGAAAATGCTTTAATTCAGAGTAAGGTAGCTGGAATGTAAAAATAGGTCTATTTCAATTTAAAAATTTACAACAAACAAGTTTTTTTTAATCTTTGTAGAGCAATTTAATCGACATGTTCAATGCTAAAGACCATTTTTGAAATAAAACTGCAAAAACAAAATGTTTTGAATAACCAGAAACAAAAATATTTGTAGCCTACATTTAGGCGTAAATTACTCCCTGTTCCCTGTTACTGTCAGAGCGCCCGAAGGTATGCAAAAAAACAATCATTATTTCGTTGTTAAAATAATTTACCCTAAAAGTTGCATATTTAAACATAATTATTGATAAACGAAAATGTACTAACATTGTACGAAATAAGTGAATGAACAAGACTAAAACAAATCGTTTGAAGTGTTTCATTTCCAGGACTGTATTTGCAACTGAACCAAATGAATGGTTCAATTTATGCTGAACTTTAATATACAATCATTTTCTAGCGAAGAAATACTTCTATATTCTGTTAATTTGTTTTGGTGTTATTCACCAGAAACCAGAAAATTTTCCATCGAATTTTTGAAGCTAAGGAAAAAGAACCAGAAAATTTTCCATTGAAGTTTGGAAGCCAACTAAATCTAACTCCACTAAATACGGAATTAAACAGTAATCTAAAACTCTTTTGGAATTGAAACCTGCAATTAAATTGATATACCCCTTCATTTTCCGTGCACACTTCCACCTCAAAACACATTACCAATTATTTTTCCAGTGTTACGGTTCAGTTGGTAGTAGGAAAATAGTTACAAACATTGTACCAGCTCGCACTAGTAAGAAACCGGTTTGCTTCGGGGCAAAACAACTCACTGCGAGGACTTTTCAATAACAAGCTAAATTGATGCAACAGCATTTGTGGACGGGCCCGGGGGCTGGGACGCACGCAGCAAGTGAAAACTTTAACGAAAAATAGCAAAGTGGATGGTGCGACGGGAAAGGAGCGGGTAGTTCGCGTGCTCCATCATTGAATTGCCACGGGTGCCTGATGCCATTAATTAAAAAGTTTATTTTATAATTCCGCATTTATGCTACTCCGCCGTCGGTGGAGCGTGGCCACAGTCACAATGATGGATAGGCGAATGGTTCCAGCGAAAAACGGGATCGCTCGGACGGGTATGTATAAAATGTATCACGAACGATCTGGAGCAACTGCTACACCCCGACACAGCGAGGGGACCGGCGCACTGCAGCACTGAACTAACAGAAGGGATTGCGTTTCTTTTGCAATTGGAATCGCTTCTTTGCTTTCCTTCAAAAGTTGGTCGGGCGAGGCACGTCTTGCACGTTGCATGCTGCTCCAGCTCAACAATATCTCATCAGTATTTCTGTGCTGGCGTCCGCTGCGTTCGGGTTTAGCATAAAGGGAGGAATTATTTTTCCGTCTTTCCGAGCTTAGTTTGGTTGTTATGTGTTTCCAAGGTTGCCCACGCCGGACCACCGTTTCAAGGGTTGTATCGCTGTATCGCACCATGTTTGCCTTATGCGCGCCGTCCATTGAACCGTTAAGCGTAATGCCAAATCGGGCATGATCGTGGGAAAGCACCAAAAACAATCTCAAAATCAATGCAAATCATACCGGTGCACCGATACTAGGCGTGGCTGGCTGGCGCTGGTGGAACCAACGTTTGTTGAAGGATTGAAAAATGGTATGAAATTTCCAAAAAAAAAAAATGGAAATATTAAAAAATGCAACCACTAAAGTGCTGTTTGTGTAGGGCTATTATTATTCTTTCCTGCTTCTCAAATGTCCGAGCTTGAAGGGCATACCGGCCTAGCAGTTTCGAGGCCCCTTAGCGCTACTTGCTCATGCATGAGGCAAACGTTTCGGTGAATATTTTTCCGATGAAATGGAAAAACCAAAAAATGCAGATCAAATTTCCACCACACTACTGGACCGTTTTGAGCTGAAGTAGTGGCGTGAATCGAGCAAAGCTAAGAGGTGTAGGATGCTTTTTTTTACTCGGTGTACAGTGCGCACATACCAGGAAGGATGATGTATCCCGCCCAACTTTAGGCTCACATGCTCACATGGAAGTAGCTCATACTGTTGCGCCCATACATTATTAGTTCCTCTTCGATGAGCAAACAATATTGTTCGACCACAAAGGGCTTTCTATCATGCGCGAAAAATCATAAACGGTAAAAGAAAATCATAATTTGGCTTTTCCAGCTCTTGTTGAATATTTGAGTGGAAGGAAAGAGCATATATTGGATTTTTTCTTCTTTGCGTAACTCTTTTGGCTTGATCGTACATTAGCGGTTTAATCAAAAGAAGGCTTAAAAGTGTTGTAAACTATAAGATTATTACAAAGTAAGAACAGTCCAATACTTCCTCACTACCAACCAATTACATACTTTCTACTACTGACCTTGCATTTTCTATTCCACCAATCTTAAAGCTGATTAACACGTCCATTACTGCTACGGACTTAGTAGAGCACGGGTTTTCATCGCAAGGGTAGGCAAAAATATACACAATTTGTTGTGAGAAGACAGTGCTTAAAGGTCGAGAGATACTCGTGTGCTTCGATTGTATGGGACAGGTCTCACTTCAAGTATGCAACTTCAAAGTATAAACATTCATTTTTCGCTTTTCGCTCCTTCTTTTTTTCCTTTCACCGTTTCAGTTCATTGTGCTTCTCTTAGAATGAAATCTTGATAGAGTAGTCATAAGAAAAATATAGACTTTTTAATAGTTTACTTTCTGTTTCCTAGCGGTATTCCATCTGCTTTCATTTTCCGTTTTGTGTTTGCCACTTTCAAATACTCTGTTTTTTACTTTACTTGTTCTGTTGTCCCTGCTGTTTCCGGGTCCGGCTAATAATGGATCTAGCACCGTGAGTGCGGATCTCTCACGGCAATTCATTCGTATCGTATGTTATACTTATTGTCACGAAAGTGTCGCCACGAAGAAATAGAAACAGAAGATAGCACCGTTTTGTTTTGTTTAGTTTTTGCGTGAAATTGTTGGAGGAAATGTGATTCAAACATGATAGTGAATAGTTGGTAGTAGAATTTTTAACTCGTTTCGCTTGAACAAACCGTCTAGAAATAGAACAGAAAGGCTAAAAAGTTATTTGTAAAAGCTGCCAATTGCTAACCAATGTACATTCGTTTATTTGTTTTCTCCTTAAATTTTTTGCTTTTTTGTCTAATGCAAAATGTTACAAACAAAACTCTCTACACTACATTCGGATTGGTTAAGCGATCTAATCTGTTTGCTTTGCTTTGTTTTAAATCTGTTTTTACATTGTTACATTGTTTTTTTTTTGTTCAGCGGGAAGACAAGGTTCACTTATACATATAATCGTAGGTGCGATCGTAGTTCGATAGGTTACTTTCTCACCTGCGTACTCACTCCAATGTTTTGTGGGTTTTTTGTGTGTTGTTGTTGCTTGTTTTGGTTTCTTTCACATCTAATGCTAATGCTTTAATAATGTTTGCCTAATGTCATTCAACCGTTTCTTAAAGCATGCTTGATAGAGAAGACAAGAACGAAAGAAAATAAAGTAAAACATGTTATACTTACGTATCACGAAATACAAACAAAATGAATAAATAATACAAATAAATGAAATAAAACAGTAAATCTAACAAAAAATAGCAAAATTTGAAAACATAAGAAGAAAAACGAAACTAAAGCGAACAAAACAACAGATTTCGGCATAAAAAAACAAACAATTTTTTAACGGAGTTTTGTGTTTTATGTGTTTATTTGTATGCAAATTTGTTCTCCCTTTATTTTACGAGACTTTAGTTTTTGCCTTTCCTTTTCACTTGTATAATAATAATAATAAGAGAAAAAGAGAAAAGTGTTCCTTATGGGGTTTTAGTAATCGCGTTCGATCCATTAACCTACAGCGTTGACCTTACTTAATGATTTCGTTAAATAATGATTTAATTCAAATGACTTCTGGCCTTCCTTTTGCTCCTATCCGATGAAATGATTCGAATGATGAGACAGAATACTTTAAACTCGCTATCAATTTGTGACTAATTTTGCTTGTATTTAGTTTTGTTTTTTTAAACAAATAGTAAACTGGGCTTGATTGTACATTGTAAAAGGGGAAAAACAACCAAGAGATGATACAAATTTTGCGGAAAAGATTTAAAAGAAATTACAATACGGCATTGCCTACCTTTAGGGGCATTTCATGTTGGCGTTACAAAGACACGGCCTAACTTTAGGGGCAAACTGTTGTCCTTGCGATTGAATGTGTATGTTTATGTACTTGTGTTTGTGAATGTATAGATAAACAATACATTTGGAAACATCTTGGAAACATAAGAAGAAATGCAGAACAAAAAATAAAAACAGTTTAAAGGAACACAGTAGAAGGTTTTCCTGTCACGGGCGTCTCTCCGCGGCGTCTCCTCTCAATTCCTATTCGCTCTTCAATATACACAAGGAATAATGTTTCTTTACAGTGCTACTTACATTTCGTTAGTGTGTGTGTGTGTGTGTGTTCTTACTCATAATACCTACTCTACATGAATGTGTAGATGTATCTCTGGGTGTGTGTGTTTTTATGAGTTTCAATTCACTTCATTATTACACATGGCATTTGTTTCATTTGGTTTTTCTCCTTTTCCGTTCCGGAACTAGTGAAAGCAATTATGCTGCCTGCGCAGCATTTCTCTAATCGTGTTGTGTATGTTTCGAGTTTTAAACTAAAACTTGTTCAATAAAGTAACGGATAAAGTAATGAATAATACCGAATAATCCAGTTCGTTTGCAATTTCTTATGCGATTTATAGAAACGAATGTACTAAACGCACATACCTTCAGCAGGATGTAGGATTGATCAGCCGAGGGGAATCGTCCACGTTTTTGTCGTGCGAATTTCGTGTGCTCCCAATTTCAAATTTACGTTTTAGGTGGGATCGATAGTTGTTCCTCCTGGCACCCTTAAAACATATTCACAATGTTCCCGCGTTTGCTACTACCACCTTGCTACGTCCACCACTTGCACGCTTCTTCGAGTTCGAGTGTGCCGCGCGTTGCGTTCGATATGATTTGTTTCCCTGTTCGACATTATTATTATGCTCGATGTGATTTCAGCCTAAAGCACACAACACTACTACAGCAGATTATCACTAGTGTTGAGCCATCCATCGTTTACCGTATGCTTTTGCTTCCTCTGGCCCACACACTGGCCACGCGGGGTCGTATCAAAATCACATTTCTTCGTCGTTTGAATCCGTTCGTGTGTGTGTTTGTGTCTTGTGTGTGTTGTTACACCGTGTGTCTGTGTGAGCATCGCGACTTTGTTGCACCAGGTAGCTGGCCCCTTGCTTGCCGGCCCCGGGGAACGGGGGTTAAAGATTTTGAAAGACTTTCACTCAAACAGCTGGGGCTTTATTCCGAACCGGTTGCACTAATTTCGGGTCAGCGTTTTCGTTCGCTTAGCCGTCATCAGCCGGACTGGATCAGCTAGAACGGTGTGCGGTTGGGCTGCGT